>NC_136795.1:40588504-41146004 GCF_951216825.1 Electrona antarctica
TGACACTGGGTGAAAAAATGGTTTGCAAAAAAATACATGTTAAGTGCGTGGTCATATGGATGGGCCACGAATACTGAGATTTCAAAGTGAGCCTTATTGATCCAGAATAGGTTGGGAACTACTGATTTATATGTTATTGTTATGTTAGATGGGTGCATTTTCAGAAAATGTTGATGAATGATGATTGATCAATCAATCAATCGATTGTGTTCTGGCTTGGATAAATGGAGTTAACATAGTGTAATTCAAGTTCTTATTTAGCAGTATCACACTGAAAACTCATTTTCAAGGTTTTAAAGAAAGAAATTATAATTTTGTTTTTGCATGCAGTATATGTTTTTTAATTATCATTAAACTCTAGAGTTTTGACAAATATGTGGGGGCGCACTTGCAATATCCTCGGGTCCTCCCCCCACTGCAGTAGTCTACAGAATATCAGACTCTGTTTTGATAGTCTGTTATGACATGCTTGTCAGAATTAAAAAAGAAAAAAGGAACAGAAGGCTTTTCTGCATACAGTGTGACCCTCTGCTTTGTTTCCATGGACACAACTTCCCCAGCTGGCTTGAACTGCTTGATGAGTCTCTGACACAGAATCTTTCAAATATCAATCGTCCATATAGTATGCATGGATAAGAAAATCTATATTTTTTTTAAATAATGGAAAACCTAAACGAAACCTAACAGATGTTGAGTGATTGAACTTGACAATTTAGCTTTTCTTATACCAATAAAATGCAGTATATAAAATATATTGTAATAAATTCATGAGATTCTATGAATATATTGACCAGGGGTATAGTCATTGGCACAGAACCCTTTTTTTCTTCTTCTTTCTTTCTAAGATCAAGCAGACGTCAAGGCAGAGTTAATAAAACGTGATGTGTCCAGGTATAGTAGACCATCACATTTAAAATTAAATGATGTGAATTCTGACCTCGCATTGGCTGATATAGGCATGCTATGATGAGTGCGTCAACCTTATTTACCTTACCTGGCTGTAACCTAGCAACGGCCACCAGCTGCTGTTATAGTAACATCATTTTATTTTATTTCTATAATCATATAGTAAATAACTAAATATAATTACATAATGAAACTGTGGTATAGTATTAGTAGCCATACATTGGAGGTTGGGCACAATATTGACAATGGTGTGCTTATATAGCCTGGTTAATAAACCAGACCGAATCAGCCGTTGGCAAAAAAAAGTTGCCTACCAGCGGATTTCGGTCTGGCGAGGCTCAGTAGCACGCCTCTTTCCTACAATCGAGAACAGGTCGGACCAATCGGGACACGGTATGCAATATGGGCGGGCTTTGGTACAGTGACGTTCAATGCTTGAGACTTTTGACTGACAGTAGCTCTGACCAATTGCGTCAAAGAGAAAATGTTTGAACCCGCCCCCCGGGAAATGAAATCCAAGTGGAGCCAGCCCAGACTGATATACCGCGACAGTGTTGTGTGATATTAGTCTGGCTTATTAGCCAGGCTAGTGCTTATATGGCTTTCGGATTTCGGCCTTGTGCCTATACTGCCTACGAGCTGATACACGTAGCATTCCCTTTCATGTATTATTACTTAAGCAAACAATTCTAAAGCCTTAATTTTGATGTAGTCATCCAACAGGAAATTATTTTGAAGTTAACAACATGTTGCACCACACCAGTGCAATATAGGTAACTGGAATGCTCGCCCCAAAACACGATCACCCTCATTTTTTAAGCGGACCGGTCTTCCCCAGCGGCGAACCACTCGCCCCGCTTCAGCTGAACTCTCGCCCCCAACTCTCGCGGAACACACTTGCCGAACACACTTGGTGAGAACAAACTACAGGGCCTACAGGGGCGACTGTGGCTCAGGAGGTAGAGCAGGTCGTCCAATGATCCATGGGTCGGCGGTTCGAATCCCGGCTCCTCCTGTCTACATGTCGAAGTGTCCTTGGGCAAGACACTGAACCCCAAATTGCTCCCGATGTGCTGGTTGGTACCTTGCATGGCTTCCGCCGCAATCGGTGTATGAATGGGTGAATGTAATGCACAATCTATGTAAAGCGCCTTGGATAAAGGCGCTATATAAATGCACCATTTACCATTTACCATTTACCTAACATTAAGTTAGGAAGTAGTTAGGCAAAAAACTGTCACAATGACAGAGCGGATGCATGCCTGGCGGTCTGACGCAAAAAGCGAGTCGCCATTCCAAACGTGGCAATGTCTGATTCAGCCAACTCAACGCCATTCAAGTTACGTCCCAATAGGGACAGAATCATAAATCATCAGATATATTTAAGCTTAAGGAATTCTAATAAAAGGCCGGGAAAAATATTCATGGATTTAACCATTAACCATTAACCATTAAGCTACTTTGTACAATATTTTAAGGTGTGGCCTATGGCCAAGCCATACAGGGTTTACCTGTAGATTTGTATGTGTCCCCTCAAAGGTTGACCAATGCATGCACTACACTCTAAGACCCTGTCTTGTTGATAATCACAGGATGGCTCCTCGCTCGATCCATATGGCTTCATTTCGAAGCATCCTTGAGCAAGACACTGAAACCACCCTCTGCATACTTGAGCATCCTGGTGCTCAACCTTCTGTGGTTGCTTGCCTCGTACCACTGTGTGTGAATGGGAGAATGTAACACACACACACACACACACACACACACACACACACACACACACACACACACACACACACACACACACACACACACACACACACACACACACACACACACACACACACACTACACTGTACACACTTACTTGCAGTTAGCTGCTTTGGATAAAAGGTGATATAGAAATGCAGATTTACAAGGGCTGAATATGCTGTGAAGGTTTCATTCGCTAGTAGGCCTAAATGAGCACATGCACACAATGTGAAGCCAAACTATGACACATTTTATTAGCTATAGAAACTAACTTTCAAACTGTCCTCTCTCCTCCTCTCACTTTAATTTCTTTCTCTCTTTTTAAAGAATTAATGATAAAAGGTGCTATAGAAATGCAGATTTGCAAGGCCTGAAAATAATATGCAGTGAAGGTTTCAGACATGTCAGGTAACATTGTGAAGCTGCAAACTAAATACCTCTTCCTTAGTTCTCACTTTCTCATTTTCTTTCAAGAATTTTCCAATTCTCTAAACCAGTGGTTCTCAAAAAATGAATAGAATCTTGGAAAAAATAATCATTTAGAATGGGAGGGGTACTGACACAAAACATTTTCTGCTCTAAATCTTACTCTGCTTAATGACCACGCTCTGCACTGTCAAACAGAACTCCATCTTCTCAATAATTGAAGGACTCAGAGGGAACACAGACACTGATAGTCTGCTGTTCATATTACTCATATTAAGTACCCTGCGGCTATATCTCAGCCAGTTGCTTTACATCATATTTATTTAGGAGAATGCAAACTAGGAGAGACTCCAGACTCCAGTTGTGAGAGGGGCATGTTTTTTTTTGTTTTAATAACTTTTTACATGTGTTTTATTTTTCATGTGTTGATTGTAGGCCTATTTATATCGACATTATATGAATTATTATCCAAATACCTATCCCATTCCCAAATAGACAGGAAGCAACCAAGCCATGTCATCTTGAATAGATTGCTGCGTTTATGACCCCAAAATATATTACCGAAAATTATTTCAATGCAATGGAAAGCATTTATACTTGATACAGCTGTTTTGCAGGATCTTAAAAGATTTTGAGATTTAAAGAGAAACCATACACAACATTGAATGAATTCTGAAGACATGCTGCCCCCTGCAGCAAATTAGTGAACAGTACAACCGGAGGTGGCCAAAATTAGATTTTTTTATCGGTAAAAAAGGAATTTATTTCCCGATTAAATGTCAAAAGTAGTTAATGCACATCAGACATCATCAATCATCCAAACCAAATCGTCCTTGTCAAAATTAAAGCATTGATAATATTTATTTTATTTAGCTGCTTGTCATGATATAATTGACAAATTGACACATCACATATAAAGTGAATGAATTGTATCGGTTTGAAAAGATGATTTGGCTGTTTGTTTTGTTATTTTAGAACGAGTTACGTTTGTCAAAGCGACTCTTGTTTTGAAATACCACTCTCAGACCGGACGTCTGCACCGTGTTTTTATTTTATTTTTTTTGCCACTTGATATCCTTTTAGCCCAGCAGACAGATTTATGTCTCTCTTTAAAAAAAATCATGTCAACATTAGAACGTCAACCAAATCTGTGCATTATTTCTTGTCCCGCTGCAGGCTATTGAGGAGGACACAGTGTCGTATCGCGGCGAGTTTTCATCATTTTATACAGAGAGACCTTTATGCGGACAGACAGAGAAGACTGAGTGTGTGTGTGAGTGGTGTTGTTATTGCAGCGTTAGCATCGTAGCTAACGCTGCTAGCTGCCAGTGTTGATTGATGCCGCGGGGCGGCACAGCGTTTTACATACAGGCAATAATAAGGTAACTTTGGAGTACGAAAACAATGCTGCAGAACAAGTACAGAAGAATTCTGGCGTCGGTGTGAACGGGCCGCTTAGTTTGTACGCCAGGCAATGTTACCCAGCTGCAGCATATTAGTCACTGGCGTGGCTGCAGTGAGCGATGTGTTGTTACTGCTTGGCAAGTTGATCAAATAAAAGCAAAGTCAGCTACATGTTTTGCAACGAGCCACCTTGATGGAGATGTTTCTAGCCAAGGTTAGCTAGCTGTGCACGATCTGCTGGGTCTGACAGACTGACTGACTGACAACAACAACAGCAACATTTCACCAACGTTAAGTTCATTTGAACGTGTTGACGATGATGATGATGGACCACCAGAAGAAGCCAAGCCGATAGCAATGGCTCTCATAATAATACCGCACAGGACATCTTCGTGATATTGTGCGAGTTTGTTTGGTGGTTGTTGTGCAATTTCGGATCGGAGGAGCAGCCAGCAATCATGTCTTGTAAATCTGCAAGCAAGGACAAGAAGTCGAGCTTCAGCAAGAAGCTCTTTAGGCGGGGTTCGGTGCGCTCTGTGAGTAGTTTTATGAGCAGGGTGCTGAGGACCCTGTCGACGCTGTCTCACTTTGTGTCCGAAGTGCCAGAGGACGACAAGGATGACGGGGGGTTCACCACCTTCACCAAGACTGGAAGTAACAAAGATGTGCCCACTAGCGTGGAGGATGGAGACATCGGGGTCTTCCTACCCGGGGATAAGGTGCCCGGGGTGTCAGGTCTCAAGAACCACGGGAACACCTGTTTCATGAATGCCATTCTGCAGTGCCTAAGCAACACCGAGCTCTTCGCCGAGTATCTGGTTCTGGAGCAATACAAGGCCGAGGAGATGGGCGAGGAGAATAGACCAAAGCCAAACGGTTTAGGCCTACACCTACAGAGGAAAGGTGCCCCGGCCAGTGGAGAAGTGACAGAGCAACTATCTGGACTTGTACGTGCGTTGTGGACTTTTGAATATACCCCTCAGCATAGCAGAGATTTCAAAGTAAGTATGAGTATAGTACGAGTCAAGATAAGTATGACCAAATTAACCTGTGCACTCACTGCTTTCAAAGCTGATAGTGATAGTTGGATATGGAAATTATAATCTTATTAATGTTAACACAAATACAGTTACCGCTATAATGTTAAAAACGTCATAAGAAAAATGTCTTATGACAAAATACTACTGACACACAAACATTATATAGTTCTCACCTCGGGCGTACTAGGTCTGCCATATAGCCTCTTTTGGGACCCTAGTTTACCTTTTCTGTAATTGTGAAGAATACAGAAAAGGTAAACTAGGGCCCCGAAAGGGGCTAGGTCTGCCAGTATTACCCTCCACTAAATCCTCTGTGAAAATGGCAGATCTACAAGATCACAGTGAGTCACAATGAGACACATTGTGAAGTTGTAGATCGGCTATTTTGACCGAATGTTCACCCTAGAATAATTGACACACACGAGGGGGTCCATGTGGTGGTTACGGTCTTGCCCTGCTGAACGTTGGCCTAATGCCTTGCGAATACAAAAGTTAAATTGTACTGACATTTTGACATCACAAGCAGTGTGGTTTTGAGTGGCGGGCATGATGTTGTTTTGTTGCAGAATGCTGTGTCAAAAAGCTGCCTGCAGTACAGAGGGAATGCTCAGCATGACGCCCAGGAGTTTCTGCTGTGGCTGCTGGACAGAGTGCATGAGGACCTGAACACGGTCAACCCCAACATCAAACCCTCCATCAAGGTATAGGCTGAGATTTAGAACCAATAATCACTTAATCTTGCTCATGTGGGTTAATCGATTAATTGAAAAGCAATCTTTTTCATACTGTAAAAAAAAAAAAAGTATATACTTCGATTAATTCTAATCAAGACAACATTTTGAAATAATCGTGATTATCGCCCAGCCCCAATGTGTCCTGTGGACTTGGTCACTCTCTTGCACTTCAGAGGTAGGTCGTAGACAGATTCAAATTGACTCCCTATTCTGGAGACATTGCAATCCAAGCCACATGCTGTATTATGTTACCAATGCCTTTCTGAGTCTCTGGAATATAAGGTGGACTGAGTGTATACAAGTAGGGCTAATTTAGTGTGGTGTGGTCCCCACAGTAGCTCTCATGAATAATGTTTTGCTTGCGAAAAGGAACATTGAGAATAAGCTTCACACCGCCTTGTTTCAGAGGATTAGCTTGTGTTGCCTAAATTAGTAATTAAAGAAAATGAAATGACTAAAACAACCTTAGCTTATGGCAAATCTTACAATAAATGTGAGGAATCTCTATGTACTGTACGTACGTCTGTAATCCACGTATCTCGACAACCGTTCGACCGACCGACTTCAAATTTGACAACACGTCACAGACGACCCGAGTGAGTGCAGTGCCCGCCGGTGTCGGACAGATAGGCAGTTGTTCAGAATTAATTCATTGCTATGCATTTTTCGGGGATAGACAATACGATTTCTGTAAAATTAATCCGATAACATGTAAGATTAGAGTTTGAAAAGTTACCCAACAGGCATATTTCTGGATCTCTTGGAAATGTTATCCCATGGATTGCTGATAATGCATCACATATTCATTGCCAAAAGGATGGCAACTTGTTACACTGCCAAGTAGAGTGAAAAAAAAGTGCCTTCTGCTACCACATCTAAAACAAAGGGACAACATTTTGGGAGTATACCATATGTAATTTGGTAAAATAGGTCTGATGATGCAAGAAGAATTTTTACCCCCTTTCCCCCTTCAATTTAGTCGTTATGCCAGTAAAACTTGTTATGACTGGTGTTGGACTCCGATTGACAGTTAGGAGCCCCTACCGGAAGGACACCGCACCTCCGTCCAACTCGTCCCATTCAACCCTCCCCGCTGACTGACGCTGCCCCGGCCCATAGGAGTGGCAACAGGCCTATGTGTCTCTGTCAACTAATGTGGTTTGGATCAAATGTCAGATAATAGGGGGCCCTTTGTAGTTTTTGGCCTATAAATCTGGGAGGTTTATATTTGCTGGTTGACAGAGAGCAACCACAACTTTCCATTCCTCACTGGGACAGAAACCAAACGGCTCTCGGACTCACATACAAATGCGTATTGAATGTCTTCATGTTTTTCCACTATAACTTCTGCATCTTGCATCAGCATAACTGGCTCATACGAACGCTGCCTTTTACACAAAATCTAATTTTCTTTTCTTAATCCTTTAGCCGCCTGTGGAAGAGGATGCCCGAAGCCTGGAGGGACCATCTCCTACCCTCTCTGCTGGGTCATTTGTGCAAGAACTGTTTCAGGCACAGTACAGGTGAGTTGTTTCCCCTCAACAGAAAAATAGTATTCTGGCCTTGTTAACCCATTCTGGGCGGGAACCCCTTTTGGTGTTTTAACTAAGCATTATGTTACAGTTTAGCTATTGAAAAATAGCAGATCTACAAGCTCATAGCGCGCCACCGAGTGGCGCGCTACGAGCTTGTAGGTCTGCTATTTTTGAAAAATCATGAAAATGCGGCACAAATCTTTGAATATATATTCTTTCAGAGCGAACGTTTTTTTAATTTCGACGTCAGGCCTAAATGGGTTAAATCTCTCTCTCTCTGCCAACATGGTGAGGTTCCACTTTGTTTCTCCAACAGGTCTTCACTCACTTGCCCGCACTGCCAGAAGCAGAGCAATACCTTTGACCCTTTCCTGTGCATCTCCTTACCCATCCCATTACCACACACAAGGTGAGTGATGCCCTTCACTCCAATGTGGGACCTAATAGTGAATGATCCGTGCTCTCAGAACTCTGGGTCCAATCATGCTTTTGGAGAGTTCTAGACCAGGGGTTCTCAACCCGTGGGTCGCGACCCCTCGGGAAGTCGCCAAATTATTAAAAAAAGAAAAAGAAAGAGAGTTTACATAGTACACAACTACACATGGTACATGCATACACTTTCCATAATGATTATATCTGGTTTCAGTATTTATTTATGGTGTATTGTCTCTATTATTAAGGTTATTGTAGCAGTCAATTTATATTGGGTGTCGGGAGGGGGCGGGGTGGGGGTCCCGAGACATTGCCAAAGCATTTCCGGGGGTCCCCGGCCAAAAACGTTGAGAACCCCTGTTCTAGACGACCCATTACTGGGGAGAAAGACGTCATTTCATTTTACCACCTAAGCCCTATTAAAAAATGTTCCTGTTAGACTTGAAAGATACTGAAATTAAGGATTTTGGCCAATGGCAAGGGTCTTCAGTTGCAGATTATGTACAGAATTGCAATTCCGTACATACACGACTAGAAAACCCCCAACTCCGTACACATGACACTACTACTGTTTTGACCGCGACGGAGGCGTGGCTCTCACTAGTACGTAAGTGCTATTTCCCCGTGGCTGGTTCGGGCTGGGTGGGTTCGGGTTTGACATTATTTACTATTCTGTCCATATCGGGTTACAACTCGGACGGGGCTGAGTCGGCTCTACCGAACTTCGCAACGCTCAACACGGCAACTCAAGGCCGCTCGGTGGCGTCTCCCGTCCCGTGGCTCAAGTTCGGTAGAGACGGCGCCCCTCCGTCATTGTCTATGGGGAGGATTTCAGTGTCATATGTACATATTTTGGGGTTTTCTAGTCGTGTATGTAGGGAATTGCAATTCTGTACATATCTACGTATTTCTGTGAGATCAGGTTGAGTCTTTAGTACCTTTTTGTCGTTAGCCAACATTCAGCATGTTTATCAATGATTTGTAATATTTTTTACGCTGCCTTAAAATAGATTGTGGTGTGGTTAATTGATTTGAAACTGGTCTGAAAGCTATTGGCGCTGAATTATTTTAAACAACCAGCACTGATCTTCTCAAAAGCAGTTTTATACTAATCTTACATTTCCTCCCTTCATGAATAAAAGAGTGATAGACGGCCCTTTCACTGCGGGAGTGTTGTGTGGGATCATGAATTCACATGAATTCAAACTGGTGTTTGTGTCATGAGTACATCATGCGCACAAAACACAAATATTCCGCCGCAGCAATAAAACATTAACCCATTTTGACCTGAGATCAGATTCTATAAATGTCTTCTACATCCTGACAGTTTTCTGAAAAAGCTATGTTTCTATGTCAGTGGTTCTTCGATTTTTCAAAAATAGCAGACTTACAAGCTCGTAGCGCGCCACTCGGTGGCGCGCTATGAGCTTGTAGATCTGCTATTTTTCAATAGCTAAAGCATAACATAATGCTAACACCAAAAGGGGTTCCCGCCCAGAATGGGTTAAACGAGATCAATTTTCACAGTGATTAAAAGCATCAACCTCTTTGAACGAGGCATCACCAAATGAATAGTTGGATGTGAAATATTCGCTGAGACATTTTTCGATCGTTCATTTATTTAGTATGTAAGGAGGGCGTTTGTACTCTCAATGGTTTTTGGGAAACTCGGCCTAGTTTATTCAGGTCAGATGCACAAAACAGGTTCTGGTGCCAAAGTTTACACAATTGAAGCAGTGTATACCAATATTCACATATTTGCGTTCTATCTTATGTATAAAAAAAAAATCCTGTTCTTACTCGAGCTGTAGGCCTGGCAGGTTTGTTCTGAGCATCGAAAAGATGGTGTGACATGAGTGGTGCAGGCTAAAGAAAGAATGAATGTCACGCTGACCGTGTAACAGCAGCAGTGAAGGTTGAGAGCTCACTGCCGTCATGGCACGTCACAGTGATGACATTTAAGACCGTACGCTACTGGCTCAGGACAGATTATTGTTCTTCATCGCGCCCCCATGGCTAATTAACCCATTTAGGCCTGAGATCAGATTCTAAAAATGTCTTCTACATTCTGACAGTTTTCTGAAAAAGCTATGTTTCTATGTCAGTCGTTCTTCGATTTTTCAAAAATAGCAGACCTACAAGCTCGTAGCGCGCCACTCAGTGGCGCGCTATGAGCTTGTAGATCTGCTATTTTTCAATAGCTAAAGCATAACATAATGCTAACACCAAAAGGGGTTCCCGCCCAGAATAGGTTAAAGACTAAAGTGATGAGGGCAAATGATGAGTTGCACCACATTATACAGTTCATGTCACTATAATACTCCTCGAGCAATTCTGCTAAATGACACAATGATGCATTGAAAATGGCTCTGATTTCTCTCCATTGCCATATTCTTTCATTAGGTTGCTTTTTTAATTAGGCTATGAGAAAAGAAGACATTAAGCTGTAAAGAACACAATAATAATAATAATAATAATAATAATAATAATAAGCTGCAGAAGAGAAATGTGACTTGACATTTCAAAACTTAACCCATTTTGGGCGGGAACCCCTTTTGGTGTTAGCATTATGTTATGCTTTAGCTATTGAAAAATAGCAGATCTACAAGCTGCTATTTTTGAAAAATCGAAGAACGACTGACATAGAAACGTAGCTTTTTCAGAAAACTGTCAGGATGTAGAAGACATTTTTAGAATCTGATCTCAGGTCAAAATGGGTTAAATATCATCATCATCTTAATCTTATTAGTATATAATCATTATTATAACATTATGTGCCTATTATTCGTTTACCCACAAATAGGCCTGTTACCCCAGTTAGCCATGTGGAGGCACTATAATTAAAGAGCATCACTCGCACTTTTGAGGTTCAGTGCTATTGTTACAGGCAGCATTTGGCACCAAGGTAACACATTAGTGACTTATATAACTGTGTGATAGTGCCCCATTCATATGAAGGTCCACTTTCGAAAATGTATACAGTCTGCTGATTTGCTTTGTTGTAGGTTCTAATCATGTCAACTGAGAGAAACGAGACTGAAAAGACTCCCGGAGTTGGCTCGCAATCAGATTCCGTTTCCAAATTACATAAGGATGTCGCCTCCTGTCCCTGCGTGGGGATTGGTCCGCACAGACTGCATTCATTTCAAAGGCTGATTAAAATAAAGTATTAAAATAAAGTATTAACTCTGTCCCCCCCCAGGCCCCTGTATGTGACTGTTGTCTACCAGGGGAAGTACTCCCATTGCATGAGGATCGGAGTGGCGGTGCCTCTGAACAGCACGGTCTACCGGCTGAGAGACGCTGTGTCACGTGAGACCAAGATCCCCATGGACCAGGTGCCTTTTTTTCCCCCAACCCCTCTTTATCTAGTCACGCTGCAGTGATACTGGGTTACACGCAGTGTTAGTTCAGCATTCCCACAGCCAGGAAGGATACAGACCTCGGTGCAGACACTCCATAGGCCAGGGGTTCTCAACCCGTGGGTCGCGACCCCTCGGGGGGTCGCCAAATTATTTTAGGGGGTCCCCAAATTATTTTCAAAAAAAAAAAAAGATCTTTTTTTAATTTTTATTTTCACGATTTTTTAAAAATAGCAGATCTACAAGCTCGTAGCGCGCCACTCGGTGGCGCGCTATGAGCTTGTAGATCTGCTATTTTTCAATAGCTAAATTATAACAATGCTTAAAACACCAAAATGGTTTAAGGTTATTGCAGTCAATTTATATTGGGGGTCGGGGCGGGGCGGGGGTCCCGAGACATTGCCAAAGCATTTCCGGGGGTCCCCGGCCAAAAACGTTGAGAACCCCTGCCATAGGCAATGCCTGTGAACAAACAGTGTTTGGTTGTATATTATTTTGGCTGTCTGTCTGTCTGTCTTTACTAGTGCTGCACGATTTCTCTTTTTTTCCCCCGTGAAAATATTTATTGTCTTTTTGTCTGTAGTTGCTGAACATTACTACGTTCAAAATGTGGCACCTGGAGCCAACTACTGTGGCTTTAAACGGACAACATCAAAGTGCTTGACTTAATCCTCTCTTAAAGTCTCTCTCTTGTAGCAATAGCATACGAGTAACTCAACATTAATTGGACAGCCAACTAGTGCTGCACGATTCTTGCTCAAATCTAGAATTGAGATCACATAGGTGTTTGAATCTAGATCTAGATCTTTTTTTACATTAATTGTGCAGCACTAGTCTGTACTATGTCTATGTACAGTATATACTTGTATACTATACACACACTTGGAATCAAAATGAAATGCAGGGAAGCATGCATAGTAGTCAAGTGTGTCAATTTGTAACTCCCTACCTCCAAAAATGTAGAGATGCACCTGCTGGAGGTGGAGGATACCCTCCTGGCTCTACAAATCAAAATATTTCAAATCTGCAAGCCATCGATAACTGTTGAACATAAGAGCCCCCAAATATAACGTGTTAAATGTGGCCTTGACCCGTTTGCTTTCTCCCCCTTTTCAGTTTGTTCTGACCGAAATGTACTACGACGGTTTTCATCGCTCCTTTTGTGACGACGACGACGACCTCGACATCATCCAGGAGAGCGACTCCATCTTTGCCTTTGAGACGCCGGAGACTTTCCGACTGGAGGGCATTCGCACCAAAAGAGGTTTCTGCTGCATCAATATTACACTTAAAGGAGCATTCAGTGATTTGGGTGATTTGGAAAACCACCCAGTCCGCCCCGGTAACAAAATGTTCACATGCACGCTCTACAGTGGGGGGAAGTGCAACTGGCCAACAGCATGTACACCAAAGCCCGCCCCCACTCGGTCATGATTGGAGGAAGGCCCCTCTCATCCTGATTGGATGAAGGCTTTGCCACCCGCCACCAAAACTGAAACTAGGGTTTTTTGACCCCAGGGGCTCACTGGGGACAGGGAGGAACTCCTTATATGGTCAGCACACTCTATAGTAGGGAGGATTATCCAGAAAAAAAGACAAAATAAGTGATATTTGAATTAAGTCAAATCACTGAATATACCTTTAAATTATGTATTGGCACTGGTCAAAGTATCAAAGCCTGTTTTATCTCTTATCACTCAGGAAGCCTCCTCGCGAACTTGAACCAGAACAACTTGAAGTATGTGAACGAACTGGGCAGGACGCCATCGTTCATGCAGGGGGCGATGACGCCCGTCACGGCGTCGCCCAACAAGAACGTGGGACCAGAGAAGATTATTCTCTTGGTCTGCAACCGAGCCTGCACCGGACACCAAGGACGGAGGTACTGTCGCATCTCTCCGAGCAGTCACTGTCTGTCCCCCCAGTGGACCCCAGTGTTTGACTCAGCATGGGTTTGGATGGCATCCAGTCGGGAAAAAAATAAGCTGTTCTGTGAGGACGAGGAGACTGTATTCACATTTCAGAATACACTTTTTTTTTGTCCCTCTGGCGAAACATGTCTTTGGACTGAAATGCTGCAATTGTATTGCTGCCTCCATAGTCATCAGTCAAACAGAGAAGCATATTTTTGCCTTTTTCCTTGATTACAAACCTCAGTCCAAAGGTTTAGTCATGCCTTTTGCTGTGCACTGTATGTGATTGTCTGACATGTGACAGTCTGGCTGCTGTGTTACTGTGGCTGCTGGTCTATGACAAACTGCAACTCCGTCACTAATTTGGTTTCATCAGGTATTGTGCAAGCTAAAAATAAGGCTGCACAAATCTCTCTCTCTCTCAATTAGCTATGGACCCAAGCGCCATGAATTGAATTACATCGTGTCTGTCTATGTATCCATTTCAGACCAACCACCAAATATCCTCTACCACTGTGGGGAAAAAGGATTTCCGATTTGTTTGAACAATTCTTGAGTGTCAGAAGATCTCTCTATAACCAAATTAATTCACGCCTCACTAGGCTCACTTATACTTTTTTGTTTTAGTTGCATGTTCATAAGATTGAAATATTCAAGTAACAAGTCTCAAAGTGGACGATCAAAGTAGCATGCCAATCTTTTTCATGTATTTTCCTATAGGCCTATCTCACAGCATTTCCCCGCCCCCTTTTTACGCCCCCTTTTGGAGATAGTGGTGTTATTTTTTGTGTGGGCTCTCAATGTGTTAAAAGAGGTATTTTCACAAGCCACAAACTACCGTTTTGTAAAGGTAAGGTTTATTCTACTTATTTGAGTTGTTATACCATTGTGTTTTCTTCATATTATTATCGGTCTTTGACATTTTAACATTAGAAAATGTACTTAGATTCTCCAGAGAAAAAAAGTGTAAATGCCTAATGTTAAATGACACCACTATCTACCGGAAGTGGGCGTGGAAAGGGGGCTGTGAGATAGGCCTATTCCAAGGGTTTCAATAACTCATAAAATGCTCCTGATTTTCTACAGGTATTAATATCCGTTAACCACTTATGCCTTATATTACAGCGAAAGTTTCAATCTACAAGCTGTGAGCTTGCAAATCTGCTATGTTTGACTATTTTCTAAAATAAATAACAAATGTGTAAATTTTCCTAAAATAGGGACACCAGGGTTAAAGTGATTAACGGGCCTTAACTTACCTAAGACCACGATGTCGTTTCAGATTTGGACTGCCATTTGTGCTGTACATGGAGCGCACGGTGAGCTGGGACGCCCTGCAGAAAGAGATCTTGGAGAAGATGCGTCATCTCCTGAGGCCTGGAGTCTACATTCAGGTAACACCAGGACGGGGCAGTCCTGGCCTTATGCAGGAACACGGATTAAACAATTCATCACAGTAAATGCAAACAAGCCTCACTATTTCAGTTGTATTCTAATTATTTTAACCAATACAAAGAGCTTCTATCTGCACCCAGTTGCTTAACACATTGAGAGCCCACGCAAAACTGCTTAAAATCACTTTCACCTAGAAAATCCATTCACATTTTTTATAATTCAGCTGACTGTGGAGACACATGCTGGAACCTTTTACTTTGAAATGTTTTATAGTTTCTGAGTTATTTAATTTAAATGCCAAATGCATTCTCAATGGCGAAAACACAAACTTTGGCACCACGTGTTAAAAAAAAAAGAAAAAAAAGTGTTTTGATTTTTCTGATTGTTTTTTAATTAAAAAAAAAAAAAGAAGAAAAAAAAAAAAAATATATATATATATATATATATTTTCTTTTTCAAAGACGTCCACAGACGTCTTGGGCTATGCACGTGCGGTAATACCCAGGACGTCCACAGACGTTTTGGGCACAAAATGTGTTAATAACAAAGGATATTCAAAATGAAATGTCGCAGTAAGATATACGGGTATTATATTTGCAGATGGGGTGAAGGGGTGGCTGGTTGGGTGCCTTCTCATCTTGCACAAACGAGACATTCTGGGTGGGGCAGCATGAAATGCCTCTTGCAGAAAGGTTGATGGGGTGACTGTGCGGTGCAGCTACTCTCATATTATTACGCCTTAAGTGTCCCTCCAGTGTTAGGGGCTAGTGTGAACCTTTTTAGGATTTTACAGATTCCTTCATGACGTCAATTTACCGATTCCTTAACCCATTTTGACCTGAGATCAGATTCTAAAAATGTCTTCTACATCCTGACAGTTTTCTGAAAAAGCTATGTTTCTATGTCAGTCGTTCTTCGATTTTTCAAAAATAGCAGACCTACAAGCTCGTAGCGCGCCACTCGGTGGCGCGCTATGAGCTTGTAGATCTGCTATTTTTGAGCATAGCATAATGCTAACACCAAAAGGGGTTCCCACCCAAAATTGGTTAATGGTACAATACATTAACCGTTCCCTTTACCCATCTCTCTCTGTCTCTCTCTCTCTCTCTCCACTGCATAATATATCCTCAAAGCACTTTCTGTGGGCATACTGCCCCGGCCAGCGCACATTAGATAATGCTAAAGATGCTATTAATTCCTCACACACCATTAACCCATTTTGGGCCGGGAACACCTTTTGGTGTTAGCATTATGTTATGCTTTAGCAGATCTACAAGCTCATAGCGCGCCACCGAGTGGCGCGCTACGAGCTTGTGGGTCTGCTATTTTTGAAAAATCGAAGAACCACTGACATAGAAACATAGCTTTTTCAGAAAACTGTCATTTTCAAACAGACATTTTTAGAATCTGATCTCAGGTCAAAATGGGTTAAGTGATGCAGGTCCATTGTTGTGATTTGCCGGTGTCTGACAAACACTGGAGGGTCTACTGTTAACACCGTGTCTGTCTCTCTACTCTAGGTGGGACCTTTCAGTCTCAGAGTGGTCGGTGTTGTTGGAATCACATACCTGCTTCCCCAAGACGATCAACCACTGTGTCACCCGACCGTGGAGAGGTCTGTCTTTCCCTTTTGTTTTAACTCTCCTGCGTCAACTATGTACCTTAATGCAGGGGTTCTCAACACGTGGGTCGCGACCCCTCGGGGGGGGGGGGGGGGGGGGGGGGGGGTCGCCAAATTATTTTGGGGGGTCCCCAAATAAAAATTAAAAAAAAAAGAGAACTATTTTTTTTATGCAACTGAATGAATGGCTGGAAAATGGAAATGAAGAGTTTACATATAGTACACATAGTACATGCATACACCTTCCCTAATGATTATATCTGGTTTCAGTATTTATTTATGGTGTATTGTCTCTATACACCCCCCCCCCACCTCCCCACCCTGTTAAGCACTTGGAATGTAGGAGTGTTGAGGCATTCAAGTTTCGGTTCGACAGATACATATTGTGAACACAGCCTATTTTCAAATCTTTTGCCTATTTTGGAAGGGTGCTAGCCCCTCCACCGTCATATGGCAACCAAGTCTATGGACCTTTTAATGTTTGCTTAGAGCACTAAACGTGACGTCATGTGGAAGCCAAGTCTATGGACTTTTAATGTTTGTTTACAGCACTTTAAACAAACCTTACCAGGTGCCCCACTTCACACGAGTGTGATTTGGTATATTATTTGGCCAGTTTTTATAGTAGTTTGTGGATTACCTTTGATGCAGTAATGGTCTTTTTCTTTTCTTTCTTTTGAGTGGTGCAAAGTGCAAACCACTCCAACAACCAGCTTTGTCTGTATGTTCGTGTACCTGTCCACTCAAAAAAAGGAGCATGGTTGCTATGGTTAGTGTGTGACGTCACTGTTGCACCACTCAGTTCACACGGGTGTGATTTTTTTTGAAGTATTAACAAGCCCTGAAAGTCCTTAAAGTGTCACTTTAGGTCACTGTCATCTCCGGGGTCCCGACCCACAGGTTGCCTTACTGTATATCTCTACTGTACCAACTCTTTTCCCAGGTCTGTTGTTGCACGGTGGTTACGCAACGCACCCCTCTAGCCACATCTCTTCTACATACTGTACATGCCCTGACAGAGGACCACCTCTCCTGCTCCAGTTTGTTGACATGCCTCGACACGAATTTGATTCCCTGACACTTTTTTTTGACGCTTAAATGGCCACCAAATGGCTCATAACACAGTTGTTGGTTTTCACCTGGGACCTGGGTCACGATGTTGTTATGAATATCCTCTCGGGCTGTGAAGAAATATCCATTTAAAATGTCACTTCTTCTTTTTAAAGCACTACATGGTTTGGCCCCATGCACTCATTAACCCATTTTGGGCGGGAACCCCTTTTGGTGTTTTGAGCATTATGTTATACTTTAGCTATTGAAAAATAGCAGATCTACAAGCTCATAGCGCGGCACCGAGTGCCGCGCTATGAACTTGTAGGTCTGCTATTTTTGAAAAATCGTGAAAATGTGCCTCAAATCTTTGAATATATATTGTTACAGGGTGAACATTTTAACAACATATTTTCAGATGATGAGCGGAGGCATATTACATATAATCTTTGCGGTCCTTCATATGAAATATTGAGCACCACTAATAAGGTTTTTCAGAAAACTGTCAGGATTTTAAATTTCGACGTCAGGCCTAAATGGGTTAATATATATAGGCCCCCGAGAGTACTTGGATCTTCTTGGGAAGGTCTATTAGAGATTACAGTTAATTCCCAGAAGAAAATCGGGGGAACACACAACACAGTACCTCAAGAAATAAGGGAGCCATTAAACACAGTCAACATCTTTAAGTGTCAACTGAAAGCCCACCTTTTGACCTAGCGTCTTATGAGATGCTAGTTAAAAGATATCGCTGCTCATTTGTTGTTTTCGATTTTTGTATTTTCTTTTTCATCCGTTTTGATTTTGCTGTAAAACATTTTTAATGTATGATTATCATTGTAATCTAATCAATCCATAATCACATTAAAACGTCACACTTGTGTGAAGTGAGGAGCGCTCTTATCATTATACATCATCACATTCCGGTAAAATCACAATTGGCGTCCTCATTTTTCTGTCATTCCGGCCAATCACAATAAGGCGTCTTCAAATTTCTTCCCTCAGATTTTATCCTCAATGTGTACTTTGCTCATCCAATCAAATTATCGCTATGGGGTGATCAGCCAATCAAATCATCGCTAAAAGTCACACAAACAGACAAAGCTGGGCATAGGAGCCCCTCAAAAAAGAACGCCTCTCACATCTCACATGACATAACACAGTATATACAGTAAGCTTCGTCTATTTACGGTTCTGTGCAACCCCCAAATTGATACTAATTAGGCCGTGGACCCCCATTTGAAGACATATGCCAGGGACATCCTGTCGCCTCCATAAGAGAAGAATTTTACGGCTCTAGCAGTGATTCTCAACCCGTTTAATTTCAAGGACCCCCAGTTTGACATGCATTAGTCTACGGACCCCCATATAATGGCATTTCTATCTCTGAGACCCCAATTGATATTGTAAAATCAACGTTACGGGTCCATTTGGTTCCATCTGTACACTCTCAGAGTTGCAGACCCATAAGGGTCCATTTGGTTCCAAACTATCATTTAGCTAGGGACCCCCTGGAACTCCCTCATGGACCCCTGGGGGTCCCCGTACCCCACTTTGGGAACCACTGGTTTAGCCGGCTTGCTCTGCTGTTCTGACGAGTCCTTCTTCACAGAGCGTACAAGTCGTGCGGACAAGGGGGGCCCCCGCATGTCAAGATCGTGGTCGAGTGGGACAAGGAGACCAAGGAATAGTGAGTCAAACACATTAATGTTGTAGCTCTGCATTCCTGTGGTGTGACGTGCACGATGTGTTTGGTTTGTGTTCAAGTCTAATGCAGAGCACATTCAAGACGGTTCTACAAGCTCCTAGTGCGGCACAAAGTGACGTGCTTTGAGCTTGTACAGTATATCTGCTATTTTTGAATAGCCAAAGTATAAAATAATGCTTTATTAGCTCAAATCTAAAATGACACAGGCGCTTTCCTGGTTTTAACGGGTTAAAGAAAGATTTGACTAAGTGAAACGGTAACAGGTCTCGCCCCACTACTCTACCTAGCTGTAAATAACAAACATAATTCATGTTGGTGATTATATAAAAGGTATTATCATATTCATTTATCATTGTTAAGTTCACTCTGTATATCCACGGGCATAATAGCATGATGATGCCATTACAAAACATGGGCTACATGGAAGAAATGTGTTTGATAAAACGAAATGAACTGCTAGAAGGTCCTAAATTAAGTTAATTAAGCAGTCACCGTCTCTGCGACATGTTCTTTCTAAATGATAGTATAGAGATCGACTACTATACAATCAAATAAATCTGTATACAAGATAATTTCAGATAGGGAGGGAAATACTAAATTAACTGTTAACTACATTAAAACATTTCGCGGGGGCGTGTTGGTAAAGGGGCGAGTTGTTTGGTATTCAGTGAAACTTGCTGCACCAAATTAGTGTTTGTTGGACAAAAGATTCCTTATACTGTATGTAACGAATGTTTTTGTTCACATTGCCGTTATAGCAATCTGCTAAAATGTACTATAGGAAAACGACATCATAACTGTCCTTAATGTAATATTTGTATAATTAAATCTAAGCCTATACCAGTACAACTACACGTATATTATTTGTGACAACAGGCAACAGTCTGCTTGATGTTATAGTTATATGAGGGGAGAGAGAGAGAAGGAAGGAAGACATGAGGAGAGAGAGAGAAGGAAGGAAGACATGAGGGGAGAGAGAAGGAAGGAAGACATGAGGGGAGAGAGAGAAGGAAGGAAGACATGAGGAGAGAGAGAAGGAAGACATGAGGAGAGAGAGAGAGAAGGAAGGAAGACATGAGGAGAGAGAGAGAAGGAAGGAAGACATGAGGGGAGAGAGAGAAGGAAGGAAGACATGAGGGGAGAGAGAGAAGGAAGGAAGACATGAGGAGAGAGAGAAGGAAGACATGAGGGGAGAGAGAGAAGGAAGGAAGACATGAGGAGAGAGAGAAGGAAGACATGAGGAGAGAGAGAGAGAAGGAAGGAAGACATGAGGAGAGAGAGAGAAGGAAGGAAGACATGAGGGGAGAGAGAGAAGGAAGGAAGACATGAGGGGAGAGAGAAGGAAGACATGAGGAGAGAGAGAGAAGGAAGGAAGACATGAGGAGAGAGAGAAGGAAGACATGAGGAGAGAGAGAGAAGGAAGGAAGACATGAGGAGAGAGAGAGAGAAGGAAGGAAGACATGAGGGGAGAGAGAGAAGGAAGGAAGACATGAGGGGAGAGAGAGAAGGAAGGAAGACATGAGGAGAGAGAGAGAGAAGGAGAGACTTGAGAGGCAGGAACTAGAGACAGGTGCAGGAAGGGCTGCGCTAATTTAAGATATGAAGTAATAAAAGGGAACCAGAAAACATTGATTCAGAAGCAGAACACGAGTCAAGTGGTGGAGAAATTGATATTGGTTCTGAGAAGAGGTTTGTGAGAATGGAGAGGTAAGAAAAGGAACAGATTAATAATTAACCACTTCTCCATTTTGGAGGACCATCTTATGCTTTAAAAAAAGATAGATACTGTAGGTTAAATAGTACAAAACACCTATACATACGTCTGGGAGGTGCTGCACACCACAGAAACGCAAAGTCCTTTTCTTTAAGGATTATCGTCCATGGTAAAGTGAAAGATTAGCACGATAGACCGGCTTTATTTGATTAGTACATTATGAACATCACTGGCCTTGTGGTTAAGATTGTCCGCCCAGAGACTGGGACGTCGGCCGGGGTCATACCAAAGAATAAATGAGACTTTAATTCCTGTTACTTAGACATTAAACAGTGATACAGTACAACATCCTCGGCTCTGGACGGTCAGTCAAAACCGGCCATCCTGTCTGAAAAAGCCCCAATTTCCGTTGGCTTTGTGCATCTGCCTCAATTGACCCCCCCTCACTAATGTTGGCAGCCAACTTGGCAAACTGAACATGAATATGGGGTGTGTCTGGGACTGACATAAAAGGTGAAACGACCCACACAGAAATGAGATCAGAGAGTGCACCGAGTCAATGATCTCAACCCCGTCGAACACCTTTGGAGTAGAATTGGGCGGGAACCCTTTTTGGTGTTTTAAGCATTATGTTATGCTTTATCTATTTAAAAATAGCAGATCTACAAGCTCATAGCGCGGCACCGAGTGCCGCGCTACAAGCTTGTAGGTCTGCTATTTTTGAAATGTCGTGAAAATGTGCCGTAAATCTTTGAATATATATTCTTTCAGAGCGAACGTTTGAACTCAAATCTTAATTCTGGGGGGGTCCCTGGAACGACATATTTTCAGATGGGTGTTGGGGTCCTTGGCATGAACTAGTTTGAGAACCACTGATATAGAAACAGGGTTTTCAGAAAACTTATCAGGATTTAGAAGGCATTTGTAGAATCGTCCTCAGGTCTAAATGGGTTAAGTTGACCAAAGTGAAGCGTCTGACCTGACTAATGCTCTCGTGGCTTAATGGATGCAAATAAGGCATTCACTTCTAGTCATTTTTACTAGTTGACTAGTTGCCTAGTTTACTAGTCGACTAGTTGTTTAACCACCTATTATGTTAAAAAAATATATATATATATATATATATATATTTTTTTTTTGGGAAATCAATATTTGTACATTTAAAAACTGTGTACATTGGTGACTATAACTATAATCTACCTGATCTTGAGGCCTACAAAATCGAAAAAAAGTCAATTAGTACCAGCAAGGTCGACTAGTGGATTTACTAGTCGACTAGTAAACTAGTCGACTAGTTGCTTAATGCCCTAATTATTGCAAATTGCAGCAGCAATGTTCCAAACTTCCAACTAGTGGAAAGCCAAATGATCAGAATAGAGGAGAGTGTTTTAGTACTAGCAAAGCGGCGAACCAACTCCATATCAATGCCGGACCACAATGAGTGGTTATGACTCAACGCTGTATGACTCACGATGACGGCAAATAGATGCGAAGAAAGTGTGGGAAATGTGGTGACTGTGATTTAGTCGATGAAAATCCAGCGAGGTCACTGTGAAATATACATGCCACTGTTCTATTAGGATCCTACCAAGCCATGCCACTAACTAGCAGGTGCGATTAATAAATAATCTCTTGGCTTTGTATCCCTTGGAAATTATTTCTTCAGTTGTAGCTGCAGTAAAGTATTTCCAGACGGTCTAATCCATCTTTCATTTGAATTTTAGCTGCTGTCTTATTTAAAATTGTGTTTATTTTGTTCCACATTATTACATTCTATTCCATCCCTTGCTGCATTTTTTATTTTTAGTTGCAAATAATGGTCAGTTGAGTCTCAACATGTTCATGTGAAATTGATATATCCACATAGAACCCCATTTGAAAATATGTTGTGTCTGGGAACCCCATACGAGGATATGTGAATTTAATTGGGCTAACTACTAGCTGGTGATATAATAATAATAACAGCACTTAACCTGTTAAAACCCGGGATAAGCATCTGTCATTTTAGAGGCTATTCAAAAATAGAAGATATTCAAGCTCGCAGCGTGTCATTCCATGCGGCGCTACGAGCTTGTACATCTGCTACTTTTGAACATTTTTTGAAGAATCTTGAAAGTGTGAACCACCTATTCTACATTTGTAGAATCGCCCTCAGGTTTTAAGTCATTAAGTCAAACAGAAAATGTGACGCAAAGGTCCGCATAGACCAGGGCTTTCCTCTGTGACATGCTGCCCGGCTGAGAGGCACTGTAAGCAGCCAGCAGACCCTCTCATTTGATCTGGAGATGGTGTAGCTGACCACGCTCCTCTCCCTCACAGTCTGTTTGGACACACGGAGGAAGAGTACATCCCTGACGCTGAGAGCGTGTATCTGCACAGAGAGCAGCACCACCAGCCGCAGGCCTGCACCCTCGCTCAGTGTTTTACGCTCTACACCAAAGAAGAGCAGGTAACACACGCGCACACACACACACACACACACACACACACACACACACACACACACACACACACACACACACACGCAATTCAAAGGGCTTTATTGGCATTGCAAAAGTGGAACAATACAATCAAAACACGATGTATAGTACGCATGTGCAGCCCCCAGCCAAGACCCAGCCCTGCCAATCGGGCTCAGCCCTATTCAGTATTTTAGCTGTGACGTGAGCGCGAGCACGTGAGATACTTCCGGGTCCTACTTTTGTGTCCCCATATACGCTTTTGTGTCCCCATAGAGTTATACTGTGACGCTCCGTCGGACTAAATCTGAGACGAAAACAACCACGAAAGTCTCATTTTACCGCTTTCCTCGCAACAACAAAGCTGCGCTGCTCTCCCAAATCTGGCTGTGACGGGCCGTCTGCCCCACACGGAATAATATCGCCATTTTATTTCATTGTGTCAACTAAATCCTCATTAATGCAAACTAGATTCAACATACTCAAGCCTGCAAACATTCTAAATATGCCCCCGAAATATTTTACTGAGCAAATGGACTGTTACCACCTTCAATAATAATGATAATAATAGTCTTTATTGTCTCCACATCATATTTTTTTTTGTCATGGAAACTTGTACAAAACATTAATAATTCTACTCGAGTTGGAAGCATTAAGACCCATTTTAACCCTCAATGGCTTCCTTTCTGAAAAATAACGTCATTGTAAAAAGATTCACGCGTTTAGATCTTCTATTTAGAATGAGATGCGGACGGAGCTGGTGCCACTTGGACCCGGACGTAACGTAGCACTACAAAATGACGTCGGACTTAAATACTGAATAGGCAAAACCGGTTGCGCGTTGGTCTGGCGAGTGGGAGGCCCGGGTTCAATCCCCGCTTCCGCGCAATGCTACAATCTGGCGTAGTCGGCAGGACGTGGAGCGTGATATCCTCGCGTGAGGGACATGAGGGACATGAGGGACATGAGGGACATGAGGGACATCGTGTGCGGTGGTCCGCGAAGACTGGGGGGGGTGATTGTAGCCCCCAGCCAAGACCCAGCACGCAACAGCCCTGCCAATCGCGCTCAGCCCTATTGGCACGGTAGGTTGTGCGTTGGTCTGGCGAGTGGGAGGCCCGGGTTCAATATCTACTTCCGCGTAATGCTACATGTGCACACACACGCATGTACACACACACACTCACCGTTCAACATTTTTATGTGCCTTATGTGTATTGTTTTTCTTGTATTTGCACAAGCACAGTGCAGTGAGCTGTGTGTTTTTATAGTATGGAGTCTCGCAGCATTAAAACCTTCCTCCCGAGCGGGCCGTAGCCCTGCCTGCCCTGGGCTTTGCATGTTGTTGTTTCATCAAACTGCCTTCGGTCCTTTCAGCGGGTTTTTACTGCATATCGTGGCGCTTGTGTTTGGATTAATCCATTCAGGGCGGGAACCCCTTTTGGTGTTTTTAAGCATTATGTTACATTTTAGCTATTGGGAAAATAGCAGATCTACAAGCTCATAGCGCGGCACCGAGTGCCGCGCTACGAGCTTGTAGATCTGCTATTTCTGAAAAATCGTGAATGTGGCGCAATTCGTTGAGTGTATATATATTCTTTCAGAGCTTCTTTTAACTCAAATCTTTGCTTCTGGGGAGGTCCCTGGAACAACATATTTTCAGATTGGCGGGTTGGCAGGCCAATTACATATAATCTTTGGGGTCCTTGACGTGAAATATTGAGCACCACTGATACAGAAACATGAGGTATTTCAGAAAACTGTCAGGATTTAGAAGACTTTCTTTTTAAATTCGACGTCAGGCCTAAATGGATTAAATCATGGAGGACACCGGGAAAAGTCCACATATAGAGCGCGTGCGGTTTAGCTTTCCTGGCAGAGGTCTGTTGAAGGATAGTGTTGAAAAGGAGCTCTGGTGGTCAGAGGAAAGTGTGGGTTTGGTGGAAGGGAAGCCTGGCGGGGCCTCCTCCTGTTCTGAGGCCCCCGTTCTCTAAGCAGTGCGGTTTGGTGGAAGGGAAGCCTGGCGGGGCCTCCTCCTGTTCTGAGGCCCCCGTTCTCTAAGCAGTGCGGTTTGGTGGAAGGGAAGCCTGGCGGGGCCTCCTCCTGTTCTGAGGGCCCCCGTTCTCTAAGCAGTGTGGTTGGAGCCTGTCCTTGACTCCTTGATGCAGGCTTACTGCCTGGTGGGCGCTGTGTGTGCAGTGCTGGAGGAAGTACTCAGATGTTTGACTTTAAGTAAAGGGATCAATGCTGCAATGTAGAAATACTCCGTTACGAGTAAAATTCCAGAATTCTTGAGTGAAAGTATTGGCATCAAAATGTACTTAAAGTACCAAAAGAATCCATGCCAGTACACTACAATAGAAACGCAGACCAGGTGCCAGCGTTTCTATTCTATTTTTTTTTTAAAGACGCGAAAAGACGTCCTGGCATTGTTTTGCTCAGGTCAATGCATACATTCAGGACAATACATACAGGACAATACAATAAAACACCCAGCAAAGTACAGTACTAGTAACATTTTTAAAGCTATTTAAGTCTCTCTCCACACCATGAAACACTCAATGTGTGTGTGCGTGCGTGCGTTATCAGCGCTCAGTCCAGTTCATCTGCCGTTCATATATATAAAGTAACTATGCACTTAGTTACTTTATGTGCCTGTGTGTGTGCCTGCGTGTGTGTGTGTGTGTGTGTGCCTGCGCGTGTGTGTGTGTGCCTGTGTGTGTGTGTGTGTGTGTGTGTGTGTGCCTGTGTGCGTTGGTTCCATTCCAGCTGGCCCCTGACGATGCGTGGCGGTGTCCCCACTGCAAGCAGCTGCAGCAGGGCCGCATCAAGCTCAGCCTGTGGACGCTGCCGGACGTGCTCATACTGCACCTCAAGAGGTTCCGACAGGTACTGCACCCCGAACCGTCCCAGACTACAGAGTGACTATTACCTATTCACTAGTGACTGTCACCATTCCATTGTGTTTTTGGCGTCAAACGTTGGATCATACAAATTTAATTTCTGTTTGGTTTTTAGGCTTCATAGTCACAAATTGCACACGGCGGCTATGAAAAGTTACTGACACATTATGCAAAAATAATAATAATTAAATAGCAGATCTGATCTACAATAGCTGGTCTACAAGCTTACGTGTTGTAAGCTTGTAGATCTGCTATTATGTTTTTTCTGGCATTACGATTATGTCGATAATGACGATGCTATTATCTGAAATAATAATTGTGACATCAGCTGTATTCTGTGTTGTTTATCCCGTCTCCTTCCTGTTATATCTATTCCAGTGTTTCTCAAATTATTATATCCTTTTTTTTATTTTCCTTTTATTTATTTTTGATTAGCATTACAAAAAGAAGTGTCTACTGTATTGTTTCCAGTGCAGTGGACGGAATAATTGTCTTTGAGTACTTTGAAAAGCACCGCAAACAATGAATGTATCGTTATTGTTAATATTATTATAACATTTTGAGAGGACTTGGATGTTCTTTTTCTCGTTCCTTTTGCTCTCAATGCCAGGCCGACAACTTGACAGATCGGTTTTACCTTTGAATGAATTGAAGTGAGGAGTTTTTTTGAGCATGTCTTCTGTGGAAGCAATGTGTTGCGCAGCAAAAACAGCCCATCTACAAGCTCTCAATAGCTTGTAGATGGGCTGTTTTCTGTTTTCTTTAAGCCTTTGTAGTGGTTAAAGTAGCAATATGTTCAGAAGCATTTTCCATAAACTTTTAATAGTCTTGGTCTGGATTTTTCATACTTTTGTATAAAAGCAAAGGTTGTGTTCATTGTTTAGGAATCAGCTCCTTTTCATACTGTTTCACACCTCGGACATTAGGACTTGGTCCCACAAACATTTTCAGTCATTTATTATTTATTTTGCTTTAACCCATTCTGAACGGGAATCCCTTTTGGTGTTTTAAGCATTGCTATACTACAAGCTCATAGCGCGGCACCGAGTGCCGCGCTACGAGCTTGTAGATCTGCTATTTTTGAAAAATCGTGAAAATGTGACGCAAATCTTTGAATATATATATATATTCTTTCCTAGCGAACGTTTTTACTCAAATCGTTGCTTCCGGGGGCGTCCCTGGAACTACATATTTTCAGATGGGGGTCGGTGGCCAATTACATAATATATTTCTGGGGGTCCTTGACATGAAAATGTTTGAGCACCACTGACAGAAACATGGGTTTTTCAGAAAACTGTCTGGATTTAGAAGACATTTGTAGAATCGCCGTCAGGTCTAAATGTGTTAATCCATGTGTTCTGTGACAACACAACGTGCCGTAGGAGGCCGACAGGAGGGTGAAGATGCAGAACATGGTGCGGTTCCCCCTGATGGGCATGGACATGGCGCCCCACGTGGTGAAGAGGAGTCAGAGCAGCTGGAGCTTACCCTCCCACTGGTCGCCGTGGAGACGGCCCTACGGCCTGGGGCGCAACCCCGACGACTACCTGTACGACCTGTACGCCGTGTGCAATCACCATGGCAACATGCACGGAGGACACTACACAGGTAACCCATGGCAACATGCACGGAGGACACTACACAGGTAACCATGGCAACATGCACGGAGGACACTACACAGGTAACCATGGCAACATGCACGGAGGACACTACACAGGTAACCCATGGCAACATGCACGGAGGACACTACACAGGTAACCATGGCAACATGCACGGAGGACACTACACAGGTAACCATGGCAACATGCACGGAGGACACTACACAGGTAACCCATGGCAACATGCACGGAGGACACTACACAGGTAACCATGGCAACATGCACGGAGGACACTACACAGGTAACCATGGCAACATGCACGGAGGACACTACACAGGTAACCCATGGCAACATGCACGGAGGACACTACACAGGTAACCATGGCAACATGCACGGAGGACACTACACAGGTAACCATGGCAACATGCACGGAGGACACTACACAGGTAACCATGGCAACATGCACGGAGGACACTACACAGGTAACCATGGCAACATGCACGGAGGACACTACACAGGTAACCATGGCAACATGCACGGAGGACACTACACAGGTAACCATGGCAACATGCAGGGAGGACACTACACAGGTAACCATGGCAACATGCACGGAGGACACTACACAGGTAATGCTGAGAATGTCATGCAAAAAAAAAGAGAACAACATTTAACATTGGTTCAACAACAGTTAATCCAAATGATCTATATATCTCTTTTTTTTAACGTAATTCCAAAGTGTGTACATTGTTTAAGTGACAGATGCATGGTTTTCATATGGTACATATATGAACTTTGGCTAAAAGCTTGTGTTTAATTTCACGTGGTTTAGCGACCATAGTGCTCCGAACGGCACAACTTTCCCTTTTTAAGTTTCAACAAAGGTCATGGTAGCTTGGTTACAGCCGAAACGGACCCTCCTCTGAACTTCCTCTTCAAAATAAGAGCCACTTGTAATGATTAGTCGACACTAGTTTTATTTCCAAGTCTACTTACAGGACGTAGATAGACATTTAGTGCCTGGCATAATGCACCGGAATGTCAGTTGTGTCAGGATTCTCAGGACATAAATTCCTGTCTCAGCTCTCTGGTGATCCAGTCTGGCAGTGTGCCGCGGGTTCGATTCCCGATCCCGACGGCCTTTACTGCATGTCACCCCCCCCCCCCCCCATCTCTCTTCCCATTTCCTGTCAGCCTACTGTCTGTCCCTCCATAAAAAAATATAAAATAAAGGCGAAAGCCACAAAAAATTAAAAAAAAAAAAAAAAAAATGTTCTAATGGAAACCTGTTTGATCTCTCCCATGCACTCCATCCTCTCTCCTCAGCCTACTGTAAGAACTCTATGGATGGTGTGTGGTACTGCTTCGACGACAGTGAGGTCCAGCCCATGGCTGATGAGGACGTGTGCCAACAAACGGCCTACATCCTGTTCTACCAACGAAGGACCGCCATTCCCTCCTGGTCCGCCAACAGCTCAGTGGCCGGTCAGTGGGGTTTTTTTTCCCCGCCTGCCCCCCCCCCCCCTGCTATCGCATCTGACGTCAGCCTGTTGTATTTTACAGCAGGAGATCTAACACTCCAGAAGGAAACCTTCACTGGATTACAGGAACACACATTCCCTCCTGTATAAACCATACTATTAGTTAAATAGTGTCTTAGTAGGTTGTGTTAGGACTTACTGTAATCTCTCAAGAACAGATTCTGTACCGAAGGAAACAAACAGCAGAGGGTGCTGTTTTTTCTTTTTTTTGCCGATGGGTTCCCAGATTGGGACTTAATGTAACTATAACTACTTGTAATTCAGATGTGAAAGTATTGTATGATGGGTGTATATGGTCCTTTGACTGTTTATTACATTTTTTTTTACATTTTGTAGTGATCATTATGTGTAAAAAAACAGGACAAAAACTGTTTTGTTAAATAACTATCATTTCA
Organism: Electrona antarctica; assembly: GCF_951216825.1. Classification (NCBI taxonomy): domain Eukaryota; kingdom Metazoa; phylum Chordata; class Actinopteri; order Myctophiformes; family Myctophidae; genus Electrona; species Electrona antarctica. Next base: position 40,618,390 of record NC_136795.1, read on the forward strand.
AGTGTATTGTGTGTGTGTGTGATGAATGAGATGTGTTTTGGTAGTTTATTATGTAGGTAATGAGTTGCACCTGTACGGCATGGAGGTGTTGGTCCAGAACTGTCATTTATTTTGGTCTTTGGTTAATGCAGGTTCCACCAGCTCCTCTCTGTGTGACCAATGTCTTTGTTCCATCCAGGTTCCACCAGCTCCTCTCTGTGTGACCAATGTCTTTGTTCCATCCAGGTTCCACCAGCTCCTCTCTGTGTGACCAATGTCTTTGTTCCACCCAGGTTCCACCAGCTCCTCTCTCTGTGACCAATGTCTTTGTTCCATCCAGGTTCCACCAGCTCCTCTCTGTGTGACCACTGGGTCAACAGGTTGCCAGGGAGCAGGCCTGCCAGCTTAGCCTCCGGGGCTTCTTCCAGACGCACATCTTTAGCTTCGCTCGCCGAGTCTGTGGAGTTTGCGGCCGAACGCAGCGAAGATGACGGTGAGACATTCTGAAATGTGTTATGTAAATGTAAGAAAGTCCGACCTCGGGCACATGCATCCAAACAATAACATCCAAGGTTTTAGCCAGAAGAACAAAAAAATCACTCCTATGTGAACTGAGTGGTGCAACTCCCCTCCCTCGCCCCCCCACCTCTCTCTCTCTCTCTCTCTCTCTCTCTCTCATTAGCAGGCAACAGTGCAGCACTATCCCTCTCTCTCTCTGTTTCTGGCACAACAGCACCCCTACTGGTACTCATGAGTCACAAACATAGTCACAAACATAGGTTAACGTCACAGACATTGCTGTTCCTTGGAGTGGTTGCACCACTCAAAAAGACACTGCACACTCAATCGAGCTCCCAAATGCATTTTTTGTGAGTCACCACCACTGGTGACATTTCGAGCGTGCCACACTCTTCCTAAAGGACAAAGGAATTTCAGTGAGACGAAATAAATGTGTGTAACTGTATTTTTGAGTGGTGTAAACCACTCCTACAACTGGCTTTGTTAGTTTGTCTGTCTGTCTGTTCGTACCAAAAAATGAGCATGGTTGTTATGGTCACCCAGTTCACACGGGTGTGATTTCATTACGTCCGACATTACGTCAGACCACAGCTGATCAGTCTATATAAGACCTTACACCACTCAGTTCACACAGGTGTGATTTTTTTTTAATGTATTTCAGAACAGCTATTTATTTCAATATGTTATTAAATGGCAAAGCAGTTTAATGTGGTTGATCTAGGGCCAGTTTTACGTATCCACACGATGTGAGCAAGTAAGGTCACTCTGAAGCTAAACGTTCTAAAAGCAGAACATTTTTGTAGAAGGTAAAAATGGTGAGATGAAGAAAAAACACACACCCGCTTTAAGATTATCCTTGGGTATGCGTTTCTTTATAAACGACACAGTATAAAGAAAATGAAAATGCATGGGCGGAGGAGGGAGGATTGCCCAGAAACAACCACACAGGTCCCCGACCCCGAGTCGAACCGCCGGGGGTCATTGCAATTGTATGGCTGCTGCTGGAACCATTGCACTGTGGAGGCACCCTGAGAAATACAGCTTTTGAAATGTTACAAAGCACAGTTTGGAGACAAAGGTCCTCCTCTGCATTATGAGAGGGTTATGTAACAGCCTCTCAGCCTCTCAGTTGACTTCTATGGCATTTAGAACAATACTCTCTGTAGGGCCAGGCAATATATCAATATGATATAGTGATATGGGACTATGAGATTATGGTTAAAACAAAGTTTTTAGCTAAAAGTTTAACGCAGTAGTATATTGTGGATTGGTGATGGTAATCATTGCTATAGAGTGCTTGTTCATTAGCTCTTTAACTTATTGACAGCCAAAACCACTATCTGGTGTCTGAAAAGGGTACTCCAGGACCGCCACCCAGTCAGTTAATACGGCGAAGCTCTTAGTTTGAAAGCCATTTCACTCGGAAGCCGAGACCCAGGAAGTGAATTATCGCTATATAACTGGTGCCGCGATTGTTATTTAATTCACCCAAAACATACAATTTGTAACCGGGGATCATATCGGTTAGATACATGAGCCACAAATCAAGCTTGTTTTGAGCTAAGAAGAGCCTAAGAAGAAGAATCCGAGATATTACGATTCTAAAAACTGTGTCCCCATAGACTGCATAAGCCAGCGGAATTTTCTTTTTCATTTCATTTCAGTTTTTTTTTTTTATCGCACCGCAACCAGTGTTATAAGCACGTACAGAACCGTAATCAATTGATATTAAAAAATCACACCTGTGTGAACTGAGTGGTGCAAGGTCTTATATAGCCTGATCAGCTGTGGTCTGACGTAATGTCAGTGACCATAGTAACCATGCTCACCTGTGCACGGACACGTACACAGGTACACAAACATAGATACATACAGACAAAGCTGGTTGTTGGAGTGGTTTGCACCACTCAAAAAGGCGTGAAAAGGCGAAACCAGCTTAAATTTTATACTGTAGTGTTCCAGTTCCAATGTTGTCTAATGTCTGCACATTCCTTTTGTCATCATTCCAAATTCACACGTTTATCCTCTTGTTCGGTTCTGTGTGAGTTCTCTCTCCTGATTGGATACGATTGGTATCCCGACCTGAAAATGCATTTTCTGTTTAATCAAGAGCTGGAGGGACCCTAACCCTAAGCTCTATTTTATAGTTTATAAAATGTACGGAAATGGCTAAACTAGACGATCTGCGAGCTCACAATGTGTCACATTGTATTGTGAGATTGTAGATATGTTTGCAATTTCTGAAACTGTTTGAACGTTATCGTCATTACAATTACAATACCTTACAATAGTGCCATCAGAATATTGATATGAAGGTATTTGGTCAAACATATTGTGATATTTTAGTTTGTCCATATCTCCCAGCCCTAGTGTCTAAACTATTGCTACTCCAGTGAGCCATGATTCGATGGAAAAAACATATCCCATTTTTATAGCAATTGGACACATTGTGTAGAACCTTGTTGACCGTGTAGAATTGATGACAAAAATAATGGATGTGTGAAGGAGTACCATCTCTTTTTCTTTTTTTTTGTACCAGGCGGATTTTCCACCCGGCCTTTTGTGAGAAGCATTCATCGTCAGAGTTCGTCCTCCAGGTCGTCCATCGCCAGCCCTCTGGCCATCAGTGACTCGGGACTGAAGCCTTCCTGGTCTCTCTCTGCCAAGCTCCACATGAGGTCCAACTCTCCCAGGTCCAACTCTCCGTCGCGCTTCTCCCTAGACTCTCGCTCCTCGCCGCCTCTAGAGAGGATAGGTGAGGCCTGCGACGACAAAGTCTCCACGTCTTGTTTTGGCAGCTACAGCAGACACGAGCGTTACTTTGGCAGCAGGTCGCCCCTGTCCATGATGGAGAGCTACAGTGACCAGGAGGGCAACAAGCGTTACCTCGACCACGTCTACAGCAAGTCGCTTCCCACCGAGAAGAAAATCATCAATACCGAACCGAGCGAAAACAACAACCAGATAACGGCGTTGGACCAAAACACACTACCGCCCCAGGCCACCCCGTCCAAAGAGCAGAAACGCAAGAGCAGCATCGGAGGATTTGGCTCAAAGGCAGAAAGCGCAGGTTCGTCCAAGAACTGCAGCAAAACGGAGCAGGACCGGACCTCCAAGAAACGCCTGTGCTCGTCCTCTGCCCAGAAAAGCTCCATTCCCCAGTCGTCTTCCAGTACTCCGGTTAAAGGCTCCAAAACGGCCAACGTCAAGGACAAGAGCACCAATGCCAAGAAGAGCAGCTCCACCACGCCCAGCGGGACCCCTTCCAAGAAGAAGGAGCCACCTCAGCCCGCCGAGGGGACGCCGCAGCGTAAGCAGTGCACCTGCGCCACGGCCCAGTCCTCCGCCTCCCCCTCCCCGACCGCAAAGAAAACGCCCGCCGGCAGCACGGACAAAACCTGCACGAGCAGCCGAAAGAGGCTGGTGGAGCGGAGCTACAGCCGGGACTCCATCCACGCCGGCAGCCCCCTGGCGGGCAGTCCCCGCGGCGGCCCCACCGTGGCCCGTCTGTCCATGTCCAAGAGCGGGGACGGCCGGCCGGAGTGGAGGTCCTTCAGGAGCTCCAGCAGCAGCTCGTCCGTCACCAGCCTGCGCTCCCCCAGCGTGTCCTCCAAGGACCTGCGGCGCGGCAGCAAGTCCGAGGACAAGGGGCTGTCCTTCTTCAAGAACGCCCTGCGACAGAGGGAAAGCCGCCGGTCGGCCGACCTGGGCAAGAGCACCATGCTGTCTAAGAAGGCCGCGTCCGATAGGACAGGCAAGCCGTGCGGAGGACAAGGCAAGGACAGCGGCACCGACGGCGACGCCACGTCAGACAGTGTGTCTCTGCAGGCGTCCCCAGACAGTCACGCAGGTGAGAAAAAGTCTGCGTCAAAGGAGTCTTCCAGTTCCAAGCCCGCCGGCGGCTCGCTCAGTCGCTCCCTGTTACACGTTGGCAAGTCCAAGTCTTCCAGTTCCGAAATGAGCCTCAAGTCTCCCTCGAGCGGGAACAAGCCTCTCGAAAAGAAGGCATCTTCCAGAAAGTCCAGCATGCAATCTCCTGCACGTCAAACACAGAGGCCTCAATGATATACTAATCGTAGTTCCATTTTAAAGCAATGCAGCTATTTTCTTTGTGCCTAAGTTTTAAAGTGAGCGCCAAAAGTATTTGCCAAGTGACACATTTATTTTTCAATGTTGTGGACACGTACACTAGCTGGCAGATGATCCATACAAGGACTCTGAGGTTTTCCTATGATACAGTATGATACAGTATGATACAGTCATCTGGAATACAAGTATTTTTCCACATTGGATGAATGGTAGAACATATGCAATATTTGTTGCACTTGTCCCCACTTTTAAGGACACAAAACCTATTTTAGTTGAGTATATACGTATAGCGAAAGGTCAATTTAATTATGAATTTGGCTCCTGTGAGCAAATTGCAAAAAGCAGGGTATGGAAAGATACACGGCGCAGTACACGGGAACATGCAAATTGCATGCCACGTGTGTAGTTATTGTGTACGATACAACTTTTGTGTGTAGTGCGCACACACACGGTAGTGTAGTGCACTACTGCTATATATTTGATACGTGTTTATTCCAATTCTAAACGGATTATTACCGACTAACTGTATTCAAACCTCTCTGTTTTTGTATCGGTCTCTCACCGTGTACAGTGATAACTACACACCGTGTACAGTGATAACTACACACCGTGTACAGTGATAACTACACAACCCCATACATTGAAAAGGCACCTTTGGAAATACTAGAGCTCACATTTGTACAGTTACAGTATATATACATAATCATGCTCCGCTAGTGCACACATACATACAAAAAAAGAGAGTTTCATTCCAAAATGTACGCAAGTGAACATTTTCAAGAATTGCCATTGTTTTATCAATTCAATCCACACCGTAAAATCTAGTGCGTCGGTAGTCTGTTTGGTTACATTTGCACACAATCTGAGTTGAATTAACACTGAGGATTTTACTGTGTGGGCAGTTTTGGAACATTTATATCATATAGAACATCAAGAAGGAAAGCACTTTGCAAAACGGTCAAGTCAATGGAGAATATCTGATGCGTGCGTTAACCGTATATCCACTATTTATTTTGGCCATGTGGAACATGAATCTATTGGCACTAACTACAGTACCGTTGAGTTTTAGGTACTAGATGACAGGGTCATGGTACACATATGTCCATGTGGCTGCAGGGTCATGGTACACATATGTCCATGTGGCTGCAGGGTCATGGTACACATATGTCCATGTGGCTGCAGGGTCATGGTACACATGTCCATGTGGCTGCACGGTCATGGTACACATGTCCATGTGGCTGCAGGGTCATGGTACACATGTCCATGTGGCTGCAGGGTCATGGTACACATGTCCGCAGGGTCATGGTACACATATGTCCATGTGGCTGCACGGTCATGGTACACATGTCCATGTGGCTGCAGGGTCATGGTACACATGTCCATGTGGCTGCAGGGTCATGGTACACATGTCCATGTGGCTGCAGGGTCATGGTACATATGTCCATGTGGCTGCAGGGTCATGGTACACATGTCCATGTGGCTGCAGGGTCATGGTACACATGTCCATGTGGCTGCAGGGTCATCGTACACATGTCCATGTGGCTGCAGGGTCATGGTACACATGTCCATGTGGCTGGCACGTCCCATGCTTTCCCATTAATGCATAGGACCTTAACCCATTTAGGCCTGACGTCGTAATAAAAAAAAAGTCTTCTGAAAGAATATATATTCAAAGATTTGTGCCGCATTTTCACGATTTTTCAAAAATGGCAGACCTACAAGCTTGTAGCGCGCCACTCGGTGGCGCGCTATGAGCTTGTAGATCTGCTATTTTTAATAGCTAAAGCATAACATAATGCTAACACCAAAAGAGGTTCCCACCCAAAATGGGTTAAGCAACAGCTAAATTAATCTCGCATTGCTTGATAGCCGAGTGCAATATCTAAAAGCATGCTAATAGTTTGAACCTGGCATTTTCTGACTCCTTTTTTTTTTTTTTTTTACCTCTTGCACCACCATTCTGGCTAATTAACTTTTTGGATTACTTTCCTGGCATTCAGCATTCCAGAATTATTCTATTGTTCTCTTTTGGGCAAGAACATTCATGTATTCACTAAATCATTCCATGTTCTGACACTAGGTTTGTGAGCCGAGAACCCCCACTTTTTTTTTGTGTTAAATTAGCTAAGTGAATTCATGCTCAGGATTTTACTGTGTAGAACTGTGAGTTGATTTTAGATTGTTTTTGCCACCATATGCCGTCTTTGAGAACAATGTGTGATTTGTGATCATCAGGTGATGAAGTGTAGCTCCATGCTGCATTCCAACCATACACAGTACCATGGTTTAATGGACTAGCGGACGAACACACTCAAGTTTATGATCCTTTAATATCCCTTAGTGAAATGCCCGAAAGAGAAATGGCTTGGATTCAATTTATTGTTTTCAGAATCATCAGTGTAACGTTTAATTTATACTGCATCGTACGCCGATAATGGCAGATCTACAAGTTTTCAAGGTATAAATCAGGCTTTTAGATTCACTGGTGTTTTTGCCATTGCAATCTCCCAATAATATGCCCCGAATGCTGCGCTCGGCCTCGGGTACGCGTCGTCAACTCACGTGGCTCAAGTTCGCCTGAGACGGCGCCCCTCCGTCGCAGTCTAAAACTACTTGCTTGGAGGTGGGCGTGACCATTTACGCCAACGCAACAGCGCTCAGGTGCTCAGGTACACCTGACAGACGGGTCGTGCCGTACAGATAACCGTGGGAAATAAACCCCCAGCAGGAATTTATATTTCTATCATGAAATACTAGTGTATGAAGTCTGTACATTGCAGCTGGAAAGGGTCAAATCAGTCATTGGTGGAATGTCACTTACTGTATGAGTCAGGACTGTCTCTTAACCCATTTTGACCTGAGATCAGATTCTAAAAATGTCTTCTACATCCTGACAGTTTTCTGAAAAAGCTATGTTTCTACAGTATGTCAGTCGTTCTTCGATTTTTCAAAAATAGCAGACCTACAAGCTTGTAGCGCGCCACTCGGTGGCGTGCTATGAGCTTGTAGATCTGCTATTTTTCAATAGCTAAAGCATAACATAATGCTAACACCAAAAGGGGTCAAAATGACTTCTCCAGAGCTGAGGGCCCCTTTTAAACAGATAAATCCAATATTGATATCCTATTTATTATTTTATGTAATAAGTGCAATATTAGTTGTGGATTTTAATCTAGCTTCATAACCTTTTGATGTGAATATAAAAGCAGCGTCCATATTTAATATACTTATTTTGTCCATTGTATTTTGGCCAATTGTGACTTATGTTAGAGATTACTATGAAGAAATTAGGGCTATTAAATATCTATATATTTTTTTCTACACACATTTCTTCACGGAGATGGTCCCAACAGAATGTTGTGAGAAGAGAGGAAAGTATAGCCGATCTACAAGCTCACAAACCGTCGCAGTGCGATGCGGTGTGAGCTTGTAGATTGTCCGTTTTTGGTGCATAACACTGGCATATGTTGATTAATTATGGCCCATTTCTTCAGACCAGATAGACACATCCTTTGGAAAAAATAATGTGTTACTTTAATGACTTGAGTTATTCTAAAACCTCCTAACAATAGTACTTTTTTTAGGATAGAATCAAATGTATTTTTATTAGTCCAATGAAAATAGGCTAGATGTAGCTTTTCTTTATATAGCAGATATATATATATTGTATTTTGGAATGAAACCCTTTAAAAGAAACGGAGAGAAACACATGTGTATATATGTACGTATAGACAATATAGATACTATAAGCGGAGGAACTAGTATAGTATATGCATTTTTCCTTTTTTCATGAGCAAGATGAACGTATTCTGAAGCGCCTTTCAGTACCGTCGTGGAGCTAAACCATTGCCTTTGGCAACATGTAGTCTACCGCTGTATGCGTCGCTGAGTAGCAAGGTTTCATTTTATATAGTCTACCGCTGTATGCGTCGCTGAGTAGCAAGGTTTCATTTTATATAGTCTACCGCTGTATGCGTCGCTGAGTAGCAAGGTTTCATTTTATATAGTCTACCGCCGTATGCATCGCTGAGTAGCAAGGTTTCATTTTATATAGTCTACCGCTATATGCATCGCTGAGTAGCAAGGTTTCATTTTATATAGTCTACTGCCGTATGCATCGCTGAGTAGCAAGGTTTCATTTTATATAGTCTACCGCCGTATGCATCGCTGAGTAGCAAGGTTTCATTTTATATAGTCTACCGCTGTATGCATCGCTGAGTAGCAAGGTTTCATTTTATATAGTCTACTGCCGTATGCATCGCTGAGTAGCAAGGTTTCATTTTATATAGTCTACTGCCGTATGCATCGCTGAGTAGCAAGGTTTCATTTTATATAGTCTACTGCTATATGCATCGCTGAGTAGCAAGGTTTCATTTTATATAGTCTACTGCCGTATGCATCGCTGAGTAGCAAGGTTTCATTTTATATAGTCTACTGCTATATGCATCGCTGAGTAGCAAGGTTTCATTTTAGCACTTTGTATATATTATATTTTCAAAAGAATGTCACACGATAAATGTCATGGATCTATACGATCATTTTTTTTTATTTTGTTATGTGTTGCGTGTAAATAGTTTGACGACGTATCTTAACGGAGGTGTCTAAACGGGGCCTCAGACTTGAAATGGTAAAAGGGTACTTTCATCTCTTATGTGTATGTACGTAATATGAGGTATTATTATACTAGGTCACTGTGCCACTGCTATACTCGGTGCTGTCAAAAAAAGGTCAGTGCTGCTCCTGCACTGATATTTCTTAAAAACTTATCATATTTTTTAAAATGCTGACTTTTCAGAACTGTGACCACACATCTTAGCGAACTGAAAGAATACCGGTAGCATTGATCATAACCTGTGGTACCTCATTGGTACCTCAGTGGTACCTCAGGTACCTCATTTGAGAAAACGGTAGTTTGCCTTTTTTTCAGTTTCAAGTGGATAAATGTATGAATCCATAAATAGCTGTTCTTTTTTAGTTGACTACATTAGATCCACCCCCCCCCCCCCTCCTCATTGGCCTAATTGAACATCACACTGCATGGATATTTACTGTATCATAGCTAGCCTGGAAACCAGACGTATCTGGTATCCTATCGAGATTGGTCTGGCTGGCACTCCTCAGTTCATATTACATTTCTCTCACCCCAGAGTTGTGGGTGACCAATCAGAGCCCACTATTCAAAGTGAGACTTTTTTTGTTTTGTTGCTGTGGCACGTTGGAATCTGTTTGTAACCACGTCCCTAAGTTCCAGGCTATTCTCTACGGTACGCATTGATATTAAGTCTGGCCATGCCAGGCCATATCCTAGCAGCTTCACCCCTTAATTAAACCCCAGCATTCGCGTTCTGGTGAAAACGTTCATGTAGAGAGAAAAAGAAAAAATCACACCCGTGTGAACTGAGTGGTGCAACTCCCCCCCCCTTACACCCCCCCCCCCTCTCTCTCTCATTAGCAGGCAACAGTGCAACACTATCTCTCTCTCTCTGTTTCTGGCACGACAGCGCCCCTACTGGTACTCATGAGTCACACACATTAACACGAGTCACATAGGTGAGTGAACACGGACATTGCTGTTCCTTGGAGTGGTTACACCACTCAAAAAACAGAAACTGACTGCTGCCCTGTGGGTTGTGAACTGCCACTGATCTTTTACACACCTGTCCACCTGCAAGTGCAATAATGAATGTGAGGATTATGTTGTGAACGTTTGCGCTAGATACCAGCATACTGTATGTTGTCCGTATAGAAATGAGCATGGTTACACAACATTAAAGGCCACCCTTATGCAAATACTCCAGTCTTTTAATCGTACGTTATTTTGAGAGGGAAGACCAGTTTCCAATTGACCAGTTCGTTTTAATGGGAAATGCCACTCATTTCATGGACTTGTATGTGTAGTTCCAACAACTCCGGTATGCCCAAATACCTACAGTGTTATGTTACTGTTTGACAGAGTGTTTGAAACCTCGGTTTCCTCTCTCGACTATTTTTATTACTAAACTGTGCCTTTGCTGAATAATTGCAGCTAAATAACTCCAGTGACTTTTTGTACGTGGAAACACATTGTTTTTCACCAAATTGCATCTCATAATTGGCTTGGCAAAGTAGTCTGTATGAGCCGGCAGGTGAACAGGTTTGCTTGCTGACATTTATCGTTTCGAGTCGAGCAACAAATGTCAGTGCCAAGAGGGGGGGAAAAAATTAATTGTTATGCAGCTTATGCCCAATTTATATACTCGGCTGTTTGTAGTGTCGCCCACCAAAGATGGCCGATCTGCAAGCTCACAAAGCGTCACGATGCGTTGTGTTGTGAACTTGTAGATCTGCTGTACTGTACTGTATGTGACACTGGCCCAATCAGGCTTTAGTCTTTTTTGGTCTGTTGCGCATATTTTTTAGGAGAGCGGTTTGTTTGGCAGCCAGCCAACATGCAACACCATGATTAGCAGCAAGTCAGTTTCTTTTTGGCAGGCATTCAGTTTGGCTACAAACATTATGAAACCTTTTATGTCTTGTTATTCATGAAGGCTTAAGCCCAATTTACAGTATAATGAGGTTTTAGTTATGGGGTCGGGCTCTGGAGTCTTTATATTTTGGTTGCCCGATGGGAGAAAAATGTGTTCACCCTCACTTTATATTGTAACAATGGTCTCACCATAAGAGGCAAGAGAAAATAAACATCGTGTCAGAGCAATGTACACCAGTGGCGTCTGGCGTGCACAGATAGACACTAGGGGGTGCTAGAGCACAGTTACACTGTACAGTATGTGGACCATGGTAACATTGATCAATTCTTGATAAAAAGCTTCTAATATATTATTTAGGCCCCACAATCTATTAATCTCACACTATTAAGGCAACCAGCCGGTTCCACGCGCTGCACAAAGTGCCCTTTTTCCAATTGAGCACCTGCCCCTCTAAATGTCTGTGCACGCCACTGATGTACACTACAGTTCATCCATGTGTCTGAGTGGGACAGTGAGGGTTCTTATCTGTGCAGCTGGAGTTTGCTAAGGAATCTGCCCTTTTAATGATGAAAGTTGAAACTACAGTAACCTCCGTCTTGGTGGACTAGTGGACATTGTGTTTAAATTGGCTTTTGTCGTAGGAATAACACACTGTATAGGAATATTAAATTGAGTGGCATTCCCCGGTAAAGCGGATCCGTCCAGTTCTAATTTCAGTCTGCCAGGAAATCATTTCTTTGGATCATTTTGATCGACATCTTCGCAACCTGTTTATTGTCATTGTCCTTGTAAAGTCTGAACTGGTAGGGAACATTCAGGTCTGGGTCTTGAACGACATGAACACAATCTATAAGCTCTCGACGCGTGTGAGCTTGTAGATTTGGCTCTTTTCAGTGAAGAGATTTGTTCTTTTGTTGCAGAGGGAAGAAAATGGAGGATACCCTGTGGGGGCCTGGTCATCAAAGTATATAGGGTTTAAGTCGTTAAACATACTATAATATTTATTGTGGCACATTTGTCATGTCATTTTAGGGGGGGGGGAAATTATTGAGTCTTTCTTTTGTAGCAGCAGATGGCATAGACACCAAAACTTATTTTTTAATAATAGCATATGTTTTGTTGCAGAAAATTGTAGAAAAAAAAGACACCTTTTTGTTTTAAATCCTCTGCATCTTTTTGTAAATGGATTTATATCTCACTTCATCTGGGTATCCAACCAACTGTACCTAGCGGTCGTCAGACTGAGATTAGATTAGACATTTGTTTCGGAGAGACGCGGTTACATCAAGTAGATGTTATTTGGGTACCAAGGGCAGGTTACATATTCAGGGAGTCGGATCACAACTTACTGGCCAGACCCGTTTCCATTTCAGGTCACTGTTCTCATGGATTAAAGTTCTCAGAAGCCAGCGTGTCTTCTGTGAAAGCATGCTGTGCACCGAAAATAGCCAATCTACAAGCTCACAACACGTCGCAGTGCGACGTGTTGTGAGCTTGTAGATTGGCTATTTTCTGTCATTAGTTATTTTAAGATGAACGAGTATTTGAAGTGATCAAACTAGCAATAGAATACAAGTTTAGGAGCTTCTTTCAGAATTCAGAAACATGAATGGTCTAAAAGTGATTTCTTCAGCTGGCCGGCCTAAATTACATTTTCAGTCTTGAGGTTTTATTTTTGCTTTATTCCATGTGTTCTATACTAGTAGTAGTTGTTGAGGTTTTCCTTTCTCATGCAGCGCTAGCCAACACTAGCAAACACACACAAAGGCTGTCCCTCTCTGCTCCGGGGCTAAACTTAACATTTCTCAGTTTGTTGCTGGCTGCTTTAAGAATGTGACTCTCTCAACTCCACGTTGCGTTGTTGAAGAGAGACTAGTGGGGAAGAGATTGAGGAGTAGTTTGGTTGCGTTCGGTGTGTAGATCAAGCTTGTAGATCTGCTATTTTCAGCATGCAACCAATTGTAAAAATCTGCCATCATGGCACCGCCAAAATATTGTTTTTTGTCAACAAATTTAAAGACTATAAAATTGAATCAAAATTTGCTGTCAAAATCAACATAGGGGATATATGCACGCGCGCGCGCACACACACACACACACACACACACACACACACACACACACACACTATACAGAATTGAGAATTATTATGGAATGCAGTGTTGCATGAAATGGCTAATGCACGTGCACCTCCTCAACTATGCAAGCCTGCTGCTCTGCAAGCCAAACAAAAAAAGAGGAGAAACAAGGCTGGTAACTTTCATTGCTTTTATTTGCACAGCTCACACTAATGAGACTCAGAAATCTTTAAAAACACCGAATGTTTCAGCTTTGCAGTCAGTGATCCATAATTGAGCCTACAGCATTTTATATTTTGTTCTTTCAGTTTGTTTTTATAGATTGTTTTTTTTTTATGATAATGCCATGTTTTGTTTAGTGTTAAATACGGTATATGTTTCCTGGGTGCTCATACAGTTGGAGGCCATCGATATTGTCCTTTTCTTTTTGCTGAGGTTTGCGTGATCTGCGCAAAAGGACAGTTAACCCATTTTGGGCGGGAACCCCTTTTGGTGTTTTAAACATTATGTTATAATTTAGCTATTGAAAAATAGCAGATCTACAAGCTCATAGCGTGCCACCGAGTGGCGCGCTACGAGCTTGTAGGTCTGCTATTTTTGAAAAATCGTGAAAATATTTATTTCAGAAAACTGGAGGATTTAGAAGGATTTTTTTTTAATTTTGAGGTCAGGCCTAAATGGGTCAAATGATAAGGGACAATATCGGTGGCACCCAACTGTACCTATCTGGTGGAGTTTCTCTTTTTTGTTTCCCATGTTCACCAGCGGGTGCATTTACACTACAGTGGCTATAATCTCTTCCATGATATACTGTAACCCATCCATGACATGTGTATATAAAGCTTGCCATTAGTTCACAATGGCAAAAAGAAACCCTGCTAAGGTTGTCAAATGATATCGTGATTTGACGATGTTCAGTCCTGTTATAAAGGCTAGTCCTTTTTATAATAGAACTTCAAGGAAAAGGAGGGTAATGATTTAATTACAACATGTACCGTTTTGTTATGTAAGCAACACGGAGGCCATTAATATGTAAATAGTATTGTTCATGTATGTTGTAAATTATTTATGCTACAACAGCGTTTTGGGACCTGCGTTATGCTGTAAATCGTCTATTTTCGGTAACTACGTATAAATCAGGCTTAACGGGCATATTTCTTGCGTACATAATTGGTCATTCCATGAAATAATTGGCAGCAGGTCTAAAACCTGACATTAGCTACGGGATGCAATCTGGTTTGACATATCCTTATTGGCTTGAAAGACTCAATCATAATCAGTCGTGTGTATACCTGCATTATGCTTCGCCCAAGCACGTTGCATTCTATTTTTTTGTGGCATTACGGAACGGACGAGGCATTCATTTCAGCTGACTGGCATCAGCTAAAACGCAGTCTCTTATTTACCATCTTTACGTGATGTTTTTAAACGACACTTCATCAGCAAATGTATTAACGTTGTATTTAACAAAACGTACACACACACATGAGCCACGGGATCCCTGCCGGGGAATCAGCACAACGCTACTTCTCAAATGACTGGTCCGGGGACCCCAAGCGGTCCATTATATGCACCCTTATGAGTCTGTATTAACCCCCGAGAGTGTACAGTACCATGGGCTTCATCTCTGGGACCACCCGGTCTATACACTGTCAAATCTGCCCTGCTAAATGAACTCTGAAGACCCTTTACATTTGTCACATCTCAGAGTTAAAGACCCGTAAGGTTCCGTTTGGAGCCCTGGTGGTCCCTGGGCGCTCACATGTTGAGAAGCAGTGGTTTACAGCAATATCAGTGCATCCATGGAAACCGGTGTGCTTGTGTTAAAAAAAAATCTACATGCTGAGACTCATTTACACTTGGGTGAAAATTGCGAATCATTTAATTTATAGTAGTATAAATCGGTCTGTTACAGTAACCTCCATCTACATCTCACTACAGATGGATGGGGAGGCTGTGGGGGCACCGTTGTATATTCATACTCTTTGGGCAATACGGGAAAAATGCAAATAAACTTTGCGCGTATAGGATGGTTTAGTAGCTTGGAAAAACCCCAAATGAATGTCCTTGTGAACCATGTAGAGACTTAAGGCCCATGCATACTCCAGTTTTAGGTGATACGGTGACCACCACGGTGTTTGGGAAAACTACAACATGACATCACTGAGCCGCGGTGATAAGAGACTCACCCCAGCACTTCTCTCTGTTTTTACTAAAACTACAACATGACGTCACTGAGCCACGGTGATAAGAGACTCACCCCAGCACTTCTCTCTGTTTTTACTAAAACTACAACATGACGTCACTGAGCCGCGGTGATAAGAGACTCACCCCAGCACTTCTCTCTGTTTTTACTAAAACTACAACATGACGTCACTGAGCCACGGTGATAAGCGACTCACCGCTCACCCCAGCACTTATATCTCGGTTTTTACCAAACACCGTCACCGCGTTCACCCTGGCTCACTCCGGAGGGATGCGGGGCCCTCCTAAACCACCTTTTTAGGTTAGGGTTAGGTTTGATCGCCTATACTATAGTATCAGAACCACCGTTTAGGTGAAAACGTTTCCACCGAAAAGGTGAGTAGCTTATCACCTAAAACTGGGAGTATGCGTGAGCCTATACAAGTTATTTTTCATTGTCATTGTATTCACATAGATAAGAACCTTTTTGGGCCATATTATAGTGAAAATATACATAGCTCTTTCTGTCTTTTCAGTCCCTGGGTTGTTAATCGGTGAGAAAGGTGTTTTATAGATGAAAATATATTTTGTTGTTACTATGTTCATCTACCTGGGCCTGCTTTTTCCACACACACACACACACACACACACACTACATCACTGGTTCCCAAATAGTGTGTCAGGGGGCCCCTTTATTTTTAGTTTCCTACATTTACTTTTTTAATTATTATTTCAAAACATTCATTTTCATGAATTTAAAAACAAAATGCAATGCTTTTTTTCAGTGATTTCATGAAATCAAAGAAATCATAAGAAATTCCATAAATTAGAAAACAAGTAGTGAAAATAGGCGATCTACAAGCTCGCAACGCGGCGTGTGCTTGTAGATCGGCCGTTTTCACTAGCTTGGGTCCCCGGGGCGCAAACGTCTATATTAAATCTCTCTTTGGGGTCTTGACCCCGAAAGGTTTGGGAACCGCTGACTGCACTTCCATGGGTCTGCGTTGGATTTGTGTGCCTGTATCTTTTGCGGGCCGTTCATCTGTGGCCGTTTGGCTGTTCTGTTCCACGGCCTTGCAGGAGAGTCCAGTTCCATTGTTTCAATGGCCAGAGTTCCATTGTTTTAATGGTTCTGAACGAGTTATGTTAATTTATTTCCGTTTCGATGTTCATGCACTTTTTTTGTATTTGTATTTCTTTTTTTTCATATTTGTTTTGAAAGAATGCTATTTCTTTTTCAGAAAAGAGCAACATTTATATACATTGTTGGTTTGCCCATACAAGATAAAATGGAAAATATAATAAAAATGATATTCAAACATGTTTGTTTCAGTGGTCTTTATAAACCCTTTCATTAGTTTGTACTGTATGTCATTCCACCATTGTACACTAGAGGGAGCTTGTCTCCTGCAAATTGTCCATTTGTAATGTAATGCTATTGGACAATTTCAAGGTAATTTTATGTTGACTACTTCCATTTCTGATAAATTTCTCAAAGACAAATGTAGTAGACCTACTTTTTTTCATTTTTCACTGCTTTACTTATTAATCATAATTGATTTATATAAAAGCTTACAAACGTGTTTGCAATGCGCTGTGAACTTGTAGATTGGCTTTTTGTACTATTATAAAAGTAAAAAATAGTGCTTAAGTTGTTAATGATCAATAATTATAGTCCAATAACATGATTCTTAAATTCCTATTCTGCATAATGATTACTTTTACTTTGGCTACTTTAAGTATTATTTTGAAGCTAATATACTTTTGTAGGCTACTTGTATAATTTTGAATGTGGGACTTTTACTTGTAAACAAAGCATTTTAACAATATGGTATTACTTATAAAAGTATTGCTACTTTAAAAAAAGTAATACTACTTAAAAGTATTGCTACTTTTATAAGTACACATAATCAGACTATACTTACCACTGGTTGTTAGTTTGTTACAAGGACGTTTTTTATATGAAGGAAGTAAAAACAAAGCAAACAGTTGCTCAAAGATTTGAATGCATTTGTGTTCACTTGATCCACTGAGCCTCCTGGTGTCCACAGCAGCTATGACAATAATTGTATAACTCAGCCAAACCTGTCTGCCTTTTGTTTCGGACCACAGCTTCAGTCGGACGTGCATGAGGCACGTGCACACACAGACATCAAAGGGGGCTTGAGCCCCTGCTCTTTTACCTGTCTGTAAAAAACTGCTCTCTCCAGACCACGAATGCAGCATTTACTTATGGGGAAAGAAATGCAAACGCCTCTCTCTCCATACCATACCCATTCAGGAGAATTGCCTTTTTCCGAAACTCTTCCTGGACTTGAATGCAGCATTTTGGATTGTAAGAATGTGTTTAGATATCCCTCCATGTCGTACGCCACATCTCCAGTGGCTAAACAGTGCAGGGTTTCCACCTCCAAAATAGCTGATCTCAACACGCTCTCAAGCTCTCAACGTGCCACGCTGCGACGCGCTGAGAGCTTGTTGTTTGGTTTATTATGGGTGTGCGAGATTTGTACTCATAATGAGAAATTATATATTGGGTCAGATTGATTGGAGATTAAGAAGCTGCTCTAGGGTGAGAGAGCTCAGGTCCCCACATTCCATTCCACATTCCATTGGGGGTTTTACAGCCCTTCTCCTGTTGTGAGACAGGCCATTATTGACTCCTCTTTCACAGGGAGAGTCAACTCAGCATAGAACATACAATAATTGAAGTAACCTATCTTTAATCCCTTTCAATTGTGTAAATGTGTTCTAAATAACATATTATATATTGGGTTGGTAAAAAGGCTAAATGATAAATACCTGTAATAATCTAAGCAGTTTAAAGTAGTTAGACATTACAGGGACTGTAATAGGAGCTGCTGTAGCCAGAGGTGCAAGCTGGATGGTCTGTGGGATCTGATTGGCTGAAAGTGTCAGTATGGAGGTGGGATCAGTCAGAGGGCTGCATTGACTATTCTGTATGGCACAAAGTGTAAATTAGATTCACCATACCATCGAACGTGAACATGTCTAGGCAGAGACCAGCGGTAATTATATGCTATAATGTATTATGCGATTATATAATTGTACATTATTAATAATTGATGTAATATGATGTTTAGATGGTAACCAAATGTCATCTGTGTTCTTGTCTCCCCATCGTTGATCAATTACCATCTGATTAACGATAAGGTAGAATTAAAACCACATGATTACACTTAATGTACACTTAATTAATGTACCATTAATGTACTGAACTAAGTCTGAGAAACAACAATGACAAGCTAAGCGTACCATAATCTGGGACAGTCTTAGAGTGTTCAAACGATAGCTAGAATTCCTACCGACAGAGTCAGGATAGAACCACTGTACCAATAGGACCTGTAATCCAGGCCGGGATACTGTATTCATCTTGAGTTGGGGGGAAGTGTGAACAGAACGTGTGAATGTATGATTGTACGTGTTTACTTAATATGAATTAATAAAAACCCTATAAAATACACGTTTGAGTTCATCAAATATAAGCTATCATTGGGAGCATTTGGTTCAACCGTGCGTGTTAGTCCTTTAACTCTGCCTAGTACCAGGGCTGGTCGGAGCCTCGGCCCAACAACGCCAAATAACCGAACAGTTTTAATTCGCCGTGCGCATCAGCGCACAGTTTTAATTCGCTGTGCACTAAAGTGCACACGCGTTGTGCCGTAATATGGTCTATAATCTAGACATATTACAGTTTTAATTCGCTGCGAGCAGCGACTGGCTTAATTAGGCCACTAAAGGGCCTAATTAATACAGATTAAAAGTTTTGTACCGTGCGCTGGGATCAGCGCACAGTTTTACATCACGGCCGGGCGGTTGGAAGCATAATATAGCCTAAACTGAGACCGTTTGGACATATTATGGTTTCAATCGCTACCGCGTTGAAAGAACTTTAAATTAGTGGTCACTAAAGTGACCACAATTTAAAGGCAGTCGTGCTGTGCATTGGGATCAGTGCACAGTAATTCGCCGCCGAGCGAAAGTTAATTCGCCGCCGAGCGAACTGTTTAAACCATAGAGCCACTAAAAGTGCCTAGTTTGAACAGAGAGAAAGTGCCGTGCGCTGGGAGCAGCGTGCAGCTATACACGCGCCCGGGCATATTTAAGATATAATATAGTCTGAACCGAAACCGTTTGACATATTACAGTTTAAATTGCTACCGCGTTGTAAAGGGCTTTAAATAGCAGTCCCTAAAGGGATCTGCAATTTAAAGTTGTTGTAATTCAGAATATAGTTCAACTGAGACGGTTTGAATTTATTCAGTTGCCGTGCTGTTAAATTAAACAGCGTGGATCGGTGTAAAGTCACTAAAGTGACCACAATTGTAACAAAGATAAATTACAGTGTGTTGGGATCAGCACACAGAGTTGAATCGTGCCACACTAATAACCACAGGATTAAATCAGACAGAATTGGGGCCGAAAAACGGCACCCCGTTTGATTGTGGTTGTCTGGTGTGACGTGTATTCAACTGAAATTCAAGCCGTGCGTTGATAGCAGCGCATGCCGCAGTCATTAGTATCCACAGGATTAAATCAACTATAAATGCTGCCGTGACGGCATGCCGTTTGATTTGTGCTACTAATGAATGCGACACCGTTAAACTGTTTTCATGTGGTTATGGGGCCATGGGAAAAACAGCTGTTAAAACCGTAAGCCACAAGTGACTGCGGGTTTAACAATAGTTTGGGAGTCATTGTTCGATAAGGCAGAGTTCTAATCGACGGTCAGTTTAGGAAACTGATTATTAAAGACTATTTGTAACCAAACATAAAGTTTAATTGAGACCGGATAAGACACCGGTCGTTTAAACCAAGAGAGGTGCTTTTTATAGTAACCACAATAAAAGTGTTTTCTTTCTGGGTGCTTAGACCGCACCAAGAAGAACAGCATTTAGTGCATGTGAGGAGGGGGGAAATTCCTCTTTCTGTCATGCAATGTCCAGGGGGACTGGTAATTACTGTCATGCGGTATAACCTACCAAAGTAGTAATTAATAGCGGTGATAAATGTTTAGAACAAAATAGGGTTCTAAACTCAGCATTAAAGGCGATGTAATAATCTTACCAGTCAATAATGTTTAACGCTGAAAGCGCGCTTTGAAGTGCGCATAAAGGAAGGGCGTGTCTATAATAACTGTTGCGTGACGCATCTAGCAAAACCTGTAATCCAGGTTTAACGGAAGGCTAAGAGTTTGACCGCCCACGGCCAATATAAATCTATATACTTATATTATATATAATCTATATAATATAAAAAGGTTATAGTATAAAAAGGTTTATTTGGTAGGGAAGTATGGGCTTCTCTGAGTAGAAATAATGTCAGAGTCCGCTAATTAAAGCTGGGCCAAAAAACTAACCATTTACTTGAGTGAATGAATGATTTGTGAAAGTCGACTAAACCACTAACCCAGTCCAATTAGTTCCTGTACTGTTTGTTAAAGGGAGGGACAGAGGGGGTGGAAAAATGGCTTCTTTAAAGAGCTCACAGGCTCAAGCTATGTTTGATAGCACAACCTATAGGGTGGATCTTTGTATGGACAGGGGTTCATCCAGCGAGATAACTGAAAGTTTTGCTGAGCTGGACAGGGCGATGGACGCTGTGATAGACGCGTCAGTAGATTACGAGATGATCCTTCAGGAACAAAACGAAGATAGACTCGCACACATAGAAAATGAATTACTGAATTTATATGTTAAACAGTACAACAGTGAAAGATACCGTTTAATCAGGGCTGCTATCTGTCAGGAGAATGACAGGGTAGCCAGAGGTGTCGTCACAGCAGGCCTCTGTGAGTGTCCTGCAGAGAGCAGGAACATAGGAGCCCTAGAGGAGAGGGGCATCCAGCCCGCAGACGCAGCACCAGACGTCACGAAATGTGACATCACGGACCCTTTCGCCAGCGCAGAGACGGGCGGAGCGGAGACGGTGCCAGCGGGGACCGGGACCGCCCCAGAGGGGCGAAGAGACAGGGCTACCAGTCATCCGGGCTGGGAGCAGATGGAGCCTGTCACAACGGAAGAGCCTGGTGCCTGCAGTATCCATGCAGGGAAGCCAGAGCCCTCTACCGTGGGCAACGAACCCACGACAGGACAAGCCCTCAGTCAGCACCGTAGCAGGCCAAGAGCAGCTACGGGCAGAGCTGAGGGAAACCAACGAGCGGCAGACGTCGCACCTGTGAACCACGCAGTTCCGCAGCCTTCGACGGAGGAGGAATCGCCGAACATCGACGTTGGACAAGCAGAACCGACAGCGGAGGCAGAGCTGTCAACGGGAGCGGAACAGGCGAGCGGCCTTCCGGAGCTGGAGGCTGCCTACGCCTCACCGTTCATCAGCAGAGCCATGCCCACAAACGGCGTGGGCAAGGCCGACGAGTCATCAAACCTTCTCACCACAGAAACGCCGAGCGTGATTTGTGGCATTACTGGTGCCAGTCCACGCGTTCAAGAGGCGGTGGGGGAGGTGCATGACACACACGCCAAGCACCCTGGGGTGACTTTCGTGAGGGGTCACCCGAAGATTGCCCCCGTGAAGGGTGGCAAACCGGGAATGGCAAAGTCCAGTCTGGTACAGAAAACCGCAGTGTCGACACATTTGTTGTGTCGAGTGTGTAAAGCGGCTGAAAAGAAAGCCACAATGGCTCCTATCCTTTTAGATCCTAGCAAAGGAAAAAGATGGGGGTGGGTGGGCGCTTTCATGCCAGCGAGATCAGAACTGGGTCAGGGAGAGTAGCATGTGAAATGCTTCTCCACCCATTTTGTTCCTACAGCAGGGAACAATTGGCTTCAGTGACAACAAGATGTCACAAACAGCACACACACACACACACACACGCACGCGCACGCACACACACACTCACACACGAGATGTGTGTCTACCAGTGCATAAAAATGTGATGATGTATGTGGGTTCATTATATCTGTACTAGAACGAGTAGCAGATAAGTGGATTTAATTTGTGCCAATTAAGTCCTTATGGAAAATGGACAAAGGTAAAAAAGAATGCTGGTAAAATGATTAAGTTTCCTTCGATTGGGAGGGGGGAACACTATCTCAAAGTGCAAGTGGGTTTTGTGCGTGAGCGCGTGTGCGCGCACGCACGCACAAATTAACAACACACACAAGCACAAAGACTGCATGTGTGAAAGACACATAATGTGGTTAAGATGTTGCAAGGATTTGCAATTTTCAATTGGGTTGCTTTTGGTAAAAGTCAAAGTAAAAAATCCAAAAAGTCAAATGATACCAAGTTGTTGAGATGCAAAATCGGTTATTTTGTTAAAATCACAATTTGAGGTTCCTAACACAACCAGGGGTAATAAACTGCATGCATTGAACATGTGTTTACCAACTGGGCCCCATTCTGCAACCAAAAGAGTCGTTTCAGGTGGGGGGAGCGCAGGAAGAATGTTTCTTAAGATAAGGAACCAGTCTTGTGTGGAAATAAACTGTCTTCTTAAACAAGGGGGTTGTTTAGATAAGTCTGAAGCTTTGTCCGGGCAAACAGCCATAAAACTAAACGGACAGAGGTGACCAAAAGTTCATGGCAGTTAGGTGACCCCTAACTGACATGACAGGCAGCTCTCCTACAAAGTGGAGATGCACTGCACCACATTAATAGAAGTATACATAAGTTTGATTAGCTGTAACTGATTTTAATACTTAAGGGTGCGTTGGGATAATTACAAAAAATGTCCACGATATCGACGCATGTAAACCTTTTATTATTTTCATTGTTTTATTGATTTATGCAGTTAATGGGTTGTGTTTATTTTAATGTGTTTTTCAAAGTTGTATAATGTTATAACTTCAGTATGTGGATCCAGTATTATTTAACAGGTTCCGAAATTACTAAAAATGGCATACGCCCAAATATCAAAAAATAATATTTCCGAAAAAAATTAATATCAAAAATAATCTTTCAGTTTATGGAAAATGAATAACCATATCAATTTTCATAACTGAAACGTGAGGGGTGTTTGGTTTATTATGGGTGTGCGAGATTTGTACTCATAATGAGAAATTATATATTGGGTCAGATTGATTGGAGATTAAGAAGCTGCTCTAGGGTGAGAGAGCTCAGGTCCCCACATTCCATTCCACATTCCATTGGGGGTTTTACAGCCCTTCTCCTGTTGTGAGACAGGCCATTATTGACTCCTCTTTCACAGGGAGAGTCAACTCAGCATAGAACATACAATAATTGAAGTAACCTATCTTTAATCCCTTTCAATTGTGTAAATGTGTTCTAAATAACATATTATATATTGGGTTGGTAAAAAGGCTAAATGATAAATACCTGTAATAATCTAAGCAGTTTAAAGTAGTTAGACATTACAGGGACTGTAATAGGAGCTGCTGTAGCCAGAGGTGCAAGCTGGATGGTCTGTGGGATCTGATTGGCTGAAAGTGTCAGTATGGAGGTGGGATCAGTCAGAGGGCTGCATTGACTATTCTGTATGGCACAAAGTGTAAATTAGATTCACCATACCATCGAACGTGAACATGTCTAGGCAGAGACCAGCGGTAATTATATGCTATAATGTATTATGCGATTATATAATTGTACATTATTAATAATTGATGTAATATGATGTTTAGATGGTAACCAAATGTCATCTGTGTTCTTGTCTCCCCATCGTTGATCAATTACCATCTGATTAACGATAAGGTAGAATTAAAACCACATGATTACACTTAATGTACACTTAATTAATGTACCATTAATGTACTGAACTAAGTCTGAGAAACAACAATGACAAGCTAAGCGTACCATAATCTGGGACAGTCTTAGAGTGTTCAAACGATAGCTAGAATTCCTACCGACAGAGTCAGGATAGAACCACTGTACCAATAGGACCTGTAATCCAGGCCGGGATACTGTATTCATCTTGAGTTGGGGGGAAGTGTGAACAGAACGTGTGAATGTATGATTGTACGTGTTTACTTAATATGAATTAATAAAAACCCTATAAAATACACGTTTGAGTTCATCAAATATAAGCTATCATTGGGAGCATTTGGTTCAACCGTGCGTGTTAGTCCTTTAACTCTGCCTAGTACCAGGGCTGGTCGGAGCCTCGGCCCAACAACGCCAAATAACCGAACACTTGTAGATCAGCTATTTCCAGGGAATGTCAGCCCCTCCCTCTGTACCATTCTCTGCACATGCCTGCAGACGTGCATTGGAGGTCATCAAACAGAAAAACCAAGTGCAACCGCTTTAGGGATGCACCGACAAAACATGTATGTTCAATTTCGATATCGCTGTTATGCCCAATAGCCGATATTACCGATGTTGAAAATCTGTATATAAATACAAGTTCAAATGTTGTCCATTCTGAAAAATGCAGTATAATCATTGAATTTGAAAAAGCAATGCCTGTTTAGTCTAAAACTAGTAATTGAAATGTCGGCCCATGTTCCAACAAACGGCTTTGTAGTATTTTCATTAAAATAATATGTTGCAACATGTTGACCCCTTTGAAAGCTTCAAACGGAGGCTGAAAAAACAGCCAAAAAGGCATGCACATCCATTAGCTATTAGGCTGGGTGCCAGATCAAAAACTGATAGTTCACATCGATAACCTATATTAGGCTGGGTGCCAGATCAAAAACTGATAGTTCACATCCATAACCTATATTAGGCTGGGTGCCAGATCAAAAACTGATAGTTCACATCCATAACCTATATTAGGCTGGGTGCCAGATCAAAAACTGATAGTTCACATCCATAACCTATATTAGGCTGGGTGCCAGATCAAAAACAGATAGTTCACATCCGTAACCTATATTAGGCTGGGTGCCAGATCAAAAACTGATAGTTCACATCCGTAACCTATATTAGGCTGGGTGCCAGATCAAAAACTGATAGTTCACATCTATAACCTATATTAGGATGGGTGCCAGATCAAAAACAGATAGTTCACATCCATAACCTATATTAGGCTGGGTGCCAGATCAAAAACGGATAGTTCACATCCATAACCTATATTAGGCTGGGTGCCAGATCAAAAACGGATAGTTCACATCCATAACCTATATTAGGCTGGGTGCCAGATCAAAAACTGATAGTTCACATCCATAACCTATATTAGGCTGGGTGCCAGATCAAAAACTGATAGTTCACATCCATAACCTATATTAGGCTGGGTGCCAGATCAAAAACTGATAGTTCACATCCATAACCTATATTAGGCTGGGTGCCAGATCAAAAACGGATAGTTCACATCCATAATCTACAGTATATTCATCATCATCATTTTTCGACCGCGGTCGAGATCGTGGATTTCACAATATCACGCCAGACTTCCCAGTCCTTCATTGCCATCCCCAGTTCCTGCTTACTGATGCCTCTGTCCCGACTCCCTAGCGATGATCAGGGAACAACGTTTTCTACCTCTGGTCTGCTTTGAGGCAGGACTCCAGAGAAGAAGGGAAGATATAACCTCATTGTCAGCTCTGTAGCAGTGGCCGGCAAACTGTGTTCTTCTGGATCGGACTAGTGGAGAAACACGGGGAAGGTTGCCGTATATTAGACTAGTCGATGGGTGGCTCTTCCAAGACAGATTTTGCGCTCTCATTAGAGTGCCGGATCAAAAACTGATAGTTCAAGACATTTCAAAGCTTCCCCAGATAACACTTATTGAATCTGCAGCCTTGATCATCATCACAAATCATAATCATAATCGAAACATAATTATTATAAAATAAAAATGTGGCTAAAACCGATTTTAAGGCCTACATCGGCTGATACCAATATGATGACCGATTCATTGTCCATCCCTAATTCGGTTACGTTTGCACAGCTCTCAGATGTACCAATGAAACCAAATTGACTTACTGGTCACCCGTAAGTCCACTTGGTTGCATTTGTACACTCTCAAAGTTACAACATTCCGCAAAGCCCCTCGTGTTTGTTTTACCAGGGAGTGTCAGAGGTCACGTGCATCATGCGTGCATGAATACGAGGGGGATTTGGAAGATGCCCTTTTGTTTTCCATGTTCAAAGCAGCATCATTCATGTTAAAGATCTCTCTCTCTCAGTCCAATTATAGATTTGGTTGGTGTTGGGCAAGTGTATGAGGGAGAGCAAATCAATGGTCAAGAGGTGCACGCACATCCGCAAATTTCAACGGGTGCAGGATCCAAAAGAATAACCGTCTTAAAAGCACCCAAAACAATGTATTGACAACACAGCGAAAATCAATACGTTTGGGCCTCAGGGGCCTTTGTCAGGTACACTGAAACAGCACGCCTAAGTGCTGGCATATATAGGACAACGTCAAGTGGTGTCGCTCACATCAGTTTGTGAGTGGCGCTAAGCCCTGATTTAGGGTTGAAATTTACGATTGATCACCTGGTATGTGTCAGAATCAGTCAAATATTCATAACATATATCAAGGCACTCATACATATATGCACCAAATAGAACCACATGACATGCCTATAATATATGTACAGAAATAGTCCATGCACACAAAGCCAGTCACATAATAGACATAAGTACAGTATGTATGTACAGTATGTAAATTAAAAGAACATCAATGGCTTATATACAGTCTGGGGGCGGCGGGAGAGAGAGAGAGAGAGAGAGAGAGAGAGCTTTGTCTCAGACAGCAAGGCAGTTCTGCAGGGCTGATAACTATTTCAGGCTCTTTTTAGCCACAGAGAACGCTAAAGGTGCCAGTGACAGTGCTAGTGGTGGCCGCTTCTCGTCATACATTAGCACCGGTGTCTTTATTGGAAGAATCAGGTTACTTGAATTACACCACTTCCCTTGACTGTATACCCGGTTGGGTGGCGCAATGTCTACTCGTTACGCCTTATAGTGAGAAACTTCAAATGATATCACACAGGTAGCTCTGGTCATTAGGGCCATGGACCAGAGCTGTCACACAGAGCTGTCATCATTGTATTCATGCAGGCAGCTCAATCAGCCATCTACAGTATTTACAGTGTTAGCCTATATGCCCTTCGAAGGCAAATCTATCTTGTCATGAATTTTCTTTCTTTTGTGTAAATGTACTGTAGAGTATAGGCCTATTAATTATGTCAGCTAGCCCTTTTCACCGATGATCCTCCACATAAAGCTTGTAGAATGTCAGGCCCTTTGCCTTTCGGATGGTGTCGTACAGTAATTAATGGCGTGAGAGAACACCAGGCCACGGATGTATAGTGACAGTAAAAGAGAGATATGTTCTGCACACGCCCACCAGCTGTCCTCTGCTCCATTGAACCCATCCTAACTATTAGGAGGACGAGTGGGCAGCTCCTGAGTAGTGTCTTGCCTGGGGTCCACCTATGCTTTCTATGGCATAGGGCCATAGGCAGCTCCCGGCAGGATCCGCCGGGAGAATCTAGACGCAGCTGCACGACATGAGACTAATTAATTAGAGCGACAGAGAGAGAGAGAGGAGAGTGTGTGTACGTCAATTTAACAAAGGTGCAGACGATCAGAAATCAGCAGAGAGTGATCGACGTTTGCGCCGACTATGCCGAATTGAAGTGGATGTCTGGGTTTCCGAGGCTAAGTAGTGTCTTTCTCTTCTTTTTTTTTTTTCTCCACGATTTTGTAACCCATTTTTCACCCCTGTGTCAATTATCTATTGTGATCCTGGGCTCCAGGTTGGCCTCCACCTGGGGACTGGGGAGATCAACGGACTTGAACTCATGCTTCCTTCATGCATGAGTGTCCAGGTTGCTCCTTTACACCTGACAGGGGTAGTTTCCCTGGTTGGACGTAGCGCGTGGAAGGAACACGTTATTCCAACCAGTTCCTTTCCCCTCCATCAGGCGCCCCGGCTGGCCAGGGGGAGGCAGTTTAGTGACCAGGATTACTGCATGTTTTTTGTGAGGGTACCTACCCTAGGGGACACGGCGAGAACATGCAAACTCCACACAGAAGGGCCCTTTCGCCAACCCCGCCTCGGGTATGGGCACTGATGACGCGAAGGGGAGGACACGCCGCCAGCGCCCACAGCACCCCGAGTGGGAATCGAACCCAGAACCTTCTAGCTGTGAGGCGACAGCACTACCGACTGTGCCACCGTGCCCCCAGTAATAGGGACTTTAAGCAACGACTGTTTCAGGATGGCGACGCTATGCGGAAGTACGGCGGCTATGACGCCGTCGCTGTCAAAATCGTTAAGCAAACAGCCGTTGGCGACGGCGACATTGGTTCCCATGGTGACGCGTCTATGCAGCCTGTGTCAAACATAAACACATTTTTTTAAACACCCCGTCGCGCGTCAACTAACTTGCCGATATTGCTTAATTCTTACATGCGCTGGACAGCAGTGGAAAGAGGAGGGTGTTGGAGCAATCTGTGTTATTCTAAAACCGTTTTAATAAACATGGTTAATATGACATTATGGTATTAGTGTTATTTCTTCATTCAGAGCATGCCAACACATTACACAGCATAAGAGAGGTGATGGAGCAATCGGTGTAAATGTATGACAGCTATAATTTCAATAAACATGGTTATGACATGGCGTTGTAGACACTACGTGTAAGTGTAGGTTCTCCCGTAGTAGAAAGGGCTGCGACGGAGAGCAGGTTCATGTATCGAGCACTGATCCATTTCCGGTCGCCCTAGCCGACTGCCGCATCCGTCGTTGCTTAAAGTCGCTATTGTCTTTCTCAAGGACACCTAAAGATGGAGTGCTGTGATCATCAGGTACTAGGATTATACTAGAAGGAAGATGTTTTTCACTAAAGTCTTCAGAAAGTGTTAAAAGTATGTTTCTATGTGGCCACACCCACCAGTTCATATAAGTACACCTGGTTTTCACCTTAGCACCGCCCACCTGGGTTATGATGTCACTAAAAAATTATGTATTTCGACTTGGCCTTTTGACTCAAAGGCTTTCAGTTTTCAGGAAGAAACCAAAAATTCACAGGGAAGACATATTTGAATATTAACCACACCTGGGGGTCCATTACTATTAGAGTAATGTTAACGCCATAGACACATACAAAACAGAAAAAGTTGAACAATCACGGCACTCCATCTTTAAGTATAAAATAATATACACCATGGGAATACAGAATGGTTGATGTGAAATAAATCTATCACTCTGTATCCTTTACATTACATGCCACGACTTTTAACTCCCTGTTTTTTGTTTAGTTTCTTTTTTTGTTGCTGTGAATCAAAGCAACAAAAATTGCTTTGATTCAGTTTTATCTCACGTTGACTTTAGCTTTGCTTGTTGTTTGTTAGCTTCTCTTCCCCAAGACCATGCAGGCAGTCAACCTTTCTGAGGGCGATGTTCAGAGCGAGACAGACAGACAGATAGACAGTCACTGCAGAGAGAGAGAGAGAGAGCAGCTTGATTTCATTTGCAGGGTACATGTGCTGTGCTGCGGGGGGGTTCTGTAGGTCAGCATCCGTCTGACAGCTTGGAGATTGATAACTGAGATCTCTCCCAGACGGAGAAGTGTTGAACAACATGAGCAGTGATCCAAGGCCCAGTGGGGCGGGGGACATGCGTATGGGTGTGTGACTGCGTGCGTGCGTGCGTGCGTGCGTGCGTGCGTGCGTGCGTGCGTGCGTGCGTGCGTGCGTGCGTGCATCCCTTGGCGGAATGCCATCATGTCACAATCCCTTTTGTCACATTGCACCATCATAGGTCAGCATGGGCAACTGTTGCCCCGGGGGCCACATGCGGCCCCCCGCCATCAAGAGCTGCCCTCAGATCAGCAAATTAACATTCTTTTATGTATAGCATTTATTTATTTAAGCTGCCCTGAGAGCAGAATTCAAAAGCTGCCCTCAGAGCAGCACATGAACATGGTTGTATGTATAGGTTTATGCTGCTCAGAGCTGCTCTGAGGGCAGCTTTTGAATGCTGCTCAGACTCAGGGCAGCTTAAACGCTATCGGCATACATAAAACCATGTTAATTTGCTGCTCTGAGGGCAGCTTTTGAATTCTGCTCTCAGGTCAGCTTAAATGCTATACATATTGATTTGGGGCCCTACGGATGAAAACTAAATGAATATCAACATTCTAATACTGTCCAATCTTCAAAAAACCTATGTGTTTTGAGTAGACACTCATGCTTTCTAAGGTGTGATTTGGGGCCCTAAGGATGAATACAAAATTAATATCAACATACTAATACTGTCCAATAATTAGATAGGGAGGAGGTGACAATTATGACAGGCAGTTTCTGCTGTCAAAATATGACTCCACAGTCAAAAACACTGTGTTTGAAATAGACACTCATGCTTTCTACGGTGTGATTTGGGGCCCTAAGGATGAATACAAAATGAATATCAACATCCCTATTATATTGTCATTTCCGGAATGATTACTTGACTCTAAGTCAAAGGACCATTTCACCAATTTTTAACATAACTTCATATGGTGGTATCATTTCCAGTGGTGGAAAAGGTACTCACATTTTGTACTCGAGTAAAAGTATCAGTGCCGCAATATAGCAATACTCTGTTACAAGTAAAAGTCCAGAATTAAATATGTACTTGAGTAAAAGTACAAAAGTATTGTTATGAAAATTTACTTTAAAACTTTAAAGTAGCATATCTTATTTCTCCATGCTGTCTAAATGGCAGCCTCTGGTGGACACATGTGTTTGCAATCACCACTTAACTCATTGGCCAATAACAGTGTGGCTGTGCCATATATAAGCAGCAACTCAGTCTCCCTCAGTGCACAGCAGTCACCACACTCTTTGCGTCACCACACTTTCCACCTCAGAGGAAAGCCTGCATGTTCATCTGGGTTCCTAAATTGCTGTGTGATCAGGTCTAGGCATGGTTTAGACCGGGTGATATTTAAAAAAAAAAAAAACTCTTGTTCCCAGCGTCGCTTTGTTTTGGTCGCCCTGTTTGTTTTTAGTCTCGCCAGTTGCCAACTTGCTACGAGTTGGAATCAAAGATGGACATACCAAACACAACTTAAAACTATACCCTCCAAGAAGTACTTGAAGAAACTGATTTCTACGCCATATCAAGGCTTTTATTGATGCCCTCGCTTGATCGCTGTGAATTATTTTGGGTAATTCTGATTCCGGTTTGGGGGTCCCGGCTTGATGACTACAAACCAGACAACATGACGTGAAGTTTTCATCCACTCCCGACCGGATCATAAACCTGAAAAAGGAATGGTATCCCAGGCTATCCCAGCACTCAATTCTCCAGCCACGAACATGTAAGCCTTTGTTAAGTTCTGTATTAACTTGAATGTATGTATGTTCTGTGCTTTGTTTGCTATATTTAATAGTACCAAAAGTAGGTATAGTAGAAGTGGTTAATGTAAAAACACATCCTATCACACCCTAGCCGCAATTTGCAATTCTTTTATAATGGGATGAATCTAGAGTTGCAATACCCTCCATTGACTCCCCACTCATCCAATTTGGGTTGCTGCCTTAAACAACTCACCAACATTGCAGCTGTAGTCCAAGCTTGAATTATCCTCTTTCAATCTGCCGAGCTTGTTTTTCATAAAAATCCACCGTTATGAGCTACTTTCTGTCAAGAAATTCTGTGCAGGTGATTCTTTTTCCAAGTGCTGGAGTTTGGAAGCACTCGTCGTATGTCACTGAACGGCCCTGCGTACCACCTGTTTTGAATTTGCACAAAATGCATGAGGCAGCAGCGCGACCCGTTAACAAAAACGAGTGCTTCCAAACTGCAACACTTAGAAAAAGAATCACCTGCAGAGGATGTCTTGGACAGAAATTAGCTCAAAACATCTCTACGGTGGATTTTTATGAAAAACAAGCTTGGCAGATTGAAAGAGGATAATTCAAGCTTGGACTACAGCTGCAATGTTGGAGAGTTTAACGTCATTTAAGACAAGCAGATCGCAAACCAAATTGGATGAGTGGGGAGTCAATGGAGGGTATTGCAACTCTAGATTCATCCCATTATAAAAAAATCTAGCGTTGCAAATTGCGGCTATGGCGACCCCACTATAGTAACTCTGTTGAAGACCCCTTGAGTAGCATTAATAAAATAAAAACAGGAAATATGAGGTGTGTATCTAATAGCAACTCCAATGGACAATATCCAGTCACAGTATGGTCAGGCACCATGAGGCTTTCGTTAATTTAATGTATTGGTCGGTAGGTCGGTCAGAACTTATATCTGGGGGTGGGGGCTGCATGCCATATAGAGAGTATGCACATGCATGATTTTCCCATCAGGACACGCCCCCCTCATCTAGACTGAGTGGCAAAACATTGAGCAGCATGGAGTGTTGTTGTTTGGAAGCGCTTGTTGGAAATCACTCAACCGTCCTGCGTACCTCCTGTTTCTAAATGTCACATAATGCAGGAGGCAGCAAAATGTTGTGTTATTGAAAACAAGCACTTCCAAACTCTGACACTTAGAAAAATATTCAAATGCAGGGCATTTCTTGACAGAAAGTAGCTCATAACGTTTCTATGGTGGATTTTTATGAAACAAAAACTTTGCAGATAGAAAGAGGGTAATTCAAGCTTTTCGTACAGCTGCAATGTTGGTGAGTTTAACATTGTTTAATGCAATCAGACAGGACTTTTCTGTGTGGATGAATGGGCTGTCAAGGCCAGAAAGTAGTTTTTTGCCACTCAATGGGCGTTCCCGCATAACTGCAGGTACGATGATGTCACACGCATACCCTCTATTGTGTCCTAGGCTCAATATTTGTCACCTTCACATTCGTGTGTGTGTGTGTGTGTGTGTGTGTGTGTGTGTGTGTGTGTGTGTGTGTGTGTGTGTGTGTGTGTGTGTGTGTGTGTGTGTGTGTGTGTGTGTGTGTGTGTGTGTGTGTGTGTGTGTGTGTGTGTGTGTGTGTGTGTGTGTGTGTGTGTGTGTGTGTGTGTGTGTGTGTGTGTGTGTGTGTGTGTGCCTCAGAACTTGAGGCCAATCCTCCATTGAACAATTGTATAGTAGTGTACTTAAACCCTACTTTGTTTACGTCAAATAAAAAAAACACCTTAAGACCATAGGGATGCGAGCGTTCATGTGAACGCGTGTGCAGAATGAATGACGTATTCCCCTTGCTGTGGTTGTTCTAGGGTTGATGAGAGGGCAGTGCAGTGACCCTTTGAGCCAACACAGCTCAACAGACTTTCTAGTGACAGCATCCTGAATGTGCTTGCAATTACAAGGGACGCCATGCATGCACAAGACTGTTGTTGTGACAGCCAGAGGCCATTCCATCAAATTAGGATAACATTGTCCGGACCTGTCAGTAAACGCACAGGCTTGTCCTCACCCGATTAACCCCTTTATACAGTATTACGCCGAAAGTTAGCATCTATGGACAATCTATGGATTATATTATAGTGAATTATTCTGGTGATACCGGCCGACACTTTGCTTTAGTTTAGAGAAAGCTATGGGTGTATTTTTATGCTCTCAGAATTAAATGAATGAAGACTCTAGTCTGCAGTGTATCTTTATGTTTTAACTTTGTGTATTGTGAAGACGGAGTGCTGACCGAAACCAACGACTTGAATTGTCCCCCTCAAAAAAAGGCTGTAGCCGTTTTAATAATGGTGTGAGACAGTTCCTGGCAAGCAAAACTGTACAGTATTGCCAGTTCGCCTCCTTTAATTTCTGTTTTCTGAATCGGTGTAGTCAAACTATAGTGCTGGTATCGTGTCTATGGGGCTGTTTGAATTTGGCATAGCCATTTTAATTAATTTTACCACTCACCTGGTCTGAGAAAAGGTGGGCGGACAGTTCCTGGCAAGCAAGCTGTAAAGTATTGCTGAAAACATTCCTGTAACCAAGGTCTCCAAGAGGTGGTTGAGGTTGAGGTATAGTAGCTGTGTGTCTTTCCGTAGCCTGGACTTCTGTTGTCTCTGTGGGGCAGGCACGTGTTCGAGAGTGTTAGAGAGACAGGAGCTGAAATAGGCACTTTTGGCCCAAAATAGCAGATCTACAAGCTCACAACGCGTCACAGCGCGACGCGTTGAGAGCTTGTAGATCAGCTATTTTCGGGGCGCAACCCTGCACTCTTTATCTACTGGACATGCGGTGTACGGCATGGATTTCGAAACAAATTAGTTCAAGAGACTGTCTCCTGGATGCTGCCTTCCGGTATGGCATGCAAAGGAGAGGAGGGCATTTGCATTTCTTTCACCATAGTAAATGCTGCATTCGTGGTCTGGAGGGCAGTTGTTTTACAGACGAGTAAAAGGGCAGCGGCTGAAGCCCCCTTTGATATCTATGTGTGCACGTCCCTGCTGTGAGAACGGACTTGAGCAGAGAGCGTCGACTCTGTATCGCTTCGTAATTGCTTTGTAGTGTATCACTCTGATAAGATTCTCTCAGTAGCCCATCTTTATGGTCAATGTGACGTCACGCTGCTGTCCGTTGTTGTGCTACAAGCTATGCTAGCTTGTAGATCTGCTTGTAGACCAGCTATTTCCCAGCTATTTTACAGAGTTTACATAGGTTGAAGTGGTTAATGTATACCGTGTGTGTATTTTGTAATAATAATTCAAATCTACAAAGTAACTAGGTAGTAGGCCTTTTTTTATTTTTTTTATCCTTTATTTATCCAGGGTAGTAGCTGAGCACAAGTGCTCATTTTCAGCAACGCCCTGCACATAGAAACAGACACACCTGGGAGCTGACCAGTACAACCACAGTCTTATACTGTTGGCCACTAAGCAGATCCAGGGGGAGCAGTTGGGGGTTCAGTGCCTTGCTCAAGGGCACTTCAGTGGTGTTGGGTGAGTGATGACAATCACTTCCCCACCCAGATTTTTCCTGCCCGTCCGGGGAATCGAACCGGCAACCTTTCGGCAACAAGGGCGCTCCTCTAACCCTTAGGCCACCGCTGCCCCAAAATTGCAGTGGAGTAAAAGTACACTATTTGCCTCTGAGATGTAGTGGAGTAAAAGTATCGAAAATTAAAGTAAAAGTATCTATAAATTGTACTCAAGTACAGTACCTTGAGTACATATATTGACTTATACTTGGTTACTTGGATACTCGGTCCACCACTGCTCTGAAAACGCTCGTGGGCCACCTATCTGACACAAGGAGTGGACAAACCAGATGTGTGTGTCAATCTATATGCATTATTTGTATTGACACATTATAGGAGCCATATTGTGCTCTGAATGAAAATGCCGCAATTCCCCAATACTATTCCAAAGGAGCAAAATGGTTGTAGAAATCATAGTTAAAAAAAATGAATGTTATGTTCATGTTATGAATCCTCTTAATCATGATGCATGGTTTCATGAGCAGAAAAGCTAATAAGAATATAAAGCCAGATGCCCTCCTAAGCTGTTCCACCATTATTTATTTACGAATGAACATTGTCTGACACTGCTAATATGTCCCAGGGCTCGCGAGAATGACCTAATGTATTTATAATTCTTGGTCTGGGTTTCTTTATTACCTGTCAAATCTATAGGAGTAATAGTGAATCATGTGTTTCATTTCTATTTCTTTCATTCCTGCCATGATTCAACGCAGAGAATCCTCTCATGAAATATGAAAAGCAGAATCTGACTATATTATGGGTAATATTTGAGCCTGTGTGCAGATGCCAGGAGCCAAATGAAGCCATTTGTTCTCGTTGTTACCTGAAGTTAATGTATTATTAATGCTAGAATAAAACTTTTTAGATGAAATGTATTTCTGTACATACACATTTCTAGCATTCAGTTCAACATTGATTTCCAAAATGTGTATCTTAACTTAAAGCACTGGTTCCCAAACAGTGGGAACAAAAGAGGGACAGTTAAGGTGGTTGCACACTGGAAGCGTTTTTCGGAAAACCGATGGAGAAACGCCGCAAAAAAAATCGTGCCCGGTGTGTAGGGACCTTTAGTGCCGGTGGAATATAAAAAATCACACCTGTGTGAACTGAGTGGTGCAAATCCCAGCCCCCCCCCCCCCCCCCCCCCCCCCCCCCCCCACTCTCTCTCTCTCACTCTCTCTCTCTCTCATTAGCAGGCAACAGCGCAGCACTATCTCTCTCTCTCTGTTTCTGGCACTTTTGGTACCAATTGGTACTGGTACTCATTAACGTCACACACAAACATAGTCACACACGTAGTTGAACACATAGTCACACACATAGTTAGTTGAACACGGACATTGCTGTTCCTTGGAGTGGTTGCACCACTCAAAAAAAAGTAACAAGCTCATTAAATACAGTACTAATTAAAATGCAAATGGCATGTGCTCTTTTTTTTAAAGATATTTTTTGGGCTTTTTGCCTAATGTATTGATAGATTATAGTAGTTTGACAGGAAAGGAGGAGATAGATGGGCGAAGACACGCAGCAAAGGTCGTCGGGATCGGGACTCGAACCCGCGACACGCTGTCAGGCTAGGATTACCAGCCTAGGTGCCTGGACCGCTCGGCCAGCCCAGGCCACATGTGCTCTTCTAAATGATGCTGCCGTTTCTTCTGCACATATTTAGATCATATCAATATCATACTGTCAATGCAACCTACAGTTGAAGGCCATCGATATTGTCCTTTTCTTTTTGCTGAGTTTTGCGTGATCTGCACAAAAGGACAGTTAACCCATTTTGGGCGGGAACCCCTTTTGGTGTTTTAAACATTATGTTATAATTTAGCTATTGAAAAATAGCAGATCTACAAGCTCATAGCGCGCCACCGAGTGGCGCGCTACGAGCTTGTAGGTCTGCTATTTTTGAAAAATCGTGAAAATATTTATTTCAGAAAACTGGAGGATTTAGAAGGATTTTTTTTAAATGTTGAGGTCAGGCCTAAATGGGTCAAATGATAAGGGACAATATCGGTGTCACCCAACTGTATAGAGCTCTGGAGGGGAGTGAAACGAATACTTTAATAAGCTGCAGGAGTGCTTTCCAAAAGGAATGCATCTGCTGTGTCCTTGCAGTGCAGTGCTGTCTACTAGGCCTATAGGGAGGATGTGTTGCTGTGTCCTTGCAGTGCAGTGCTGTCTACTAGGCCTATAGGGAGGATGTGTTGCTGTGTCCTTGCAGTGCAGTGCTGTCTACTAGGCCTATAGGGAGGATGTGTTGCTGTGTCCTTGCAGTGCAGTGCTGTCTACTAGGCCTATAGGGAGGATGTGTTGCTGTGTCCTTGCAGTGCAGTGCTGTCTACTAGGCCTATAGGGAGGATGTGTTGCTGTGTCCTTTCAGTGCAGTGCTGTCTACTAGGCCTATAGGGAGGATGTGTTGCTGTGTCCTTGCAGTGCAGTGCTGTCTACTAGGCCTATAGGGAGGATGTGTTGCTGTGTCCTTTCAGTGCAGTGCTGTCTACTAGGCCTATAGGGAGGATGTGTTGCTGTGTCCTTTCAGTGCAGTGCTGTCTACTAGGCCTATAGGGAGGATGTGTTGCTGTGTCCTTGCAGTGCAGTGCTGTCTACTAGGCCTATAGGGAGGATGTGTTGCTGTGTCCTTGCAGTGCAGTGCTGTCTACTAGGCCTATAGGGAGGATGTGTTGCTGTGTCCTTGCAGTGCAGTGCTGTCTACTAGGCCTATAGGGAGGATGTGTTGCTTCGTTGCAGTGCAGTGCTGTCTACTAGGCCTATAGGGAGGATGTGTTGCTTCGTTGCAGTGCAGTGCTGTCTACTAGGCCTATAGGGAGGATGTGTTGCTTCGTTGCAGTGCAGTGCTGTCTACTAGGCCTATAGGGAGGATGTGTTGCTTCGTATTTCTACCCTGTGCAAATAAATGTGCTCACCGATATCTTTTACGACCACACAAAATACATCAATGAGACAAAATAATCCAGAACTTTTCTTTTTTTTGAGTGGTGTAAACCACTCCAACAACTTTGTACCCGTGTCTGTTCGTACCAAAAAAATCACACCCGTGTGAACTGAGTGGTGTAAGTTCTTATATAGACTGATCAACTGTGGTCTGACGTAATGAAATCACACCTGTGTGAACTGGGTGACCATAGCAACCATGCTAATTTTTTGGTACGAACAGACACATAAACTAACAAAGCCAGTTGTAGGAGTGGTTTACACCACTCAAAAATGAGCACGGTTGCTATGGTTAGTATGTGACGTCACTATATAAGACCTTACACCACTCAGTTCACACGGGTGTGATTTTTATCCTTTACACAAGTGCTCATTTTCAGCAACGCCCTGCACATAGAAACACACAGACACACATTAAAACCTGGGAGCTGACCAGTACAACCACAGTCTTATACTGTTGGCCACTAAGCAGCTCCAGGGGGAGCAGTTGGGGGTTCGGTGCCTTGCTCAAGGGCACTTCAGCGGTGTTGGGTGAGTGATGACAATCACTTCCCCACCCAGATTTGTCCTGCCCGTCCGGGGAATCGAACCGGCAACCTTTCAGCAACAAGGGCGCTCCTCTAACCCTTAGGCCACCGCTGCCCCAGAACACTCATACATACAGGACAATCTGAGTTCTCTCTGACTCTCCAGTTAATATTATTGGTGCCATTTCTGTTTAACCATGCCGAGTGAAAATTAGCAGGTGAATAGATTGCATTTTGGTGAATCACAATCCGCAGTAACCTGCTGTAGCCCTCTTGCGTCATATCCATGATAGGGCTTTAAGCAACTAGTCGACTAGTAAATCCACTAGTCAACCTTGTTGGTACTAGTTGACTAGTTTTTTATTATTTTTTTTCTTTAGTTTTTGTAGGCCTCAAGATCAGCTAGAATGCTATATTATAGTCACCAATGTACACAGTTTTTAAATGTACAAATTATTAAAATTATTCTTTTTACATACTTGGTAGTTAAACAACTAGTCGACTAGTAAACCAGGCAACTAGTCAACTAGTAAAAATCACTAGAAGTGAAAGCCCTAATCCATGACAAGTTAAATAAGAAAGGCACAAAAAAAAAAGAGAAAAGAAATCTTCCTCTTCCCTATACTACTGTATATACCACTAATTAACAGTAGGAAGAAGCCATATGACGTTCCCCAGACTCTGCTCTTCCTGGGCTGCTAACACCGATGAGAATATTAATGAACCCATGCAGAATGAATTATAGATCATGTTTTACTCTGAGGAATAATGTGAGAGGTTGATTACATGGTGTAAGGATGTGGCGTTCATTCACTTTAAAGCTCTTTTTATCCCAGACGCATCATAATCTAACTCACTAGTGTACACACGACGGCACTGTAATGAGCATCTTAAACCTTGCTCACCCAGCTGCTGCGTGATGTGTCTGTGGAACTAGGCTTTTCACCTTCAGCATGGCCGGCCTTCAACGCTGCCTTCTCTCAACAGTAAGCAATGCCTGTTGCTCTTTAATTATAGCAATTAATACATGGGACCACAGCAGTGCCAAGGTTGCAGGGGTTTTCAGATCTTAACACTTAAGAAAAAGTAATAATCCCACAACCATATAGTAATACTCTACAAGAAGTCCTGCAGTATTCAACATTTTTTCTTGAGTAAAATTGCCCTGGGTATTACCTGGGTTACATCATCTTCTGGGGACAAATCCTGCCTAGGGCACTGCTCGACATGAAAAGGTTTGAGCATCACTGATATACAATATAGCGCCATAAGGTTTTCATAAAACTGCTTAGGATAAAGAAAACATTTATAGAATTGGTCTCAAGTCTTAATGGGTTAATTTAGAAAGGCTACCGTAGAGTTGAGACGAAGCCCCGAGGACCGAGTCCTGTGAACTCCTCCTGAGTTGAACACAATAAACGTCTGCAATGACTTTGAGGCAAATAGCCCAACTCCACCTTTATAATTACTATGAAGAAATGGAGCACATTAATGACCAAAAATATCCTCCTATACCTCCTATAAATGTAAACTTCAAACCCCCCCGCAGCACCTTGGGAGGTATTTAATGCTTTTAGTTTCCTGTATTTTTAATTGGTAGTAAAATGAGAGGGGGGGGGGGGGGGGGGGACAAATAAATGAAAGTGAACTCTGTGTGCAAAGTCTTGACGTGAATTGCGGAGGCAATTTACAGCAATTTAGCATGGCTAGAATCCAGCAGCATGCAGCCTCCTCGGGCAGCTCTTTTATTTTCATAGAAGATCCAGTGACGGTAATGAATCATAGTTAAGAGCGTACTGCAGTGTAAGCTCGGAGTTTATTAAACAGTCAGCGGCTCATTGTACTGTGATCGTTGGGAATGTCATTGGAATAGATTATAGGCCGCTATATGTTGATGCTTTCTCCAATTCATTACGTCTCTCACGTCCATCTCGTGCGTTTTACCTTTAACACAATTAACCTCTCAGACTTCATACTCCAGGAGGCCATCGGAACATTCTAAATGTTTTTTTTTGTGGCTTTCGCCTTTATTTATTTTTTTATAGAGGGACAGACAGTAGGCTGACAGGAAATGGGGAGAGAGATGGGGGGAAGACATGCAGTAAAGGCCGTCGGTATCGGGAGTCGAACCCGCGGCACACTGCCAGACTGGATTACCAGCCGATGTGCCTGGACCACTGAGCCATGGCCCAGGCCGGCCATCAGAACATTAACCTCTCAGACTTCATACTCCAGGAGGCCATCAGAACATTAACCTCTCAGACTTCATACTCCAGGAGGCCATCAGAACATTAACCTCTCAGACTGCATACTCCAGGAGGCCATCAGAAC
Organism: Electrona antarctica; assembly: GCF_951216825.1. Taxonomy (NCBI): domain Eukaryota; kingdom Metazoa; phylum Chordata; class Actinopteri; order Myctophiformes; family Myctophidae; genus Electrona; species Electrona antarctica. Next base: position 40,659,279 of record NC_136795.1, read on the forward strand.
ATTAACCTCTCAGACTTCATACTCCAGGAGGCCATCAGAACATTAACCTCTAGACTTCATACTCCAGGAGACCATCAGAACATTAACCTCTCAGACTTCATACTCCAGGAGGCCATCAGAACATTAACCTCTCAGACTTCATACTCCAGGAGGCCATCAGAACATTAACCTCTCAGACTGCATACTCCAGGAGGCCATCAGAACATTAACCTCTCAGACTTCATACTCCAGGAGGCCATCAGAACATTAACCTCTAGACTTCATACTCCAGGAGACCATCAGAACATTAACCTCTAGACTTCATACTGCATGAGGCCATCAGAACATTAACCTCTCAGACTTCATACTCCAGGAGGCCATCAGAACATTAACCTCTAGACGTCATACTCCAGGAGACCATCAGAACATTAACCTCTCAGACTTCATACTCCAGGAGGCCATCAGAACATTAACCTCTAGACTTCATACTGCATGAGGCCATCAGAACATTAACCTCTCAGACTTCATACTCCAGGAGGCCATCAGAACATTAACCTCTCAGACTTCATACTCCAGGAGGCCATCAGAACATTAACCTCTCAGACTTCATACTCCAGGAGGCCATCAGAACATTAACCTCTCAGACTTCATACTCCAGCTGGAGGCCATCAGAACATTAACCTCTCAGACTTCATACTGCAGGAGGCCATCAGAACATTAACCTCTCAGATGTCATACTCCAGGAGGCCATCAGAACATTAACCTATCAGACTTCATACTGCAGGAGGCCATCAGAACATTAACCTATCAGACTTCATACTGCAGGAGGCCATCAGAACATTAACCTCTCAGACTTCATACTGCAGGAGGCCATCAGAACATTAACCTCTCAGATGTCATACTCCAGGAGGCCATCAGAACATTAACCTATCAGACTTCATACTGCAGGAGGCCATCAGAACATTAACCTCTCAGACTTCATACTCCAGCTGGAGGCCATCAGAACATTAACCTCTCAGATGTCATACTCCAGGAGGCCAATAAGACAGACTTGACAGACTTGAAGGCAGTGGTGGAAAAGGAAACTCAGTGGTGGAAGTATCAAATCAATACTGCAATGTACTCCGTTACAATTAAGCTACATTACAAGTAAATGGCTGGAATTCAAAATGTAGTTTGAGTAAAATACAAAAGTATTGGTATCAAAATGAACTCATTATGCAGAATGTTACATTTCACAAGTTATACAATGTAAAAAAGTATATGTATACACACACACACACACACACACACACACACACACACACACACACACACACACACACACACACACACACCTTGGTGCATTGCAGAGAGATGAGGGCAGATGATACTCAGAAAATCAGCCATTAAAAAGAATGACAGCAGAATCCTGGCCTTACTAGTCAGCAAAGACATAGTTGCTGCATAGGGTCACTAGCACAGGTTGTGTTACCGAGAATACACAAGATGTGAACGTTTTGCAAAAGACATGGGTGATGAGACTAGTGAGGACCAAATTATTAACTTTTTTGCACATTTCTGATGTTTTGTACCATGGATGGACATGACCAACATCATAATATAACACCAGACAGACTAAATTATAATTTTGGTAGCCATACCAGGCAAAATAATGATTAATTAATTGCTAAAAAGGTTCCACGTCTCAATGTTTTTTTTTCTATAGAGCCAGCTAACCAAACCAGGTTTAGGTGGACATCACAGGTGAGTTTAACTCGGGGCAATCAAGGCACTGGGGCAGAGGGGAAAGGGACAGTAGCAGAGGAAGGTTGTCTTTTTCAGAAGAAACTCAGCACACATTAGCTAATATTGTATGTTTAAAAAAAAGAAATACTTGAGAACAAAGATATTGGCCTCCGAATAAGTTATGCTGCATAATACACTGTTCTGATGCAAACACTGAACCGCTGGTATCTCCACAAAATGTTGACTCATGGAAAACCTTACTCCAAAACACAAAGCACTTCTAGAACTGGCAGAAAATATCCCAGATGGAGATATCCCATATCATGTACCACCGAAAATGTTGCAGTATCTTTACAATGACAAGAGATTTAGAGACGCTAGACCAAAAACTGAAGAGTGTAGCAGATCGTGAACATACAGAAGATAACATGATCCGTAAGTCAGCTAGAGAGCAACCAAGTACTTCTAGAACACACTCTGCAATTTGCATATTCTGTCAGAAACAAAACAAATACAAGAAAGGTTCAGATCGATACCAGATACACCTTGGTGCATTGCAGAGAGATGAGGGCAGATGATACAATCAGAAAATCAGCCATTAAAAAGAATGACAGCAGAATCCCGGCCTTACTAGTGAGCAAAGACATAGTTGCTGCACAGGGGCACTATCACAGGTTGTGTTACCGAGAATACACAAGATGTGAAGGTGTTGCTAAAGACATCACAATGGGTGATGAGACTAGTGAGGACCAGTATACATTTGCACTGGAGAAATCGTATGAATGTCTCTTTCACTTCATCAGAACAGATTTGTTCATCAATCCCAGAGTGATCACCATGATGGAACTACATACAATGGAATCTATAGACAAAGAAGTTCTCAGAGAAACCACAAAGAAACACCTTAGAAGGAAGCTTAAGACTGAGTTTGGGGATTCACTACACATTAAGATGGATTCCAAAGGAAAATTGTTTCTCATCCCAGACCACTGGACAACGGCTCAACTGGCTGAGGAAAATCTTAGATTGAGGGCCCAGCTACACAAACTAGAAACTCTGAAAAAGGAGGACTATCTCACCAAAGCAGCATTAGAGCTGAGGACTGACATCAAAAGATATGAATTTCTTCAGTCATGGCCTCCACAAATTGACAAAGAAGTTCAGGAAAATATTATTCCAGAATCTCTAAACTACATGGCAAAGGTGACCACAGCAATTATTCTTTTGGCAGTGACATACTATACGCCATCACTGCTGGAAAGGTGAAACCTCCAAAGCACATCATTCTGCCTTTTGTTGTGACATCTTTGACAGGCAATGTTGAACTGATACAAATCCTTAACAGGCTAGGTCACAGCGTCTCCCATTCTCAACTGGCAGAAATTGACACTGCACTCCAGAAATGTCTCCAGAAATTGTCATTAGCTGGAGGAGACCTTGCTCTCCCAGCTAATATCCACCCAGGCACGTTCACAACGTTGGGATGGGACAACATTGATCGACTGGAAGAAACAATCGGCGGTGGTGGAACATCACGTAGAATCAATGGCATGGAAGTCCAGGAAAACCCAATGGAAAAGGTACCCATGAAAGCCCTGCCACCAGTGGTCAAACAGAAGAAGAGAAGCATTGAAGCACCAGTGTCAGTGCTCCCACAATGTTGGAAAACGGCCTGGCCCCCCACGAATGCAGAGTATTGAAGTCCAGACTACAGAACATACCCAATCTGCAAGAGCAAAAAACTTTATTTGGGTCATGTCCCGCCTTTCCAGTGAAGACAGTCAATCGTTAGTGGCTGGACAGGATTCAACATTCTCACAAGAGTTGGACTGCCTGTACAGAATGACAATATAGGCTACCTACCCACCATCAATGCACCCACACAATGCACCCACACAGATGTCTACAGTACATGAAATATTGACTCAGTCAGTTGCCGTAATGCAGTCATTGAAGTTGACGAAGATTGTTTGTGTCTTCGATCAATCTCTTTATGCCAAGACGAAGTCATTATTCGACTGAGAGTCTTCCATACAATTTGTATGCTATTGTCTACTATTGGAAAATGCGTTCCAAGATGCTGGTTTGCAGGACTTTTGTGTAGAATCGGGGGTGATAGCCGAAGGTTCAATAGCTGGTGTCATGGATGGGAGGAAGTACAACAGAGCTGTTAGACTTCACAAGCTGGTGTATGAGGCACTGTATACCGGCTGGAAAGGTTTCCTGCCATGGTTAGAGCTTCATCACCCAACAGATTTGGTATACCTGGAAGAAACCCTGAAGGTTGTCAATGATTTATGCAGCGATGTATCACAAAGGGCCTTTGCTGAGGTCCTCCAAAACGTCTCCTGCACTCAAATCCTGGAGCTTTTGGATGCATACCTCAGACACCTCAGGTATATAAATGGCGGTCTTTCCAAGTTCTGGATGTCATACCTGGACAATGGACATGGTAGAGATATTCTTGGGACTCATCAGAGCTTCACATGAAGGTGACTGGCTTCTACACCTAGCATCAATCCGTGCCATAATACCTTGGTGTTTTGCATACGATAGGCTGAATTATGCACGTTATCTTCCCTATTACTATGCAGAGATGACCAAACTACCAATCAACCATCCAGATGTGCATCAGAATTTCATGGAGGGTGCATTCTCAGTCCAGATTGGAACACAAAACCCTTTTGGTAGAATCCCTGTGGATCAAGCAGTTGAAGAGACAGTCAACAAAGACACCAGGGGGGACCAAGGGGTTCAGTCTGAAGCCTGAAGCCTGAATATATATATATATATATATATATATATATATATATATATATATATATATATATTCATTTGTAGCTGGTACCTGTCTGGGACCACCTCGATTGACGTGAACGAGATCCGCTACCAGCTTTTCTGTGCCAGGAAAGGGGAGGCTGATTCCAGTCAACTCCCACCATGTAGAGAAAGTAATTTCTCCATGCCCTCCGTGCCAATTACCAGACTTGAATATGGAGATGCTCTCTGCAGACTCACCCATCTGTACCAGATCCCATACAGAGTGGATGGACAACTGCTGATGGTGGACAGATAACAATTCACTGGATGCACACAGCCCCTGCATCAGATGTAGATGTAGTAAATGTGCAGGTCTATGCAAGCTTCCTAAACTGCAGTTGTCTCAGCAATGGGTTGAGATGTACAGACCTCTGCAAACTCCAGAACTGTACAAACCAAGCACCTGAGGAAGATTCAATGACTACAGTTGAACAGGACAGTTCTGAGGAAGAGGTTGCATAGTTTCCTATGAACTCATTAACTGTTTCCCTAGAACAGTCTGCACACACTGCCAACATTTTTACTAATCCTTTAAAACCCACAGAATATTTAGTTCTATGAAATCAGAAAGGTCATCCGATTAGCTTGGATACATTTCGGGTGCATTATAAAGAGATTGCGGGTCGATCCGTTAGCCGTTTGCTAACTTACGACCTGGGCTAAACTTTGCCTTAAAATAAGGACCTGACTGAAGGGGAGAACGGAGGGCAAAATACATTTGGCAGTGAATGACACTGATGTAATATTTGATTATCGTGATAATAAAAAACTAAAACGAATTGATTTTTATTTGCTACGTATTATTGAGATCAAGGTCAACATAAAAGTCAAGCCCAAGATATGCCAGTTTCGTTAACATTTTGAATCGAAAATTACCGTGACCTTCGACCTTTGAACTTGAATTGCTTCAGTCATCTCATAAATCAACTCGGCACCCCAGAAAACCTATACTTTGATAGCAGAATCATCCAAATCTGCCCATTAGTTGCCAAGTTATGCCATTCACTATGTACCAATTCCTTTCATCAGATACCAGATATAAGGGCTGAAAACAAGTAATCAGCTGCATGCCATTTTGAGATTGCTATCATTTCATAAACTACAGACGTAGCAATACAAAAATCATAATGCAACCTTTGTCCCTTTTAGTGGTACCCATATCGCAGAAATTAGTCTAGATGGAAGGGGGGTTTAGGCACATAGGGTGGATCTTTTTAACACCACCTGTTTTTTCTGAAACCTTGAAGGGTCTATTTTAAGATTCTGCCAGGTAACAAGAAAGAATAATGTCCCAAGGGCCAAGGGGTTCATTTTTAACCCTTTCTTACGCATACCCTACCTAAATATGCAAATGAAGAGACAAGAGAAAACAGCATAACTATTGACAAACAACCTACAGGGACAAATGAACACATGATTCCATACAATTAGGACCCAAGGAATTCAAAGAAATGGTTATTATGAGCACGTCTTGACTCTATTTCGGGGCAAAAACTGCACAAAAATAGCTGAAAATGTTCGGATCACATCTAGTATTGCTGAAAACGTTCAGATCAGATCTACACTTTTTGGAGTGGACTTTTTGACATAACCTGTTTTTTCTGAATCCTTGAAGGGTGTATTTTAAGATTCTGCCTGGTAACCGGCAAGAAAAATGTCCCATGGGGTTCATTTTTAACCCTGTTACACAATCCTACCCAAATCCGAAAATAGAAAAATGGAGATAACAGCATATATTGAAATAAACAACCTACAAATTAACACGTTTCGGATCCAAGGAATACATGTAAATGGTTATTAAGATGCAAGCACATCTTGATCTATACTTCTCTTTTCAGTAACTTTTTTAGGTGGAATTTTTTCTTTCCAACTGTTTTTCCTTATTCTGGGCGGGAAGCCCTTTTGATGTTTTACCCCTTCAGGCCGGGAACCCATTTTGGGGTTATTCAAAAATGTAAAAAAAAATGCTGCTGCTATATAAATGAAGTTTTTAGGGATTTAGAGGCATTTTTAGAATCAGCCTCAGGCCTAAATGGGTTAAGTGTGTATTTTAAGATTCTGCCAGGTACCAAGCTGAAATAATGTCCCATGGGGTTCCTTTTTAACCATTTTTTACATTGTTACTCAGTCTCTGGAACAGTGGAGGCAGTCACTGTGAAGGCTCTCGGTCACCTCAGTTTTTTAGGCTGGTCATTGGCACAACCAGCAGCAACTGATCGGCTGACCTCAGGGCTCTGCATGAAATGTGGTTATATACAAGTTTTGAAAGGGACAGGGGACCGGTGTACTGCATCTATAGACTACTGTCTGTACTACATCTAAAGACTACTGTATCTATCTCTGTACGAGACCACTGTACTGTATCTACAGACCACTGCACTGTCTATAGACCACTGTAAATGGTAAATGGTACATTTATATAGTGCCTTTATCCAAGGCGCTATACATAGATTGTGCATTACATTCACCCATTCACACACAACAATGGTGACGGAAACCATGCAAGGCACCAACCAGCACATCAGGAGCAATTAGGGGTTCAGAGTCTTGCTCAAGGACACTTAATTCTAGCCTGGCTAATAAGCCAGACTCAAATCTTAATTCGACACTAACACTGGGGGAGCCCAGAGTTTTTTCTTGTTACCTGGCAGAATCTTAAAATAGACCCTTCAATGATTCCGAAAAAAACAGGTGGCGTTAAAAAATCCACCCTATGCACGTGAACCCCCACGATTATGGCATGGGCTTGAAACATAGGCGTCCGGCTATAAATAATTCCCCTAAGGCCCCTAAATGCCATAGTCGTGGCATAGGACAGATGATCAGAGGAGCATGGTTTCTACGTGCACGACCGGGATCGAAGAATGGAAAGAGTTTCTCAGTGAAGGTGCAGCCGGTGAAGGAGTAGAGGTGAACTCTGGTCTCTACATCATAAAAGGAGACCGTACCCTCCTCATAGTCCACAAACACTCCCACTTTCTGGACCTTCTCTTTTACAGGGAGGTAGACATCATGGTCAGCAGCAGCGGCCACGTAGTCCTTTCCATTATTACACAACGATATAGTCCAGCATCCATTGTTGGGACTCAGTTCGATTAGAACTTTCCTGTTGATGGACTCTCTGACCACTCCTAATTTCCACTGAGACTTCCCTGTAACTTGAACTTCATAGTAAAAGCTTCCTGAGAAACCTTCTTTTCCTAACACATTGGCATAGCTAGTGAATCTCTCTGTGTTTCCAGCGAGATTGTTAACATCGTTTCCATGAGTCACTTGTTTTCCATCCTCAGACAGGATGAGTTCCCAGTTTGCTGTATGAGGGTCCAGAATTACAGTCACCCCATATTCCCGGACCATATACAGCTCAACATTACACATTTTCTTCATCGCTTGACCGAGTGTCTTCTCCAGCTGAGACATAGCTGTCCTCACTGTCCCCACATGTGAAGACTGATATTGACATTCATTGCTCTTTGTCCAGTTTTTGGTGAGTAGCGGGGATTTGTTGGATTTGAAGTTCTCGAGGAGCTGGTGGAGATGGTCTTGTTTCAGCTCAGAGCTTCGATTCTCTAATTGAGTGACTTCCTGTTGCAGAACTTTGATGAAGCCTTCAGCCTGTTTCTCTGTCTTCTCTTCAATCACACTAATGAGCTCAGCCTGGCTTCTCTCAATACAGCTGATCAGAGCAGTGAAGACATGCTGGATACAGTCTGCTATGACTGTATCTGCATCTCTCCTGCTGAGCTCTACTGAGCGTTTGACCTCCTGAATCTTCATTAGTCTCTCCTGGATCATCGGCCGAACTTCTGCCTCAGTCTTTGCTTTATATTCTTCTTTCAACTTGTGAGTCCTGAACCGATCGGCCATCTCAGAGAAGACTTTATTCACAAAGAATTCTTGGTTCTTGAAGCACGTTCTGTTACATAGTGGACACTTGCACACATCCTTAGCGTCCCAGTAGTTTGTGATGCAGGCTTTGCAGTAGTTGTGTCCACATGGGGTGCTGATTGGATCAGTGAACACGTCCATACAGATAGAACACATGAAGTGATCTTCAGACAGGAGACTGAAGGCGGAGGCCATTTCTACACCGCTGAGAATAAAAGTGGAAGTGTGTTGGAACTTGGACGACTAGAAATATAATTCAAATTGAACTTAAAAGGTGAATAACTGTCTTTAAGTATCCTGGAATGTACAGCACAATATCTCTGCTCTAATGGTATCACCTTGGTGAACAAGGGTCTCTCCTTTTTCCCTAAAGGCCCTTCCAAACTGTGGAATCCGCTTTTAAGTAAAGCTGACTAAAATATGTCATCAAATATGACATCATCGAATATGCCCAAACATGGAGTTCCACAAACTCCAGACTGACCTCCTCTTGGTAACGTTGGCAACCAGTATACACGTGTGTGTGTGTGTGTGTGTGTGTGTGTGTGTGTGTGTGTGTGTGTGTGTGTGTGTGTGTGTGTGTGTGTGTGTGTGTGTGTGTGTGTGTGTGTGTGTGTGTGTGTGTGTGTGTGTGTGTGTGTGTGTGTGTGTGTGTGTGTGTGTGTGTGTGTGTGTGTGTGTGTGTGTGTGTGTGTGTGTGTGTGTGTGTGTGTGTGTGTGTGTGTGTGTGTGTGTGGTAATCAACGTAACTCAAGAACCGTTCGCCCCACCAACTTCAAATTCGACACACGCGTTCCACATCACCACATGGATTTGCAATGTCGGTGTTGAGTCGGTCGGACCCACGGTTATCCAGAACCGCCCCAAAAAGGCCTCTGTCTGTGCTCTGGACAAGGCCCCGCCTGCCCAGTGTCCATATATGGAGTTGCCCTGTTCTGACATCATTCTGACGTCTGCATTGACTCCATATTTGTGCATGCCTGACAAAGAACTCCATATATGGGCATAAAAGGGACACAGACATATTATGTGGGTGGGGCATGCATTTCCAACTTGCATCGTTCAACGGGCACCGCTGTAGAGGCTCCAACGGGCACTGCTCTAGTATCTACAAATATTAATTTGTCATTTTCTGCTAAGGGCGTGATTGGACGCATTCATTTAATAGTCACAGATCGCCTAGGACGTGATCGGATGACCCCTTACTAAGGGGTCATCCTTAGTGTTATAATGCGATCCAGCATTGCAAAGATTACATTTACCGGTTCTTGGCGTCTCGGTCGGCGAGCAACGCTGTGCTCCCATGTTGTGACATCATTCAATATTTTGCCATCTTTAGCGACAATCTTTAGCTGCATTTTTCTCAGAATTGAAGCTCAGATTGAGGTGATCATACAGAACATACATGTTTTAGAAGTTCAATAAAATATCCCCACGACCTCGCGATAACGTTTCAGCGCTTCTGACGAAAATGAAAGTGCCCCGGAAATTGATTGTTATTTCCAGTTCATTAAATCAACTGGTAGCTCTTCAGAATAAGGGCTCTTATGAATGGCAATGACAATGAATAATATTATGGGAGACAGGCTGGGACTAAATGTGACCTTAAACGTCGACGAGGAACGTCAACCTGAGATCGGTTGTCAGCTTGACACTGGTTTCATAGCTGCTCCTCTGTGAAGCTCATATGTTAAGTACACATACTGTATGTACTTACAGTAGTTACTTTCTCAGTGGGGTTTTTTTACTCAAGTAAAAACATACAACATTTACTTAAAGTACCAAAAGTAAATGTACTCATTGTGCAGAATGTCACATTTCAAGTTTTCAAATGTATAAAAAATCTTTTGAAAATAGTAATAATCTACAAGCTCACAATGTGTCGCCTAATGGTCAAAATGTATACATGATGTATTGGAATAGAAGTAAAGGTATTGGAAATTGGAACCTCAAAATTTTAAGTACAGTACTTAAGTAAAATGTACTTAGTTATAGTTTCCACCGCTGTACCTTCCACCACTGCTCTCAACCCTATGAGTCTTGTATGGATAGGATCATTACTCAGTTTGATAATTGTTCAGCTTGTAGTAGCTTGGACTACTTTTGTCTAAGGAATGGCAGAAAATGAGTTTGGTCTTTTTTCCGTGACCTTTGACATTTCACGACCTCTCCTGGAATTTTCGTGTCACTCTCGATCCGATAATTGTTTTCCTGTAAAGTTGCCAACAAGCTGCAGGAAAACGTCCTGTTCACAGGGGGGTGTTTGGCTTTTCATGTCGAGACCCAACAAGCTGCAGGAAAACGTCCTGTTCACAGCGGGGTGTTTGGCTTTTCATGTCGAGACCCAACAAGCTGCAGGAAATCGTCCTGTTCACAGGGGGCTGTTTGGCTTTTCATGTCGAGACCCAAAACGTCCTGTTCACAGGGGGCTGTTTGGCTTTTCATGTCGAGACCCAAAAGAGACATTTTGCCCGGGACCCAAACTAGTGAATGGAATTTCTTAGACTTGTTTTTTAAAAAGATTTTTATGAAAGAAAGAAAAAGAAAGAAAGGGATTGGGATTTTTTACTCGAGTTGTAATCCATAAAAATGGTCTGTGACCCACACCTGCGTCTAACCACTCCAATGAACAGCAACGTGTGTCCCTACGGTATGTATGCCTCCATGTATGTACTGTATGTCCGCTTGAGTACGGCAATACCGCTGGTGTCACTGTTGAACAGCCTCACACACACACACACACACACATGCGCACACACATGCGCACACACACACACACACACACACACGCACGCACACGCACACACGCGCACACACACATGCGCACACACACGCACACACACACACACACACACACACACACACACACACACACACACACACACACACACACACACAGGCCTGCACCGCTCAGTTCAGACGGGTCTGATTTTTGCTCTTGCTCAAACTGGGGGAACTTGCATTTGTTGCCGTCCTTTAGTGTCCTAATGGGTTTTTGTTCTTTGATTTGATTTTTTTATGTAAAGCACTTTGCTTTACTTTGTTTCGATGCAATTAAGTGCTTTATAGATAAAGTGTTTGTTATCCTAATTATAATGTTTCATTACTCTTTAACACTTTTATCGCTCTCAGTTGCATTTAATTACTCTTTCACACTGTTCAGAGGAGCTGAAGGATTTACTCTTGCTCTAAACTGATTTTTCCCAAAGGCTTGCGCTCAAACAGCCTTCAAATACACATCAGAGAAAAAGACTCGAGCGACACTCACTCCACTATAATGTATTATCATTTCATGTAACTTATAAAACCTTTTCTATTGTAACGTTAATTACATGACATTGTTTTGGCCCAGATACAGCCGTCGTCAGATGTGAATTTTACAAAGTTACAGTGTGCAGACTTGTATTTTTGAGTGGTGCAACCACTCCAAGGAACAGCAATGTCTGTCTTAACCTATGTACCTATGTGACTATGTTTAGAGTACCAGTAGGGGCAAAAGTGGCGCTGTTGTGTCAGAAACAGAGAGAGAGATAGTGCTGCACTGTTGCCAGAGAGACAGAGACAGAGAGAGGAGTTGCACCACTCAGTTCACACGGGTGTAATTTTGTATATATATCCACTGTTGGTCCTGCACTTACCGTGCCAGCCCAGTTCTATTCTTTCGTTTATATTAGGCAGACTGGGTAACCGTTGATACAGTGGTTTTCAACCAGTGGTCCTTGAGGGGATTCTATATATATACTATGTGTTTTGTGTAGTTGAACCATGGTCATACATAACATTTTCTGTTGACTTAATGACAAAGTTTGGTCATAGGGGGAGCTGTGGGGAAATGTATGTGAGCAATAGTTCTAGGAATAGTTCCAATTCCAGGAAGTGAACTATCAGGAAGCTATAGTTAGAAGAGTGTTTGCTGTGGTTGTTATTTGTTAGTCAAACACACTCTTTTCAAGCCAATACTAAGCAAAAATCTGAATTGAACTCAAACGGATATGCAGTTTGACCGAAGAACTTTGGGTGTGGAAAGAAGTAAAGTTTGGTCGGACATTTCTGAGGCTTGGTAGCCTACTCTGAACAAACAAATCAGAGCTTGTGATCAACAAAGGAACCAGCGGAGGACTCCTCTTAAAGGTTGGGTGAGAAGGATATACTTTTCTTTTTTTCAGTGAGCAATGCATTGCCTTTCTGTTTTATAACTTTAAGGGCTACTTTTATTTAACAAAAGAGAAGATCTACAACGCTTGGATTACTTTTTGGGGATTACTTTGGGATACTTTGACCCTGGGACACCTTTTAAAGGGACATTACGGGAAAAACTAATCTGAAGTGAACATTTTCAGTTACATTTTGAAGAGACTTTGTTTGATCAACTTTACTCAAGATAAAGACATTGCAATTTAAGTTAAAAATAAATAGTTTGTGTTTTCCTTTTGCTCTGCGATACAGTTCATTTACAGTATAAAGATTCACTGTGGCAAGTACAGGACCTGCTTTATTTCTTTACTTTGTTTAATATAACTCAGACATACAACTTTATGGTTCTGATTGTTATAAATGGACCCTTATAGATCTTTAACTCTTGAGTGGAAAATGAAACCAAATGGACCCTTATAGATCTTTAACTCTTGACCTTTAACTTGATCTTTAACCTAATGAAAGGTCCATTTGGTTTAATTTGGGTCCATTTGGTTTCATTTTGATCAACACCTGTTGTATCTCCTATGGTACCACTTCAATTCAGCATGGAATTAATGTGGACAGAATCCTATCCGACGACAACAAAATATAGCCCAAGTCTTGGGTCTGAGAGGCTATGCCATCAAATGGTGGTCCGTACGTGGCTCAAATGTCGAATAAATAATGGACCTTGAAATGAAAAGGGTTGAAAGCCCCTGCGTTAATACATCAATGCGCCGCAGATGCGAACCACTGTACGACAAAGTATAAATGTGGCTTTATAGTTGTCGAGTAAAATAGGAGAGAGAGTGAGTGGCCTTTTGAATAGCTCAAGATGCTGTCATGCATCCTTGCACTGTCTGGAGAGAGAGAGAGAGAGAGAGAGAGAGCTGAAACACTCCTCAGATAAAGATTCCCCGAGACAAAGCGGCGTGTCAGGGATCTGGCCCTCTGTGCTTCATCATGAAAAGGTCACACATATTACTCTGTGGAAGAGGCTCGATAAGGATCTAGAGGGAGAGAGCATGGTTAAAAGGAGCGGGGCTCCTCAGCAGCACGGGGCTCCTCAGCAGCACAGGGCTCCTCAGCAGCACAGGGCTCCTCAGCAGCACGGGGCTCCTCAGCAGCACAGGGCTCCTCAGCGGGGCTCCTCAGCAGCACTTGGGTCATTATATAACACTAGTCACTTTCACAGTCAAGAGGCACGTTCACCACACCATCGTTGTGTATTCTAGGTTCCTCCGTAGATGCTTTATTTGCTCGATTCATTTGTTGACCGTGATCTCTGCAGTCACAGGCAAGACATTACAGTGGTCGAATTTAGCCTGATGGGTCACATAATATTGACAGCGTAATTTGTTCATTAATATGCACCCATACAAGATATGATATAAAATATTGAGACAAAATGTGTAATTCTGACATGATACTGGCCATGACACTGACATGATACTGGCCATGATACTGGCCATGATACTGACCAAGATACTGACCATGATACTGACATGATACTGATCATGATACTGACATGATACTGACCAAGACACTGACCATGATACTGTCGTAATTCACATTCAAAATAACTTTTAGGTAGGTAGGTAGGTAGGTAGGTAGGTAGGTACAGTAGGTACTAAAGGTAGTTAGACAGGAAGGTAGGTAGGTAGGTAGGTAGGTAGGAAGGTAAGAAGGTACGTAGGTAGATTGATTTCATCGGCAGGGTCAGCCAGGCACAGCTAAGGACGCACACATGAACACACTGAGTGCACGTTACATAACTGCACATCAAACACAACAACCTTCTGCTTTCAAGGTGGTCTCTTCATCTAGCCTAGCGGCTCTGCCCTGTCAGCTGAAAACGCGCCCCCAATGTACTTTCTCCTGGCATTCGCTGACAAAACGTCTCGATGTCTTATCTTCATGCATAACCGCTGTGAACTTTGTTGTGTTCAATGTAATATAATGGTTCTCTTTAGCTATATCACTCAAAGTAGATTGGACAGTGACAGGGCACTGCTTCATAGGTTAAGCAAATGTCACTGATTCAGCAATGATGGAAATCAGGACATTCTGCGGAATTGCTTTTTATACTTCAAAGGAATCATGCCACAACACTGTAGTTTTTGATCACCGCAGACAATTGATCTTTGGTCTTCAAAGAATATTTATGCTTCAGGCCATCCTATGTATTTCAAACAACCTGCAATGGAGTATGTGATTGTGTTATGAATGAAAGGGATGATGGAAATCGTACACTCTCTACCTCCATGTGTTCGTCAGGTGTTGGGGCTACAGTACATTTCCAGCTCATGTTTGTGATACGTCCCATATGACAAAGTATTGTACAGTAACTAACACACTCCATATCTGACTGCCATGATGGCAGGCATTAACCCATTTTGGCCTGACGTCGACATTTAAAAAATGTCTTCTAAATCCTGACAGTTTTCTGAAATACCTATGTTTAGTGGTGCTCAATATTTCATGTCAAGGAACCCAAAAAATGTATGTAAGAGGCCGCTGAACTCCATCTAAAAATATGTTCCAGGAACCCCCCAGAAGCAAAGATTTCAGTAAAAAATGTTCGTTCTGAAAAAAATATATATTCCAATTTTGCGCCACATTTTCACGATTTAATAATATATATATATAATTTTTTTCAGCACAGTATAAAAACTATAGGCCTACAGTGAACATACAAAATTACAAATATAAGAAGGGTAAAGTGCTAGGCTGAGGCAAAAAGCCCAAGGGGCTTATACGAGGCCTCTATGTAAAACACATTGAAACATTGTACAAGAAATATAGAATATCCAGAATACATAATTGCCGTATAAAAAACAAACGAAACAAAAAACAACAACATGATTAGAATACATGGTTATCTACATGATTGATACATATCATGGGCACCAAGTTTTTTTCATAAACTGATTTCTGAGAAACATGCATCCATAGATGCTGTACTGGTAGGACTATGTAAACATGATATATCAAAATATGTGTTAAAATGTATAATTTCATCCAACAATTTGAGTTTCTATCATGTTCCATTTTAGAGATATTGGCAGTTTTAGATGGATTGATCAGACAAAATACTGCATTTTCATGACGGACCATGCTACTTTTAGATGGCAATATATCGACAATTGTGAGAAACTTTTATTTTTTTTAATTGAACTAGACAAGCCACTCTTTAAAATGATATATGGCATGGGTATGTATGCCCATTTATCTCAGAACTAATCCTAGAAACAGTAAAAAACTGAAAACACAGGCCAGTACACAATTCATTCCATGTTGATCTGAACCCCATGCCGAAGCGCCAGCGCTTGCCCAGCAGTCTGCCGTCAACGAGGCGGATGCGTGCATGCTTCTCGCCCTCAGGCGTCTTACTGGTCATAACTAACTAACTAACTAACTAACTATAACTAACTATAATTAAAGGCTTTTGAAATTCAATACAAATTTTACTTGTCAGGATTCCAATTCAAGAATAGCAAAAAATAATTCAGGATTTCAATTCAAATAATAGCAAAGAATAGCTGATCTTGAGCTTGTAGATCGGCTATTTTTGCTACAACAGTACAGTATATGGCTATATGCAATGTGGCCCTCTGGAGTTAGTGTGGAATTATAGCGGCCGTCTCCATCGTCAAAGTTGCCCACCCCTCGCCTAGGAAATCCGCACAGCATCTTTTACTGTCCATGCATGCCTGTTTGTGAGAAATGTCAATAGAATGGGATTGGTACACTCTCTGGCTCTGAAAGCAGATTCACACTATGGTCCCGGGTGTGCACTCGGGGCCACTTGGCAGTCTGGCAGATGTGGGGGGGGGGGGGGGGGGGGGTAGTGTAAATGCTGAGTACCATTCCCCGGAGCGGATCACCCAACTATTCCCGGGACCATAAGTCACCACATGGAGGTAGTCTCGGGACTGATTGAAGTGTATACTCGGATACGGATCGCTGCAATGTGAAAGCATTGAATACAGTTGAATGAAGTGTACTTGGGTGCGGAAGAATCAAGACCAATGTGAATCATGGCCAGCGGGGACCAGTTTGAATCAAACAGACTCGGTGCGAATCTGTTCTAAAAGTTCATGGACTCTCCATCGTCTTGCCCCCTGTTTGAACCTGTTCAAACCGCGAAAGCATCTGTCATTTTAACATTCATCATTGCCTAAAAACAGCAGATATTCAAGCTTGCTTGTACATTTACTGCTATTTTTGAACATTGGAGAAAAACCCTGAAAGTGTGAAAACTACTGATTTAGAAAGCATTTGTAGAGTAGATTTGTAGTTCACCCAAAAAGATGAATTTTCTTTCTTTGTTTTTGTCTCATTCCTGAGCCAATAATTTGATGAGCAGGTCATTGGTCAGTAGGAGACACGTTGACTCCATGCACTGGTCATCACATTGCCTCAGGAATGCGACAAAATCTCCATGAGTTCAAGCCAAGGCTTCAATTATTACGTAATTTTTTAGGTGAACTACCTTTACATATCCAGATCCATTTGGTTCCATTTGTAGAGTTACATTAGCAATGGATTTTACAGTGTCGATTGGAGTCCTAGAGATCCAAAAGACTCAAACTAATACAAACTAAAATATAGCTGCAAGCAGCGATAAGACGGGACCAAGAAAGAAGACAATACGCAATAAGAACAATATGCACAAATACGAATCACATGCTGAGTTGTCGCTACCTGGATTTGAACCAGTGACCCTGTGGTCCAAAGGTGAGAGCTCTACCAACTGAGCTATGCAGACAGTCAGTTGACTCATTCTAAAAAGTAACATCATCCAGTATTTTTGGTAACAACTGTCCTGGTCTTTATCCATTACTACAGTGTGTTTTCATGTAACAGTGCTATTTGGCATGACCCTCTACCATACTGTACAGTTGCAAAAGCATATGACGCTGCATGTATGTATTGGGGACAAAAGAAGAATTTTCACAAACCAGAAATTTTCATTGGCTCATTTTTTGACTTAAAAGAAATGTACTACGTTTATTTGTCCGTATAGGTCCAAAGTTCACGTGTAGACGTTTTTGTGCATTTTTATCAAAGAACCTGGGAGGAGATACATTTTAACTGTTTTTCATATAATTACAAATGGCGGGTGATCTAAAGGTCAGAGGTCAAAAGTCAGAACACGAAAGTTGTTCGGCATGATGAGACACATATGTGTATCAAAGTGTCATTGCCAACGGTCAAACGGTTCATGAGATATGCACGTTCAAAGTTTGCATTTTCAATTGAGTGCTATAGCGCCACCATTTGGCCAATCATCATGGAGGGCCATGCCGTTTCCTCTACCAGACTACCGACTAGAAAACCGACTGCACGGTTCAGTCAGAACAGCTATTTTTGGCGGAAGGAGGAGGAGAAGAAGGAGAAGAAAAATAAACACAAAAGCAATAAGTGATCAAAGTCACTTTGTGACTTCTTGGTCCCTTAATAAAACAATGTTGATGCTGTCCCTCACTACACCAGGTTGCACGCACACGCACGCACACACACACACACACACACACACACACACACACGTTTTACAAGATACGTGAACATGTATATGGGCTTTTTATTAAGCTTTATGCTGCATGCAAATGAGAGCACAACACATATACAGACTAGCAGTGATAGTGGTTTATGTTACTTGTCAAAGTCAGAGATAGGTTGTGCAGTCCATAAAGTTAAATATCCTGACAAAGACATTGTACATCTTCACTTGTGCTATGAGTATATGTGTTTCAGAAGCTAGTATTTATTAACCTTTTAGTAATAACCAGTAAGACTCCTAAGGTCAAGAAGCAGAGGTCGCGTGCACGCATCTACCTCGTTGATGGCAGACTGCAGTGCTGGACGAGCGCTGGCACTTTGGCATGGGGGGTCAGATCAACATGGAATGGATTCTGAATGGAATTAATTATTTGAGTGATACACTGAAAAGGATTGCACGTCTAACATATTTAAAACGTTTAAGTAGGTTAGACAGCCTTTCTTCCCCCTATCATAGGGTAGATGATTATCCTCCTCTTAGACGACATTTACACCTGAATTATGATACGACACTTTTGATCACCCAGGATGCAAATGGTGAACCGGCCCATCGACACCTAGGATGTATTGAAACGCTAAGTATGACCAGGTCTATGAAGACGGATGACTGTTCTGTACAACACAACAGTCTTGTACAGAAACCACACCACTGTCTTCTAGGTACTAATTAAGGTGAAATCAATTTAAAGATTGAACTTACACTGTAAATTAATTCTAAACATGTACAGGGGATATAAATCCAGATGTGAAGGAGTACTGTGTGTTCATGGATTGAGTAATTTGGAAAACAAATAAATGACTCATTGCACTTTACTTGTTTTGTGTCCTCCTTGGTTTTAATAAATGTTCAAAGTCAATAGTTTTTTGTATATGTGGCTTGTAGGAGTGTGTTGTGTTCATGACAATTTCAACCAGTAACATACATATAGAGAGGCAATAGAAAACATTATCATATTAAAGCAACTAACATTTTTAAAGATAAATTAAGATACTGGGATGTAAATCACAGTATAATGACTTGAGTCATTTCTTCTACTTAATGGCTCTGCTTCAGTAACAATTAATTACTATTTAATTATATTATTCCATAGTGTTAGACTGTACATATATTGTCCAGATACTCACTGTATGATTGTGCCTAATGTCCATACATATATGTATTGGATATAAATACATTAATATCTTCCTTCCTTCACTACAATAGGTTGTATTGTCCAGGAGGAATTTGGAGCAATCATGTACAAATTAAGTTTCTATGGGAACTTGAAAGACCTTGAAAGTGTCTCAGTCGCTCTGGTCGAATAACAAGAGGGACTCATTCACACACATGGAAAAGGACATGAATGGTGTTTTTTATTTTACGTAAATGACAGCAGGACGTGCATAGTAGATAGCAGCAACCTTATAGGAGGAATGTCTGTTTGTACAAAGAAATAAACATAAAATAATGTGTCACTACATAGATCAAGTGTCATTGAGTGGAAAATAAGGAAATTAATCGAATTAATTTAAAAGTATAAAAAAAAGAAGGAAAAAGAAAAGACACACACACACACACAGCAGTGGACATGCAGT
The DNA here is from genome assembly GCF_951216825.1 of Electrona antarctica. Taxonomy (NCBI): domain Eukaryota; kingdom Metazoa; phylum Chordata; class Actinopteri; order Myctophiformes; family Myctophidae; genus Electrona; species Electrona antarctica. The sequence continues at coordinate 40,679,010 of NC_136795.1, forward strand.
TATCTCAAATGGCAAACCTTAAAAGCCACCAGATAATTCACACTGGGGAGAAGCCATATGGATGTGGTCAATGTGGGCAACACTTCAAGGTGAACTACATTTAAAGATTGAACTTGCACTGCAAATACTTCTAAACATGTTACTTGTCACTTTCACCTGTCATTCTGAATGTCTTTCTTTCTTTAGATTTGCCTCTTGTTTCATTGTAATTTGATTTAGATTTGACTTTTCATTGTCTCACAGTGAATATGTGAATAGAAGTGCTTGAAGTATACTCTGCTATATTTATTGTATCATTATTTACTAATAATTTATTTAAAAGCACATCAAAATTGTGCATTTCTCAACCAGTAACATAATGATTTCGAAAAAGAGAGGCAATAGTAAACATTATCACATTAAAGCAAGTAACATTTTTGCAAGATAAATATGCTGGGATGTAAATCACAGTATAATGAGCAGCTGTTTCTTCTACTTATGGCTCTGCTTCAGTAACACTGAAGCAGTATTTTATTATAGTATTCAATATTGTTAGACTGTACATATATTGTCACTCACAATGTGCATAATGTCCATACATATATGTATTGGATATAAATAGATTCATATGGTACATATTAAGTTTACAAAGCAATCTCACAGTTACCAGTTTCTTTCTAGATTCTAGAAGGTTGCATATAGCATGACTGGGGGAGGAGGGAGGGGCGGAGCATGCAACAGTTTGTTAGGTTGTGATTGGTTGAGATATGGCTCTATTGTTCTCCTCTTTGGCATTGTCCAGATTTATAGCTATTTCTTTGCTAAGTTGATAACATATCGTTTTGGCTACTCCCTCTGGAAGGAAAATTAGCTGTCTTTACTCGAACCCCCAGCCTAAATTAACATAACTCAAGTGTCTTTTATAGTTTTATTGTCATTTTAACACAAACATACATTTAACACATGAACTAGCTATTAGGGTTCGGTTAGTTGGTGATTGGTTAGGTAAATAACCTGCATGAGACAGAAATATACATAATACATTCGTCAATTACAGGCAGGTTTACAACACATGGATAACACATTATTCATTGATTATTAATAGTTTGCATTAACATACCATTGGTCAATGTGAGCTGTGTTGTTCATCATGTAGTTACATGAGGTGTGGACTCTTCTTAGTTGGTTTGAATCTGAGCCTCTGTTTCCCTACACGCTTCCTAAATCTGCCAATGGCTAAGTCCCTCCTTTGGTTTGAGGGTACAGCCATTGGCTGTTGAAAGACCAGGAAGTATTTTACCCACTGACATGTGGTTTGACAGTGGAGATCATGACTAGCACATGGCCGGAGCACCCTGCTGTGAGGTTTACTCACTGTAGCCATGAGTGTATGGTAATTACATGGGCTGGTGGAATGGTCTATTTTCCCACTAGCTACTCTCAACTGGTTTATGAGAGTTTAGGGTTTAACACATTAATCATTTACATTCCTTTTAGGCACTGGGATTACATATCCACCTTTAAATAAATGCAAGCATAATGTCTTATAGTTAAACAGTTGTTGGTTTAGTAAATGCTGTTCTGTTGTTCCTTCACCAGCAGTGGGACAGTCTTTACTACCCTTGCATGGTGTCGTAATTCACACTCTTATCTCGTTCCTCCAGCAACTGCCAGGGGTCTGACAGGGGTCCTGGGCAGTTTTGAGCTTAGGTGCATGTTCTGTTACTCCACAACATATTTATTAAACATTAACACATCCCAATATCCTGGATATTTCCACAGGCATCCAAGCAGTTAGTGGCTCCACCTCAGGCTCTCTAGTATAAGAAGAGTTGGTCTGTGTCAGTTCTCCACAACTGCTCCAGGATCATTTCTGATCAGATCTGACTGTGGACTCCAGACTTCAGGCGAAGATGAACTCTATCAACCTCAACTCTGCTGAACAGGAGGAACCCAAAGACCATGGTATGTTACTTGCCACTTTCACCTGTCATTTTGAATGTCTCAATCATTTTGTTTCATTGTAAATCTTTAGATTTGCCTCTTGTTTCATTGTAATTTGATTTAGATTTGACTTTTCATTGTCTAACAGTGAATATGTGAATAGAAGTGCTTGTAGTATTACTTAACATGTATACTCTGCTATATTTATTGTATCATTATTTACTATTAATTTATTTAAAAGCATATACAAATTGTGCATTTCTTTATTAACAAATGTATCTTTGTTCCAATCCAGTGTTGCATCATCAGTCTGGCCTCCCTGTCTTGCCAAAAGTAAAGGAACACAAACCAAACATGCATGGCTGTGACCAGTGTGGACAACGCTACCATTACATGTCCAGCCTTAAAAAGCACCAAAGAATACACACTGGAGAGAAACCCTATGGATGTGATCAGTGTGGAGAACACTTCTCTCAAATGTCCAACCTTAAAACCCATCAGAGAATTCACACTGGAGAGAAACCCTATGGATGTGATCAGTGTGGACAACACTTCTCTCTAATGTCCAACCTTAAAACGCACCAGAGAAGCCACACAGGAGAGAAACCCTACGGATGTGATCAGTGTGGACAACACTTCTCTGAAATGACCAGCCTTAAAAAGCACCAGATAATTCACACAGGAGAGAAACCATATGGATGTGATCAGTGTGGACAACACTTCTCTCGAATGTCCAGCCTTAAAAAGCACCAGAAAATTCACACTGGAGAGAAACCCTATGGATGTGATCAGTGTGGAGAACACTTCTCTCAAATGTCCAGCCTTAAAACGCACCAGAGAATTCACACTGGAGAGAAACCCTATGGATGTGATCAGTGTGGACAACACTTCTCTAAAATGTCCAACCTTAAAATACACCAGAGAATTCACACTGGAGAGAAACCCTATGGATGTGATCATTGTGGACAACACTTCTCTCTAATGTCCAGCCTTAAAACGCACCAGAGAATTCACACTGGAGAGAAACCCTATGGATGTGATCAGTGTGGACAACACTTCTCTAAAATGTCCAACCTTAAAACACACCAGAGAATTCACACTGGAGAGAAACCCTATGGATGTGATCAGTGTGGACAACACTTCTCCCTAATGTCCAACCTTAAAACGCACCAGAGAATCCACACTGGAGAGAAACCCTATGGATGTGATCAGTGTGGACAACACTTCTCTGAAATGTCCAGCCTTAAAAAGCACCAGATAATTCACACAGGAGAGAAACCCTATGGATGTGATCAGTGTGGACAACACTTCTCTGAAATGTCCAGCCTTAAAAAGCACCAGATAATTCACACAGGAGAGAAGCCATATGGATGTGATCAGTGTGGACAACACTTCTCTCGAATGGATAGCCTTAAAAAGCACCAGAGAATTCACACTGGAGAGAAACCTTATGGATGTGATCAGTGTGGACAACACTTCTCTGAAATGTCCAGCCTTAAAAAGCACCATAGAATTCACACTGGATAGTAACCCTATGGATGTGAACAGTGTGGACAACACTTCTCCCAAAAGAGCAACCTTTAAACACACCAGATAATTCACACTGGAGATAAATCCTATGGATGTGATTAGTGTGGACAACACTTCTCTCAAATGTCCAGCCTTAAAACACACCAGAGAATACACTGGGGAGAAACCCTATGGATGTGATCAGTGTGGACAACACTTATCCCAAAAGAGCAACCTTAAAACACACCAGATAAAACATACTGTTTAAATTAACTGTTATTTTTGTATTTCTTATTCACTGAGTCAAGAGTCAGGGTCAGTTGATCAGTTGTTGGTGGCTTGTTTCTTTTTTTTTAATTATTAGCATCCTATTGTTATACTATATAATGTCCAGCTACATTTTGCTGAAGATAGAGAAAAACAATATTATCCATTACCAATATTCATTTATTCTCAATCTTTGTCAATGTAATTGACATAGATTTATGTTTTTTTTCCTCCCATGGGTTGTCCATGCTTTATATGAAAAGTTATTTCACTGTTAGCAATGACTAAAACAAACTACCTATATAGTATTATGATGAATATTGAATAATGCTATTATGAATTTATTTTCTCCAAATTGCCATTTCTTATCATAGTAATTGATCTATGTAGTGACAGATTATTCTCTTTTTATTTCGTTGTTACAGTATGTTAGGTGCAGTCACAAATAAACGTAAAAAAGTCAAGATGAGCATTTGTTTAGATTTTGTTTATATGAGTACTGCATGTGGCAATCACAGCCGCAGTGACATGAAATACACTTTGGAAGACAATAACACACATTGTAATGTAGGAGCGCATAACAGTTTTGCCAGAGAACATTTAAAACAAAATAAATGTTGAAATGTTGATACACCAATGAAAGAAAATCACACTGCATCACACAGACACAACTTGTCCATGTAGATCATCTAACTGTCCCCATTAGGCCTAGTGATCATAAACCATTTCAGTGCTAAATGAACCATTATGACATCAATATTGCCACCATGGGGAGAACAAAAAACTTGGTAAATTATGTCCGGATATCTTTTCTCAAAGCATGCTAGAGGCCATTGTCCATCGATCTGCCCTATACTGTTACTGTCTGGATGTCCATTACCTGCTACTGGAGCAGGTAATGGACAGATGCTTTGCCACAATGATGCCATCACTGCCCAGGTGTTTGTGGGTTTCTATGATGCATTCAGACAGTGGTGAGGTTAAACAAGAGAGACTCATTCATACACATGGACAAGGACATGAATGGTGTTGTTTATTTTACATGTAAAATGACAGCAGGACATGCATAATAGATACAAATAAATTAACTGTTCTTTTTGTATTTCTTATTCACTGAGTCAAGAGTCAGGGTCAGTTGATCAGTTGTTGGTGGCTTGTTTCTTTTTTAATTATTAGCATCCTATATAATGTCCAGCTACATTTTGCTGAAGATAGAGAAAAACAATATTATCCATTACCAATATTCATTTATTCTCAATCTTTGTCAATGTAATTGACATAGATTTATGTTTTAGCAGCAACCTTTAGAGAAATGTTTGTACTTTACTTTTCGTTTTTTGCCACCATGCTTGTAGGAAAAGCTCCATTGTGCTTATGTTGAAATAAAACAATGTTGATGCTGTCCCTCACTACACCAGGTTGTGTGTGTGTGTGTGTGTGTGTGTGTGTGTGTGTGTGTGTGTGTGTGTGTGTGTGCGCACGCGCACACACACACACACACACACACACACACACATACATACATACATACATACATACATACACATAGTATAATGAGCAGTGATTTCTTCTACTTAATGGCTCTGCTTCAGTAAAAATGAATTAATATTCACTTGTATTATTCAATAGTATTTGACTGTACATATATTGCCAAGATACTCACTGTATGTTTATAATGTCCTATTTGTATTGGATATAAATAGATTATGTTACATATTAGGTTTACGTAGCAATCTCACAGTTACCAGTTTCTTTCTAGATTCTAGAAGGTTGCATATATCATGACTGGGGGAGGAGGGAGGGGCGGAGCATGCAGCAGTTTGAGGAGGGAGGGATTTTGTTATAGGTTGTGATTGGTTGAGATATGGCTCTATTGTTCTCTTCCTTGGCCTATCAATCCAAGCAGTTAGTGGCTCCACCTCAGGCTCTCTAGTATAAAGAGTTGGTCTGTGTCAGTTCTCCACAACTGCTCCAGGATATCAATAATTTCTGATCAGATCTGACTGTGGACTCCAGACTTCAGGTGAAGATGAACTCTATCAAACTCAACTCTGATGAACAGGAGGAACCCAAAGACCATGGTATGTTACTTGCCCCTTTCACCTGTCATATTTTGAATAGTATTCTCAATCTTCCATTTTGTATCATTGTAATTCGATTTAGATTTGGCTTTTTATTGTCTCACAGTGAATTTGTGAATAGAAAGGCTTGTATAATTATTTGCTATATTTTCTTATAGTTACTTACTATTCATTTCTTAAAATGCACAGCGACATTTTGTATTTATTTACTAACGGCACAACATTTTTCTTTTCCTTTTATCTTTTTTTTCCAATCTAGTGTTGCATCAGCAGTCTGGCCTCCCTGTCTTACCAACAGTAAGTGAACATAGAAGCTTGGCTAAACCAAAACAGCATGGCTGTGACCAGTGTGGACAACGCTACCATTACATGTCTGCCCTTAAAAGGCACCAGCTGATTCACACAGGAGAGAAGCCCTATGGATGTGATCAATGTGGACAACACTTCTCCCTAATGTCCAACCTTAAAACGCACCAGAGAATCCACACAGGAGTGAAACCCTATGGATGTGATCAGTGTGGACAACACTTCTCTGAAATGTCCAGCCTTAAAACACACCAGAGAATCCACACTGGAGAGAAACCCTATGGATGTGATCAGTGTGGACAACACTTCTCTACAAGGTCCAACCTTAAAACGCACCAGAGAATCCACACAGGAGAGAAACCCTATGGATGTGATCAGTGTGGACAACACTTCTCTGAAATGTCCAGCCTTAAAACGCACCAGATAATTCACACAGGAGAGAAACCATATGGATGTGATCAGTGTGGACAACACTTCTCTCGAATGTCCAGCCTTAAAAAGCACCAGAGAATTCACACAGGGGAGAAACCCTATGGATGTGATCAGTGTGAACTACACTTCTCTCAAATATCTAACCTTAAAACACACCAGAGAATTCACACAGGGGAGAAACCCTATGGATGCGATCAGTGTGGACAACACTTCTCTCGAATGGATAGCCTTAAAAAGCACCAGAGAATTCACACTGGAGAGAAACCTTATGGATGTGATCAGTGTGGACAACACTTCTCTGAAATGTCCAGCCTTAAAAAGCACCATAGAATTCACACTGGATAGTAACCCTATGGATGTGAACAGTGTGGACAACACTTCTCCCAAAAGAGCAACCTTTAAACACACCAGATAATTCACACTGGAGATAAATCCTATGGATGTGATTAGTGTGGACAACACTTCTCTCAAATGTCCAGCCTTAAAACACACCAGAGAATACACTGGGGAGAAACCCTATGGATGTGATCAGTGTGGACAACACTTATCCCAAAAGAGCAACCTTAAAACACACCAGATAAAACATACTGTTTAAATTAACTGTTATTTTTGTATTTCTTATTCACTGAGTCAAGAGTCAGGGTCAGTTGATCAGTTGTTGGTGGCTTGTTTCTTTTTTTTTAATTATTAGCATCCTATTGTTATACTATATAATGTCCAGCTACATTTTGCTGAAGATAGAGAAAAACAATATTATCCATTACCAATATTCATTTATTCTCAATCTTTGTCAATGTAATTGACATAGATTTATGTTTTTTTTCCTCCCATGGGTTGTCCATGCTTTATATGAAAAGTTATTTCACTGTTAGCAATGACTAAAACAAACTACCTATATAGTATTATGATGAATATTGAATAATGCTATTATGAATTTATTTTCTCCAAATTGCCATTTCTTATCATAGTAATTGATCTATGTAGTGACAGATTATTCTCTTTTTATTTCGTTGTTACAGTATGTTAGGTGCAGTCACAAATAAACGTAAAAAAGTCAAGATGAGCATTTGTTTAGATTTTGTTTATATGAGTACTGCATGTGGCAATCACAGCCGCAGTGACATGAAATACACTTTGGAAGACAATAACACACATTGTAATGTAGGAGCACATAACAGTTTTGCCAGAGAACATTTAAAACAAAATAAATGTTGAAATGTTGATACACCAATGAAAGAAAATCACACTGCATCACACAGACACAACTTGTCCATGTAGATCATCTAACTGTCCCCATTAGGCCTAGTGATCATAAACCATTTCGACATCAATATTGCCACCATGGGGAGAACAAAAAACTTGGTAAATTATGTCCGGATATCTTTTCTCAAAGCATGCTAGAGGCCATTGTCCATCGATCTGCCCTATACTGTTACTGTCTGGATGTCCATTACCTGCTACTGGAGCAGGTAATGGACAGATGCTTTGCCACAATGATGCCATCACTGCCCAGGTGTTTGTGGGTTTCTATGATGCATTCAGACAGTGGTGAGGTTAAACAAGAGAGACTCATTCATACACATGGACAAGGACATGAATGGTGTTGTTTATTTTACATGTAAAATGACAGCAGGACATGCATAATAGATACAAATAAATTAACTGTTCTTTTTGTATTTCTTATTCACTGAGTCAAGAGTCCGGGTCAGTTGATCAGTTGTTGGTGGCTTGTTTCTTTTTTAATTATTAGCATCCTATATAATGTCCAGCTACATTTTGCTGAAGATAGAGAAAAACAATATTATCCATTACCAATATTCATTTATTCTCAATCTTTGTCAATGTAATTGACATAGATTTATGTTTTAGCAGCAACCTTTAGAGAAATGTTTGTACTTTACTTTTCGTTTTTTGCCACCATGCTTTTAGGAAAAGCTCCATTGTGCTTATGTTGAAATAAAACAATGTTGATGCTGTCCCTCACTACACCAGGTTGTAGTGTGTGTGTGTGCGCGCGCACACACACACACACACACACACACATACATACATACATACATACATACACATAGTATAATGAGCAGTGATTTCTTCTACTTAATGGCTCTGCTTCAGTAAAAATGAATTAATATTCACTTGTATTATTCAATAGTATTTGACTGTACATATATTGCCAAGATACTCACTGTATGTTTATAATGTCCTATTTGTATTGGATATAAATAGATTATGTTACATATTAGGTTTACGTAGCAATCTCACAGTTACCAGTTTCTTTCTAGATTCTAGAAGGTTGCATATATCATGACTGGGGGAGGAGGGAGGGGCGGAGCATGCAGCAGTTTGAGGAGGGAGGGATTTTGTTATAGGTTGTGATTGGTTGAGATATGGCTCTATTGTTCTCTTCCTTGGCCTATCAATCCAAGCAGTTAGTGGCTCCACCTCAGGCTCTCTAGTATAAGAAGAGTTGGTCTGTGTCAGTTCTCCACAACTGCTCCAGGATATCAATAATTTCTGATCAGATCTGACTGTGGACTCCAGACTGCAGGTGAAGATGAACTCTATCAAACTCAACTCTGATGAACAGGAGGAACCCAAAGACCATGGTATGTTACTTGCCCCTTTCACCTGTCATATTTTGAATAGTATTCTCAATCTTCCATTTTGTATCATTGTAATTCAATTTAGATTTGGCTTTTTATTGTCTCACAGTGAATGTGTGAATAGAAAGGCTTGTATAATTATTTGCTATATTTTCTTATAGTTACTTACTATTCATTATTTAAAATGCACAGCGACATTTTGTATTTATTTACTAACGGCACAACATTTTTCTTTTCCTTTTATCTTTTTTTTCCAATCTAGTGTTGCATCAGCAGTCTGGCCTCCCTGTCTTACCAACAGTAAGTGAACATAGAAGCTTGGCTAAACCAAAACAGCATGGCTGTGACCAGTGTGGACAACGCTACCATTACATGTCTGCCCTTAAAAGGCACCAGCTGATTCACACAGGAGAGAAGCCCTATGGATGTGATCAATGTGGACAACACTTCTCCCTAATGTCCAACCTTAAAACGCACCAGAGAATCCACACAGGAGTGAAACCCTATGGATGTGATCAGTGTGGACAACACTTCTCTGAAATGTCCAGCCTTAAAACACACCAGAGAATCCACACTGGAGAGAAACCCTATGGATGTGATCAGTGTGGACAACACTTCTCTACAAGGTCCAACCTTAAAACGCACCAGAGAATCCACACAGGAGAGAAACCCTATGGATGTGATCAGTGTGGACAACACTTCTCTGAAATGTCCAGCCTTAAAACGCACCAGATAATTCACACAGGAGAGAAACCATATGGATGTGATCAGTGTGGACAACACTTCTCTCGAATGTCCAGCCTTAAAAAGCACCAGAGAATTCACACAGGGGAGAAACCCTATGGATGTGATCAGTGTGAACTACACTTCTCTCAAATATCTAACCTTAAAACACACCAGAGAATTCACACAGGGGAGAAACCCTATGGATGCGATCAGTGTGGACAACACTTCTCTACAAGGTCCAACTTTAAAACACACCAGAGAATACACACCGGACAGAAACCCTATGGATGTGATCAGTGTGGAGAACACTTCTCTCAAATGTCCAACCTTAAAAAGCACCAAAGAATTCACACTGGAGAAAAACCCTATGGATGTGATCAGTGTGGAGAACACTTCTCTCAAATGTCCAACCTTAAAACCCATCAGAAGTCACACTGGAGAGAAACCCTATGGATGTGATCAGTGTGGACAACACTTCTCTCAAATGTCCCACCTTAATACACACCAGAGAATCCACACAGGGGAGAAACCCTATGGATGTGATCAGTGTGGCCAACACTTCTCTGAAATGTCCAGCCTTAAAAGTCACCAGAGAATTCACACAGGAGTGAAACCCTATGGATGTGATCAGTGTGGCCAACACTTCTCTGAAATGTCCAGCCTTAAAAGTCACCAGAGAATTCACACAGGAGAGAAACCCTATGGATGTGATCAGTGTGGACAACACTTCTCTACAAGTTCCAACCTTAAAACACACCAGAGAATACACACTGGAGAGAAACCTTATGGATGTGATCAGTGTGGACAACACTTCTCTACAAGTTCCAACCTTAAAACACACCAGAGAATACACACCGGACAGAAACCCTATGGATGTGATCAGTGTGGACAACACTTCTCTCGAATGTCCAGCCTTAAAAAGCACCATAGAATTCACACTGGATAGTAACCCTATGGATGTGAACAGTGTGGACAACACTTCTCTCAAATGTCCAGCCTTATAACACACCAGAGAATACACTGGGGAGAAACCCTATGGATGTGATCAGTGTGGACAACACTTCTCCCAAAAGAGCAACCTTAAAACACACCAGATAAAACATACTGTTTAAATTAACTGTTATTTTTGTATTTCTTATTCACTGAGTCAGGGTCAGTTGATCAGTTGTTGGTGGCTTGTTTCTTTTTTAATTATTAGCATCCTATTGTTATACTATATAATGTCCAGCTACATTTTGCTGAAGATAGAGAAAAACAATATTATCCATTACCAATATTCATTTATTCTCAATCTTTGTCAATGTAATTGACATAGATTTATGTTTTTTTTCCTCCCATGGGTTGTCCATGCTTTATATGAAAAGTTATTTCACTGTTAGCAATGACTAAAACAAACTACCTATATAGTATTATGATGAATATTGAATAATGCTATTATGAATTTATTTTCTCTAAATTGCCATTTCTTATCATAGTAATTGATCTATGTAGTGACAGATTATTCTCTTTTTATTTCGTTGTTACAGTATGTTAGGTGCAGTCACAAATAAACGTAAAAAAGTCAAGATGAGCATTTGTTTAGATTTTGTTTATATGAGTACTGCATGTGGTAATCACAGCCGCAGTGACATGAATTACACTTTGGAAGACAATGACACACATTGTAATGTAGGAGCACATAACAGTTTTGCCAGAGAACATTTAAAACAAAATAAATGTTGTCGAAAAACACATTTCAGAATGATATACCAATGAAAGAAAATCACACTGCATCCCACAGACACAACTTGTCCATGTAGATCATCTAACTGTCCCCATTAGGCCTAGTGATCATAAACCATTTCAGTGCTAAATGAACCATTATGACATCAATATTGCCACCATGGGGAGAACAAAAAACTTGGTAAATTATGTCAGGATATCTTTTCTCAAAGCATGCTAGAGGCCATTGTCCATCGATCTGCCCTATACTGTTACTGTCTGGATGTCCATTACCTGCTCCAGTGACAGATGCTTTGCCACAATGATGTCATCACTGCCCAGGTGTTTGTGGGTTTCTATGATGCATTCAGACAGTGTTGAGGTTAAACAAGAGAGACTCATTCACACACATGGACGGTGTTGTTTATTTTACATGTAAAATGACAGCAGGACATGCATAATAGATCAAAATAAATTAACTGTTTTTGTATTTCTTATTCACTGAGTCAAGAGTCAGGGTCAGTTGATCAGTTGTTGGTGGCTTGTTCCTTTTTTAATTACTAGCATCCTATATAATGTCCAGCTACATTTTGCTGGACATTGTTTTACAAGATACATTAACGTGTATATGGGCTTTACATTAAGCTTTATGCTGCTGCTGTTTGTTTATAGGAGCACAGTGCACTAATGTCAGTCAATCCAATGAATTATGCTTTGGAAGGAAATACAAAACACCAGTTTTACAAGATACATTAACATGTATATGGGCTTTACATTACGCTTTATGCTGCATGCAAATGAGAGCACAACACATATAAGAATAGCAATGATACTGGTTTATGTTACTTGTCAAAGTCAGAGATAGGTTGTGCAGTCCATACAGTGAAATGTCCTTGTGACAAAGACATTGTACATCTTCACTTGTGCTATGAGTATATGTGTTTCAGAAGCTAGTATATTCATTAGCCTTTTAGTAATAACCAGTAAGACTCCTAAGGGCAAGAAGCAGAGGTCGCGTGCACGCATCCGCCTCGTTGATGGCAGACTGCAGTGCTGGGCGAGCGCTGGCACTTTGGCATGGGGGAACAGATCAAGATGGAATGAATTCTGCATGGAATTCATTATTTAAACTATACATGCATTACAAGTATATATGCTGACTGTAAATTAATAGGAGGAGGATGAATTGAATGTTGATTTGTTGCTTGATGTCATGTCCCACTAGAAAACATTCTATAGGTGTCACAAATAAAGACAATACAAATAAGATGCTGTTCCTTCACTACAAAAGGTTGTATTGTCCAGGAGGAATTTGGAGTCAATCATGTACACATTAAGTTTCTATGGGAACTTGAAAGACCTTGAAAGTGTCTCAATGGCTCTCGTCGAATAACAAGAGAGACTCATTCACACACAAGGACATGAATGGTGTTGTTTAGTTTACATGTAAAATGACAGCAGGACATGCATAATAGATCAAAATAAATTAACTGTTCTTTTTGTATTTCTTATTCACTGAGTCAAGAGTCAGGGTCAGTTGATCAGTTGTTGGTGGCTTGTTCCTTTTTTAATTATTAGCATCCTATATAATGTCCAGCTACATTTTGCTGGACATTGTTTTACAAGATACATTAACATGTATATGGGCTTTACATTAAGCTTTATGCTGCTGTTGTTTGTTTATAGGAGCACAGTGCACTAATGTCAGTCAATCCAATGAATTATGCTTTGGAAGGAAATACAAAACACCAGTTTTACAAGATACATTAACATGTATATGGGCTTTACATTAAGCTTTATGCTGCATGCAAATGAGAGCACAACACATATAAGAATAGCAATGATACTGGTTTATGTTACTTGTCAAAGTCAGAGATAGGTTGTGCAGTCCATACAGTGAAATGTCCTTGTGACAAAGACATTGTACATCTTCACTTGTGCTATGAGTATATGTGTTTCAGAAGCTAGTATATTCATTAGCCTTTTAGTAATAACCAGTAAGACTCCTAAGGGCAAGAAGCAGAGGTCGCGTGCACGCATCCGCCTCGTTGATGGCAGACTGCAGTGCTGGGCGAGCGCTGGCACTTTGGCATGGGGGGTCAGATCAAGATGGAATGAATTCTGCATGGAATTAATTATTTAAACTATACATGCATTACAAGTATATATGCTGACTGTAGATTAATAGGAGGAGGATGAATTGAATGTTGATTTGTTGCTTGATGTCATGTCCCACTAGAAAACATTCTATTAGTGTCACAAATAAAGACAATACAAATAAGATGCTGTTCCTTCACTACAAAAGGTTGTATTGTCCAGGAGGAATTTGGAGTCAATCATGTACACATTAAGTTTCTATGGGAACTTGAAAGACCTTGAAAGTGTCTCAATGGCTCTGGTCGAATAACAAGAGAGACTCATTCACACACAAGGACATGAATGGTGTTGTTTAGTTTACATGTAAATGAGAGCAGGACATGCATATAGATAGCAGCAACCTTTAGAGAAATGTGCTTTACTTTTCAGCTTTTTTGCCACTATGCCTGTAGGAAAAGCTTATATTATGCAATATTGTTAGACTGTACATACAGACATGCCCAGACAAGCCCATTAGGCTTACTGATCATAAACCCTCATTCACACATACATGGACAAGGACATGAATGGTGTTGTTTATTTTACATGTAAATGACAGCAGGACATGCATAATAGATAGCAGCAACCTTTAGAGAAATGTTTGTTTGTACTTTACTTTTCAAAGTCAGAGATAGTTTGTGCTGTGATGCCTCGTGTTTTACTCAAACAAGCTACACGTTTTTCCACCATGCCTGTAGGAAAAGCTCCAGTGTGCCTTTGTTGACTTTGTTGATTTCATTGCAAAGGTATCACTGTATAACCAACCTTAAGTTGTAGCACTACAGAACAGAGAACACACACACACACACACACACACACACACACACACACACACACATACATACACATAGTATAATGAGCAGTGATTTCTTCTACTTAATGGCTCTGCTTCAGTAAAAATGAATTAATATTCACTTGTATTATTCAATAGTATTTGACTGTACATATATTGCCAAGATACTCACTGTATGTTTATAATGTCCTATTTGTATTGGATATCAATAGATTAATATGTTACATATTAGGTTTACGTAGCAATCTCACAGTTACCAGTTTCTTTCTAGATTCTAGAAGGTTGCATATATCATGACTGGGGGAGGAGGGAGGGGCGGAGCATGCAGCAGTTTGAGGAGGGAGGGAGTTTGTTATAGGTTGTGATTGGTTGAGATATGGCTCTATTGTTCTCTTCCTTGGCCTATCAATCCAAGCAGTTAGTGGCTCCACCTCAGGCTCTCTAGTATAAGAAGAGTTGGTCTGTGTCAGTTCTCCACAACTGCTCCAGGATATCAATAATTTCTGATCAGATCTGACTGTGGACTCCAGACTTCAGGTGAAGATGAACTCTATCAAACTCAACTCTGATGAACAGGAGGAACCCAAAGACCATGGTATGTTACTTGCCCCTTTCACCTGTCATATTTTGAATAGTATTCTCAATCTTCCATTTTGTATCATTGTAATTCGATTTAGATTTGGCTTTTTATTGTCTCACAGTGAATTTGTGAATAGAAAGGCTTGTATAATTATTTGCTATATTTTCTTATAGTTACTTACTATTCATTTCTTAAAATGCACAGCGACATTTTGTATTTATTTACTAACGGCACAACATTTTTCTTTTCCTTTTATCTTTTTTTTCCAATCTAGTGTTGCATCAGCAGTCTGGCCTCCCTGTCTTACCAACAGTAAGTGAACATAGAAGCTTGGCTAAACCAAAACAGCATGGCTGTGACCAGTGTGGACAACGCTACCATTACATGTCTGCCCTTAAAAGGCACCAGCTGATTCACACAGGAGAGAAGCCCTATGGATGTGATCAATGTGGACAACACTTCTCCCTAATGTCCAACCTTAAAACGCACCAGAGAATCCACACAGGAGAGAAACCCTATGGATGTGATCAGTGTGGACAACACTTCTCTGAAATGTCCAGCCTTAAAACACACCAGAGAATCCACACTGGAGAGAAACCCTATGGATGTGATCAGTGTGGACAACACTTCTCTACAAGGTCCAACCTTAAAACGCACCAGAGAATCCACACAGGAGAGAAACCCTATGGATGTGATCAGTGTGGACAACACTTCTCTGAAATGTCCAGCCTTAAAACGCACCAGATAATTCACACAGGAGAGAAACCATATGGATGTGATCAGTGTGGACAACACTTCTCTCGAATGTCCAGCCTTAAAAAGCACCAGAGAATTCACACAGGGGAGAAACCCTATGGATGTGATCAGTGTGAACTACACTTCTCTCAAATATCTAACCTTAAAACACACCAGAGAATTCACACAGGGGAGAAACCCTATGGATGCGATCAGTGTGGACAACACTTCTCTACAAGGTCCAACTTTAAAACACACCAGAGAATACACACCGGACAGAAACCCTATGGATGTGATCAGTGTGGAGAACACTTCTCTCAAATGTCCAACCTTAAAAAGCACCAAAGAATTCACACTGGAGAAAAACCCTATGGATGTGATCAGTGTGGAGAACACTTCTCTCAAATGTCCAACCTTAAAACCCATCAGAGAAGTCACACTGGAGAGAAACCCTATGGATGTGATCAGTGTGGACAACACTTCTCTCAAATGTCCCACCTTAATACACACCAGAGAATCCACACAGGGGAGAAACCCTATGGATGTGATCAGTGTGGCCAACACTTCTCTGAAATGTCCAGCCTTAAAAGTCACCAGAGAATTCACACAGGAGAGAAACCCTATGGATGTGATCAGTGTGGACAACACTTCTCTACAAGTTCCAACCTTAAAACACACCAGAGAATACACACTGGAGAGAAACCTTATGGATGTGATCAGTGTGGACAACACTTCTCTACAAGTTCCAACCTTAAAACACACAAGAGAATACACACCGGACAGAAACCCTATGGATGTGATCAGTGTGGACAACACTTCTCTCGAATGTCCAGCCTTAAAACACACCAGAGAATACACTGGGGAGAAACCCTATGGATGTGATCAGTGTGGACAACACTTCTCCCAAAAGAGCAACCTTAAAACACACCAGATAAAACATACTGTTTAAATTAACTGTTATTTTTGTATTTCTTATTCACTGAGTCAGGGTCAGTTGATCAGTTGTTGGTGGCTTGTTTCTTTTTTAATTATTAGCATCCTATTGTTATACTATATAATGTCCAGCTACATTTTGCTGAAGATAGAGAAAAACAATATTATCCATTACCAATATTCATTTATTCTCAATCTTTGTCAATGTAATTGACATAGATTTATGTTTTTTTTCCTCCCATGGGTTGTCCATGCTTTATATGAAAAGTTATTTCACTGTTAGCAATGACTAAAACAAACTACCTATATAGTATTATGATGAATATTGAATAATGCTATTATGAATTTATTTTCTCTAAATTGTCTATTTCTTATCATAGTAATTGATCTATGTAGTGACAGATTATTCTCTTTTTATTTCGTTGTTACAGTATGTTAGGTGCAGTCACAAATAAACGTAAAAAAGTCAAGATGAGCATTTGTTTAGATTTTGTTTATATGAGTACTGCATGTGGTAATCACAGCCGCAGTGACATGAATTACACTTTGGAAGACAATGACACACATTGTAATGTAGGAGCACATAACAGTTTTGCCAGAGAACATTTAAAACAAAATAAATGTTGTCGAAAAACACATTTCAGAATGATACACCAATGAAAGAAAATCACACTGCATCACACAGACACAACTTGTCCATGTTGTAGATCATCTAACTGTCCCCATTAGGCCTAGTGATCATAAACCATTTCAGTGCTAAATGAACCATTATGATATCAATATTGCCACCATGGGGAGAACAAAAAACTTGGTAAATTATGTCAGGATATCTTTTCTCAAAGCATGCTAGAGGCCATTGTCCATCGATCTGCCCTATACTGTTACTGTCTGGATGTCCATTACCTGCTCCAGTGACAGATGCTTTGCCACAATGATGCCATCACTGCCCAGGTGTTTGTGGGTTTCTATGATGCATTCAGACAGTGGTGAGGTTAAACAAGAGAGACTCATTCACACACATGGACAAGGACATGAATGGTGTTGTTTATTTTACATGTAAAATGACAGCAGGACATGCATAATAGATACAAATAAATTAACTGTTCTTTTTGTATTTCTTATTCACTAAGTCAAGAGTCAGGGTCAGTTGATCAGTTGTTGGTGGCTTGTTTCTTTTTTAATTATTAGCATCCTATATAATGTCCAGCTACATTTTGCTGAAGATAGAGAAAAACAATATTATCCATTACCAATATTCATTTATTCTCAATCTTTGTCAATGTAATTGACATAGATTTATGTTTTAGCAGCAACCTTTAGATAAATGTTTGTACTTTACTTTTCGTTTTTTGCCACCATGCCTGTAGGAAAAGCTCCATTGTGCTTATGTTGCAAAGGTATCACTGCATAACCAACCTTGTACCACTACAGAACATAACATTCGTGCCAAAAATAAAGACAATAAAACAATGTTGATGCTGTCCCTCACTACACCAGGTTGTGTGCGCGCACACACACACACACACACACACACACACACACACACACACGCACGCACGCGCGCACAGCTTTTCCTAGCTGTCCTGTCCACTGGGCGGTTGCAGTTACATGAACTACCTGTAACTCCCTATTATATTTTCTTATTTTAAAGTGCACTAATGTCAGTCAATCCAATGAATTATGCTTTGGAAGGAAATACAAAACACCAGTTTTACAAGATACATTAACATGTATATGGGCTTTACATTAAGCTTTATGCTGCATGCAAATGAGAGCACAACACATATAAGAATAGCAATGATACTGGTTTATGTTACTTGTCAAAGTCAGAGATAGGTTGTGCAGTCCATACAGTGAAATGTCCTTGTGACAAAGACATTGTACATCTTCACTTGTGCTATGAGTATATGTGTTTCAGAAGCTAGTATATTCATTAGCCTTTTAGTAATAACCATTAAGACTCCTAAGGGCAAGAAGCAGAGGTCGCGTGCACGCATCCGCCTCGTTGATGGCAGACTGCAGTGCTGGGCGAGCGGTGGCACTTTGGCATGGGGGGTCAGATCAAGATGGAATGAATTCTGCATGGAATTAATTATTTAAACTATACATGCATTACAAGTATATATGCTGACTGTAGATTAATAGGAGGAGGATGAATTGAATGTTGATTTGTTGCTTGATGTCATGTCCCACTAGAAAACATTCTACTAGTGTCACAAATAAAGACAATACAAATAAGATGCTGTTCCTTCACTACAAAAGGTTGTATTGTCCAGGAGGAATTTGGAGTCAATCATGTACACATTAAGTTTCTATGGGAACTTGAAAGACCTTGAAAGTGTCTCAATGGCTCTGGTCGAATAACAAGAGAGACTCATTCACACACAAGGACATGAATGGTGTTGTTTAGTTTACATGTAAATGACAGCAGGACATGCATATAGATAGCAGCAACCTTTAGAGAAATGTGCTTTACTTTTCAGCTTTTTTGCCACTATGCCTGTAGGAAAAGCTTATATTATGCAATATTGTTAGACTGTACATACAGACATGCCCAACCTTGTAGCACTACAGAACAGAGAACACACACACACACACACACACACACACACACACACACACACACACACACACACACACACACACACACACACACACACACACACACACACACACACACATAGTATAATGAGCAGTGATTTCTTCTACTTAATGGCTCTCTTTCAGTCAAAATGAATTAATATTCACTTGTATTATTCAATAGTATTTGACTGTACATATATTGCCAAGATATTATTATTTTTGTATTTCTTATTCACTGAGTCAAGAGTCAGGGTCAGTTGATCAGTTGTTGGTGGCTTGTTTCTTTTTTAATTATTAGCATCATATTGTTATACTATATAATGTCCAGCTACATTTTGCTGAAGATAGAGAAAAACAATATTATCCATTAACAATATTAATTTATTCTCAATCTTTGTCAATGTAATTGACATAGATTTATGTTTTTTTTCCTCCCATGGGTTGTCCATGCTTTATATAAAAAGTTATTTCACTGTTAGCAATGACTCAAATTTTTCACTTAACAAAAATGTGCTACGATTATTTGTCCGTATAGGTTTAAAGTTAAAGTGTAGAAGTTTTCGTGCATTTTTATCAAAGATCCTGGGAGCAGATACATTTTAACTGTTTTTCATATAATTCAAAATGGTCGGGTGATCTAAAGGTCAGAAGTCAAAAGTCAGAGCACGAAAGTTGTTCGGCATGAGACACATACAGTATGTGTATCAAAGTGTCATTGCCAACGGTCAAACAGTTCATGGGCTATGCACGTTCAAAGTTAGCATTTTCAATTGAGCGCTATAGCGCCACCATTTGGCCAATCGTCATGGGCTTCGCATAGTCACCGTTTGGCATGGCCCTCTACCAAACTACCGCGTTTCGCAAAAAACGACTGCACGGTTCAGTCAGAACAGCTATTTTTGGCGGAAGCAGGAGAAGGAGGAGAAGGAGAAGAAGAAAAATAAACACAAAAACAATAAGTGACCAAAGTCACTGCGTGACTTATTGGTCCCTTAATTAAAACAAAGATTTTTTTTTCAAAAAAAAATAATCTAAACTCGACTGAACTGAAAACAATATAGACTAAACCAATGCTTGCTGACAAATTGCTTAGTAGTCTATTTAGAATCCCCCAGAAATGTAATAGTAAAATGTAAAGTACATTAATTTAGTCTAAACATTGTTTAGACGGTGGCAAGCGCAGTTGTTGCCGCTATGCTAACAATTTTGATGTCTATTCATTCAATGCAAATACGGTCCAGCTGGATTTAACTCTCCAACAATTTACCAAATACCAAGCGAGTGAATTAATTAATTAGCAAGCGTCGGGAAGAATACTGAAACATTTAGCAAAGTGTCTGAGGTGCAAAACAGTGGGTGCACACACCTCAGACAGTATTTAATAAGATTTTGATTGGATTTAAGACATTTGGACAGTCAAATTGGACAGATGGGAAGGCGAAAATAAAACATTATAAATGAGAAGTGGTGGGACTCGTGTGGAGTTCTCGATAAGCCCTAACAGCTGACCCATCTGAATAAACTGGAGCTAATGCGGGACTATAAGTGCACTGAACTCATTTAGGATACAGAGGCGGTTGCTCAGGGGTAGAGTGGCTGGATGGCAACAGCAAGGTTGCCAGTTCGAACCTGAGCTCCCCCAGAGTTAGTGTCGAAGTGTCCCTGAGCAAGGCACTGAACCCCTAATTGCTCCTGATGTGCTGGTTGGTGCCTTGCATGGTTTCTTCCGCCATCGGTGTATGAATGTGTGTGTGAATGGGTGAATGTAATGCATGTAATGCACAATCTATGTAAAGCGCCATGGATAAAGGCGCTATATAAATGCACCATTTTTAAATGCACCATTTACAGAGAGGACCATAGAGTTCATATTTATGAGTCTGACACCTTTCCCTCACTAGAGCACAGACCTCTGAAATAGCATTCACCCAGTTCCACTTAATAGTTTATAGGTAGCAAAACGTTGTTTTCACTGCAAAAAATAAATAAAAGCCATTCCTACTTATTAAATTGGACTTCTTGCTTCGGCGTTAAATTACAGAATTATTAGCCCATTTTGACTGCAGGCATATTGACCCGTTGGTTATGGTTAACCACGTTTCATTGTCTCAAATTAAAGGCTGAAATATGACTATGGCCAGGAAATAAATTGTGAAGCCTGTAGGTCCAAATGCCTGTGCATGTCCTAGAGCTCTTATTTAGTGTGCAGCAGAAGCATTAGCTCATGATTGGATGTAATTATGAGCAGTTGAATTATTGTCAGTTTCCTGGCACTATAGGCCGCATATACCCTGGCAGGATGCTATGATAACAACACGGCAGCAAATCATTTGGTGGGCCACAGTGGTGTGGAAAAAGTACTCGGATGTTTTACTTATAAGTATAAGCAGCGATACCACATTATATTATAAAAATCCCACCCGTGTGAACTGAGTGGTGTAAGGTCTTATATAGACTGATCAGCTGTGGTCTGACGTAATGTCTGACGTAATGAACTGGGTGACCAGTCGAGTACTACAACATAACATGCACACACTCGTTACACACTCCTGGACTTTGCGAGAAGCCGAGTGATATACACAACATACATACACTTCACATTCGTGGACTTTGAATCAAGCCGAATGCTCTTACACACACACACACACACTACTCGTGAACTGTTGTTGAAACAACCGAGTGCCTTTCGTACATTCATGGACTTTTGATTAAGCCAGAAGAAAAACTGCTTGAAAAAAGAAATGTTTATGGTACATTATTGCTGTTCTAATGTCGCGGACGACATTTATTTTGAAGGGGAGTGTGTAGTAGATTGAACTTTTGTTAATTTATTATAAGGCACATCTCTAAGCTATTTCTGTCCAAAGTGCTTTGAACTAGGCTTTTATTTTGAGTAGCAGCTATTTTGTATTTGGAGCATATTCTTTATTTTGTACAACGTTGTGGGTCCATGTAAAACAGTTTGACATTATTATATTGCTTACAGCATCACAGAGATCGATAGTTCTAGGATCGACTATTGTGTTTTGGTGAATCTGTGATTGATTGGTTTGGTCTGTCTCAGTTGTTGCTGTATGGGAACTGGCGCCGTTTCCTCTTCAGTAGCGTTTGTGCTCGGAAGAGAGACACTGCGTCGTGTGTTTGTTTGATTCACACATTGCTCCTTTTACAGGTAAAACTGCCGTCAGACGGCTCAAAGTATGAACCGAACGTATTGAGAATTGTGTATGACGTTGTGAACTGTATTTCCGTTTGTTTATAGTCACTTTAAGAGCTTAATACAGACCAAATACTTTATGAAGTTTATTGTGGTTTCAGAGACGCATGGTGTACACTAGGCTCCGCCATCTTATGTAGCTATACACTGTGGTTGGCGTCGCAAGCACGTTGTGTATAATGTTTACATTTATTTCTGAACCATTTCGTTTATAGAACAGTGCAATACATTGGTGCATGTTTAAAACATGGTGCATTTATAATTTAATTTGTCATAGCTAAAATAATATGGACAACTGAGTTCATGAAAGAGCAAAAGGGTCATTTGAAAAGTAAAAAAGAATAACATGGTTAAAAAGGGATAAAAGAGTACAATGAGAAATGCATTTATATACTAATTAGTTAAAAACTGAACAACAGTGTATTTCATGTCATGTTTACAGACTGCATTGGTCATAATTGCATTTAAGCACTTTGATGCACTTCTAGTGGTAATGGTATATGCTTAAGCATACAAGGTGCCTTTCTGGATTAATGTGTTATTGTGCCTTTTATTTATTACAGAATGTAATTCATGTGAAGTGTGATTATATTAGGGGTTCATCTGAACATTTACTGATGCTACAGTCATCTTGTTTAATTCATGAAGAAATGATAACAGAGTATGGTATTTGAATTCATGGGAACTATACCTATTGTGCACATACTGAGACTGTTATTTTGTTATGATTCAGGGTTAAAGGTCACATGAGTACTCGTGATATAATACTGCTGCTATTGTAAGATGATGAGACAATGTATTCATGATTGTATGTGTTTGATTATTGCTGATTTTGAGATAAAAGTAGCGTTTGTGCTCGGAAGAGAGACACTGCGTTGTGTGTTTGTTTGATTCACACATTGCTCCTTTTACAGGGGTACTACAGCTCCACCTCAGGCTCTCTAGTATAAGAAGAGTTGGTCTGTGTCAGTTCTCCACAACTGCTCCAGGATATCAATAATTTCTGATCAGATCTGACTGTGGACTCCAGACTTCAGGTGAAGATGAACTCTATCAACCTCAACTCTGCTGAACAGGAGGAACCCAAAGACCATGGTATGTTACTTGCCCCTTTCACCTGTCATATTTTGAATAGTATTCTCAATCTTCCATTTTGTATCATTGTAATTCGATTTAGATTTGGCTTTTTATTGTCTCACAGTGAATTTGTGAATATAAATGCTTGTATAATTATTTGCTATATTTTCTTATAGTTACTTACTATTCATTTCTTAAAATGCACAGCGACATTTTGTATGTCTTTACTAACGGCACAACATTTTTCTTTTCCTTTTATATATTTTTTTCCAATCCAGTGTTGCATCAGCAGTCTCGCCTCCCTGTCTTACCAACAGTAAGTGAACATAGAAGCTTGGCTAAACCAAAACAGCATGGCTGTGACCAGTGTGGACAACGCTACCATTACATGTCTGCCCTTAAAAGGCACCAGCTGATTCACACAGGAGAGAAGCCCTATATATGTGATCAATGTGGACAACACTTCTCCCTAATGTCCAACCTTAAAACCCATCAGAGAATTCACACTGGAGAGAAACCCTATGGATGTGATCAGTGTGGACAACACTTCTCTCTAATGTCCACCCTTAAAACGCACCTGCTGATTCACACAGGAGAGAAGCCCTATATATGTGATCAATGTGGACAACACTTCTCCCTAATGTCCAACCTTAAAACCCATCAGAGAATTCACACTGGAGAGAAACCCTATGGATGTGATCACTGTGGAGATCACTTCTCTCGAATGGATAGCCTTAAAACGCACCAGAGAATTCACACTGGAGAGAAACCCTATGGATGTGATCAGTGTGGACAACACTTCTCTGACATGTCCGGTCTTAAAAAGCACCAGAGGATTCACACTGGAGAGAAACCCTATGGATGTGATCAGTGTGGACAACACTTCTCTCTAATGTCCACCCTTAAAACGCACCAGATAATTCACACTGGAGAGAAACCCTATGGATGTGATCAGTGTGGACAACACTTCTCTGACATGTCCGGTCTTAAAAAGCACCAGACGATTCACACTGGAGAGAAACCCTATGGATGTGATCACTGTGGAGAACACTTCTCTCGAATGGATAGCCTTAAAAAGCACCAGATAATTCACACAGGGGAGAAACCCTATGGATGTGATCAGTGTGAACTACACTTCTCTCAAATAGCTAACCTTAAAACACACCAGAGAATTCACAAAGGGGAGAAACCCTATGGATGTGATCAGTGTGGACAACACTTCTCTACAAGGTCCAACCTTAAAACTTTTTTAATTATTAGCATCCTATTGTTATACTATATAATGTCCAGCTACATTTTGCTGAAGATAGAGAAAAACAATATTATCCATTACCAATATTCATTTATTCTCAATCTTTGTCAATGTAATTGACATAGATTTATGGTTTTTTTCTTCCCATGGGTTGTCCATGCTTTATATGAAAAGTTATTTCACTGTTAGCAATGACTAAAACAAACTACCTATATAGTATTATGATGACTATTGAATAATGCTATTATGAATTTATTTTCTCCAAATTGCCATTTCTTATCATAGTAATTGATCTATGTTAGTGACAGATTATTCTCTTTTTATTTCGTTGTTACAGTACATTAGGTGCAGTCACAAATAAACGTAAAAAAGTCAAGATGAGCAATTGTTTAGATTTTGTTTATATGAGTACTGCATGTGGCAATCACAGCCGCAGTGACATGAAATGCACTTTGGAAGACAATAACACACATTGTAATGTAGGAGCACATAACAGTTTTGCCAGAGAACATTTAAAACAAAATAAATATTGTCGAAAAACACATTTCAGAATGATACACCAATGAAAGAAAATCACACTGCATCACACAGACACAACTTGTCCATGTAGATCTAACTGTCCGCATTAGGCCTAGTGATCATAAACCATTTCAGTGCTAAATGAACCATTATGATATCAATATTGCCACCATGGGGAGAACAAAAAACTTGGTACATTATGTCAGGATATCTTTTCTCAAAGCATGCTAGAGGCCATTGTCCATCGATCTGCCCTATACTGTTACTGTCTGGATGTCCATTACCTGCTCCAGTGACAGATGCTTTGCCACAATGATGCCATCACTGCCCAGGTGTTTGTGGGTTTCTATGATGCATTCAGACAGTGGTGAGGTTAAACAAGAGAGACTCATTCAACACACATGGACAAGGACATGAATGGTGTTGTTTATTTTACATGTAAAATGACAGCAGGACATGCATAATAGATACAAATAAATTAACTGTTATTTTTGTATTTCTTATTCACTGAGTCAAGAGTCAGGGTCAGTTGATCAGTTGTTGGTGGCTTGTTTCTTTTTTAATTATTAGCATCCTATAAAATGTCCAGCTACATTTTGCTGAAGATAGAGAAAAACAATATTATCCATTACCAATATTAATTTATTCTCAATCTTTGTCAATGTAATTGACATAGATTTATGTTTTAGCAGCAACCTTTAGAGAAATGTTTGTACTTTACTTGTTTTTTGCCACCATGCCTATAGGAAAAACTCCATTGTGCTTATGTTGCAAAGGTATCACTGCATAACCAACCTTGTACCACTACAGAACAGAACATTTGTGCCAAAAATAAAGACAATAAAACAATGTTGATGCTGTCCCTCACTACACCAGGTTGTGTTTGTGTGTGTGTGTGCGCGCACACACACACACACACAGCTTTTCCTAGCTGTCCTGTCCACTGGGCGGTTGCAGCCCAGTTACATGAACTACCTGTAACTCCTATTATATTTTCTTATTTTAAATAAACATTCAACATCAACAGTTGTTTGTTTATAGGAGCACAGTGCACTAATGTCAGTCAATCCAATGAATTATGCTTTGGAAGGAAATACAAAACACCAGTTTTACAAGATACATTAACATGTATATGGGCTTTACATTAAGCTTTATGCTGCATGCAATTGAGAGCACAACACATATAAGAATAGCAATGATACTGGTTTATGTTACTTGTCAAAGTCAGAGATAGGTTGTGCAGTCCATACAGTGAAATGTCCTTGTGACAAAGACATTGTACATATTCACTTGTGCTATGAGTATATGTGTTTCAGAAGCTAGTATATTCATTAGCCTTTTAGTAATAACCAGTAAGACTCCTAAGGGCAAGAAGCAGAGGTTGCGTGCACGCATCCGCCTCGTTGATGGCAGACTGCAGTGCTGGGCGAGCGCTGGCACTTTGGCATGGGGGGTCAGATCAAGATGGAATGAATTCTGCATGGAATTAATTATTTAAACTATACATGCATTACAAGTATATATGCTGACTGTAGATTTATAGGAGGAGGATGAATTGAATGTTGATTTGTTGCTTGATGTCATGTCCCACTAGAAAACATTCTATTAGTGTCACAAATAAAGACAATACAAATAAGATGCTGTTCCTTCACTACAAAAGGATGTATTGTCCAGGAGGAATTTGGAGTCAATCATGTACACATTAAGTTTCTATGGGAACTTGAAAGACCTTGAAAGTGTCTCTGGCTCTGGTCGAATAACAAGAGAGACTCATTCACACACAAGGACATGAATGGTGTTAGTTTACACGTAAATGACAGCAGGACATGCATATAGATAGCAGCAACCTTTAGAGAAATGTGCTTTACTTTTCAGCTTTTTTGCCACTATGCCTGTAGGAAAAGCTTATATTATGCAATATTGTTAGACTGTACATACAGACATGCCCAGACAAGCCCATTAGGCTTACTGATCATAAACCCTCATTCACACATACATGGACAAGGACATGAATGGTGTTGTTTATTTTACATGTAAATGACAGCAGGACATGCATAATAGATAGCAGCAACCTTTAGAGAAATGTTTGTTTGTACTTTACTTTTCAAAGTCAGAGATAGTTTGTGCTGTGATGCCTCGTGTTTTACTCAAACAAGCTACACGTTTTTCCACCATGCCTGTAGGAAAAGCTCCAGTGTGCCTTTGTTGACTTTGTTGATTTCATTGCAAAGGTATCACTGTATAACCAACCTTGTAGCACTACAGAACAGAGAACGCACACACACACACACACACACACACACACACACACACACACACACACACACACACACACACACACACACACACATACACATACACATAGTATAATGAGCAGTGATGTCTTCTACTTAATGGCTCTGCTTCAGTAAAAATGAATTAATATTCACTTGTATTATTCAATAGTATTTGACTGTACATATATTGCCAAGATACTCACTGTATGTGCATAATGTCCTATATGTATTGGATATAAATAGATTAATATGTCACATATTAGGTTTACGTAGCAATCTCACAGTTACCAGTTTCTTTCTAGATTCTAGAAGGTTGCATATATCATGACTGGGGGAGGAGGGAGGGGCGGAGCATGCACTAGTTTGAGGAGGGAGGGAGTTTGTTATAGGTTGTGATTGGTTGAGATATGGCTCTATTGTTCTCCTCCTTGGCCTATCAATCCAAGCAGTTAGTGGCTCCACCTCAGGCTCTCTAGTATAAGAAGAGTTGGTCTGTGTCAGTTCTCCACAACTGCTCCATGCAGGATATCAATAATTTCTGATCAGATCTGACTGTGGACTCCAGACTTCAGGTGAAGATGAACTCTATCAACCTCAACTCTGCTGAACAGGAGGAACCCAAAGACCATGGTATGTTACTTGCCCCTTTCACCTGTCATATTTTGAATAGTATTCTCAATCTTCCATTTTGTCTCATTGTAATTCGATTTAGATTTGGCTTTTTATTGTCTCACGGTGAATTTGTGAATAGAAATGCTTGTATAATTATTTGCTATATTTTCTTATAGTTACTTACTATTCATTTCTTAAAATGCACAGCGACATTTTGTATTTCTTTACTAACGGCACAACATTTTTCTTTTCCTTTTATCTTTTTTTTCCAATCCAGTGTTGCATCAGCAGTCTGGCCTCCCTGTCTTACCAACAGTAAGTGAACATAGAAGCTTGGCTAAACCAAAACAGCATGGCTGTGACCAGTGTGGACAACGCTACCATTACATGTCTGCCCAGGCACCAGCTGATTCACACAGGAGAGAAGCCCTATGGATGTGATCAATGTGGACAACACTTCTCCCTAATGTCCAACCTTAAAAAGCACCAGAGAATCCACACAGGAGAGAAACCCTATGGATGTGATCAGTGTGGACAACACTTCTCTGAAATGTCCAGCCTTAAAACGCACCAGATAATTCACACAGGAGAGAAACCATATGGATGTGATCAGTGTGGACAACACTTCTCTCAAATGTCCAGCCTTAAAAAGCACCAGAGAATTCACACTGGAGAGAAACCCTATGGATGTGATCAGTGTGGACATAGATTCTCTTTAATGGTCAGCCTTAAAACGCACCAGAGAATTCACACTGGAGAGAAACCCTATGGATGTGATCACTGTGGAGAACACTTCACAGTTTATTTGTATTGTCTTTATTTGTGACACTAATAGAATGTTTTCTAGTGGGACATGACATCAAGCAACAAATCAACATTCAATTCATCCTCCTCCTATTAATCTACAGTCAGCATATATACTTGTAATGCATGTATAGTTTAAATAATTAATTCCATGCAGAATTCATTCCATCTTGATCTGACCCCCCATGCCAAAGTGCCAGCGCTCGCCCAGCACTGCAGTCTGCCATCAACGAGGCGGATCACATAACATTTGTGCCAAAAATAAAACAATGTTGATGCTGTCCCTCACTACACCAGGTTGTGTGTGTGTGCACGCACACACACACACACACACACACACACACACACACACACACACACACACACACACACACACACACACACACACACACACACACACACACACACACACACAGCTTTTCCTAGCTGTCCTGTCCACTGGACGGTTGCAGTTACATGAACTACCTGTAACTCCTATTATATTTTCTTATTTTTAATAAACATTCAACAGTTTGTTTATAGGAGCACAGTGCACTAATGTCAGTCAATCCAATGAATTATGCTTTGGAAGGAAATACAAAACACCAGTTTTACAAGATACATTAACATGTATATGGGCTTTACATTAAGCTTTATGCTGCATGCAAATGAGAGCACAACACATATAAGAATAGCAATGATACTGGTTTATGTTACTTGTCAAAGTCAGAGATAGGTTGTGCAGTCCATACAGTGAAATGTCCTTGTGACAAAGACATTGTACATATTCACTTGTGCTATGAGTATATGTGTTTCAGAAGCTAGTATATTCATTAGCCTTTTAGTAATAACCAGTAAGACTCCTAAGACCTCTGCAGAAAGACCAGCAGAGGTCGCGTGCACGCATCCGCCTCGTTGATGGCAGACTGCAGTGCTGGGCGAGCGCTGGCACTTTGGCATGGGGGGTCAGATCAAGATGGAATGAATTCTGCATGGAATTAATTATTTAAACTATACATGCATTACAAGTATATATGCTGACTGTAGATTAATAGGAGGAGGATGAATTTAATGTTGATTTGTTGCTTGATGTCATGTCCCACTAGAAAACATTCTATTAGTGTCACAAATAAAGACAATACAAATAAGATGCTGTTCCTTCACTACAAAAGGTTGTATTGTCCAGGAGGAATTTGGAGTCAATCATGTACACATTAAGTTTCTATGGGAACTTGAAAGACCTTGAAAGTGTCTCAATGGCTCTGGTCGAATAACAAGAGAGACCCATTCACACACAAGGACATGAATGGTGTTGTTTAGTTTACATGTAAATGACAGCAGGACATGCATATAGATAGCAGCAACCTTTAGAGAAATGTGCTTTACTTTTCGGCTTTTTTGCCACTATGCCTGTAGGAAAAGCTTATATTATGCAATATTGTTAGACTGTACATACAGACATGCCCAGACAAGCCCATTAGGCTTACTGATCATAAACCCTCATTCACACATACATGGACAAGGACATGAATGGTGTTGTTTATTTTACATGTAAATGACAGCAGGACATGCATAATAGATAGCAGCAACCTAGCGGATCTAGGCATCGGCGGGACAGCACTAAAGTGGTTCTCTTCCTATCTCACCGACCGGACCTACCAGGTTTCCTGGAAAGGTCTGCTATCATCCCCCCGAACCCTCCAAACTGGGGTCCCACAGGGATCTGTACTTGGTCCCCTCCTTTTCTCACTGTACACCAAATCCCTTGGCACTATCATCTCTGCTCACAATATATCCTATCACTGCTATGCCGATGACACACAACTGTTTCTATCCTTCCCCCCCTCTGCCACTCAGGTGGAATAGCGCATCACTGCATGCCTGGCTGACATCTCACAGTGGATGTCCCTCCAACCACCTCAAGCTGAACCCAGACAAGACTGAGCTTCTCTTCTTCCCAGCTAAGTCCTGCCCTATGCGGGAGCTAACTATTTCCGTAGACAACGCCCTGGTAACGTCTGTCCCAACAGCCAGGAACCTTGGTGTTGTCCTGGACAGTCAGCTCTTGTTTAAAACTCACATCACAGCTGTCACTCAATCCTGTAGGTTCACACTCTATAACATACGACGAATTAGACCGTTCCTCACCCAGGAATCAGCCCAGCTCCTAATCCAGACAACAGTCTTGTCAAAACTTGACTATTGTAATTCGCTCCTTACTGGCCTACCGGCATGTGCACTTAAGCCTCTCCAACTGATCCAAAATGCCGCAGCTCGTCTGGTCTTCAACCAGCCAAAATTCTCACATGCCCTGCTCCGCTCCCTGCACTGGCTCCCAGTCGCTGCCCGCACAGAATACAAAACTCTGATGCTGGCATTCAAAGCAACCAAAGGTATGGCTCCCCCATATCTTGCAACCATGATTGAACCCTACAAACCCTCCCGCGCACTCAGATCAGCCAACGCAGGAAAGCTGGAAGTACCCTCACTAAAAACGCCGGGACAACGCTCCACACGTCCCAAACTCTTCTCCCTTCTGGCCCCAAAACTGTGGAATGCACTCCCCGTTGCAATCAGAACTGCAGCACACTCCCAATCTTCCGCCGTAGTCTGAAGACCCACCTTTTCAGACTCCATCATGGCCCATAGCACTTATCCTACCCGCTTAGATAGCACTTTTTAGACTTAGATAGCATTTGAAACAGACTTATAGCATGTCATGTAGACAGCACAATAATTGCATTGTATGTAGTCATAGCACATCATAGAACATATGTATAGCATAGTATATATGTATAGTTAATATGTATAGCGTCATTATATAGATATGTTCTAGTTACGTTCTTAGCTTACGCATGTTTCTTGATAAATGCATTTTATATATGTGATGTATTCCCATACTTTTGTTCTTGCCTAATGTAAATCGCTCTGGATTAAGAGCGTCTGCTAAATGCCTAAATTGTAAATTAGAGAAATGTTTGTTTGTACTTTACTTTTCAAAGTCAGAGATAGTTTGTGCTGTGATGCCTCGTGTTTTACTCAAACAAGCTACACGTTTTTCCACCATGCCTGTAGGAAAAGCTCCAGTGTGCCTTTGTTGACTTTGTTGATTTCATTGCAAAGGTATCACTGTATAACCAACCTTGTAGCACTACAGAACAGAGAACACACACACGCACACACACACACACACACACACACACACACACACACACACACACACACACACACACACATACACATACACATAGTATAATGAGCAGTGATGTCTTCTACTTAATGGCTCTGCTTCAGTAAAAATGAATTAATATTCACTTGTATTATTCAATAGTATTTGACTGTACATATATTGCCAAGATACTCACTGTATGTGCATAATGTCCTATATGTATTGGATATAAATAGATTAATATGTCACATATTAGGTTTACGTAGCAATCTCACAGTTACCAGTTTCTTTCTAGATTCTAGAAGGTTGCATATATCATGACTGGGGGAGGAGGGAGGGGCGGAGCATGCACTAGTTTGAGGAGGGAGGGAGTTTGTTATAGGTTGTGATTGGTTGAGATATGGCTCTATTGTTCTCCTCCTTGGCCTATCAATCCAAGCAGTTAGTGGCTCCACCTCAGGCTCTCTATTATAAGAAGAGTTGGTCTGTGTCAGTTCTCCACAACTGCTCCATGCAGGATATCAATAATTTCTGATCAGATCTGACTGTGGACTCCAGACTTCAGGTGAAGATGAACTCTATCAACCTCAACTCTGCTGAACAGGAGGAACCCAAAGACCATGGTATGTTACTTGCCCCTTTCACCTGTCATATTTTGAATAGTATTCTCAATCTTCCATTTTGTCTCATTGTAATTCGATTTAGATTTGGCTTTTTATTGTCTCACGGTGAATTTGTGAATAGAAATGCTTGTATAATTATTTGCTATATTTTCTTATAGTTACTTACTATTCATTTCTTAAAATGCACAGCGACATTTTGTATTTCTTTACTAACGGCACAACATTTTTCTTTTCCTTTTATCTTTTTTTTCCAATCCAGTGTTGCATCAGCAGTCTGGCCTCCCTGTCTTACCAACAGTAAGTGAACATAGAAGCTTGGCTAAACCAAAACAGCATGGCTGTGACCAGTGTGGACAACGCTACCATTACATGTCTGCCCAGGCACCAGCTGATTCACACAGGAGAGAAGCCCTATGGATGTGATCAATGTGGACAACACTTCTCCCTAATGTCCAACCTTAAAAAGCACCAGAGAATCCACACAGGAGAGAAACCCTATGGATGTGATCAGTGTGGACAACACTTCTCTGAAATGTCCAGCCTTAAAACGCACCAGATAATTCACACAGGAGAGAAACCATATGGATGTGATCAGTGTGGACAACACTTCTCTCAAATGTCCAGCCTTAAAAAGCACCAGAGAATTCACACTGGAGAGAAACCCTATGGATGTGATCAGTGTGGACATAGATTCTCTTTAATGGTCAGCCTTAAAACGCACCAGAGAATTCACACTGGAGAGAAACCCTATGGATGTGATCACTGTGGAGAACACTTCACAGTTTATTTGTATTGTCTTTATTTGTGACACTAATAGAATGTTTTCTAGTGGGACATGACATCAAGCAACAAATCAACATTCAATTCATCCTCCTCCTATTAATCTACAGTCAGCATATATACTTGTAATGCATGTATAGTTTAAATAATTAATTCCATGCAGAATTCATTCCATCTTGATCTGACCCCCCATGCCAAAGTGCCAGCGCTCGCCCAGCACTGCAGTCTGCCATCAACGAGGCGGATCACATAACATTTGTGCCAAAAATAAAACAATGTTGATGCTGTCCCTCACTACACCAGGTTGTGTGTGTGTGCACGCACACACACACACACACACACACACACACACACACACACACACACACACACACACACACACACACACACACACACACACACACACACACACAGCTTTTCCTAGCTGTCCTGTCCACTGGACGGTTGCAGTTACATGAACTACCTGTAACTCCTATTATATTTTCTTATTTTTAATAAACATTCAACAGTTTGTTTATAGGAGCACAGTGCACTAATGTCAGTCAATCCAATGAATTATGCTTTGGAAGGAAATACAAAACACCAGTTTTACAAGATACATTAACATGTATATGGGCTTTACATTAAGCTTTATGCTGCATGCAAATGAGAGCACAACACATATAAGAATAGCAATGATACTGGTTTATGTTACTTGTCAAAGTCAGAGATAGGTTGTGCAGTCCATACAGTGAAATGTCCTTGTGACAAAGACATTGTACATATTCACTTGTGCTATGAGTATATGTGTTTCAGAAGCTAGTATATTCATTAGCCTTTTAGTAATAACCAGTAAGACTCCTAAGACCTCTGCAGAAAGACCAGCAGAGGTCGCGTGCACGCATCCGCCTCGTTGATGGCAGACTGCAGTGCTGGGCGAGCGCTGGCACTTTGGCATGGGGGGTCAGATCAAGATGGAATGAATTCTGCATGGAATTAATTATTTAAACTATACATGCATTACAAGTATATATGCTGACTGTAGATTAATAGGAGGAGGATGAATTTAATGTTGATTTGTTGCTTGATGTCATGTCCCACTAGAAAACATTCTATTAGTGTCACAAATAAAGACAATACAAATAAGATGCTGTTCCTTCACTACAAAAGGTTGTATTGTCCAGGAGGAATTTGGAGTCAATCATGTACACATTAAGTTTCTATGGGAACTTGAAAGACCTTGAAAGTGTCTCAATGGCTCTGGTCGAATAACAAGAGAGACCCATTCACACACAAGGACATGAATGGTGTTGTTTAGTTTACATGTAAATGACAGCAGGACATGCATATAGATAGCAGCAACCTTTAGAGAAATGTGCTTTACTTTTCGGCTTTTTTGCCACTATGCCTGTAGGAAAAGCTTATATTATGCAATATTGTTAGACTGTACATACAGACATGCCCAGACAAGCCCATTAGGCTTACTGATCATAAACCCTCATTCACACATACATGGACAAGGACATGAATGGTGTTGTTTATTTTACATGTAAATGACAGCAGGACATGCATAATAGATAGCAGCAACCTAGCGGATCTAGGCATCGGCGGGACAGCACTAAAGTGGTTCTCTTCCTATCTCACCGACCGGACCTACCAGGTTTCCTGGAAAGGTCTGCTATCATCCCCCCGAACCCTCCAAACTGGGGTCCCACAGGGATCTGTACTTGGTCCCCTCCTTTTCTCACTGTACACCAAATCCCTTGGCACTATCATCTCTGCTCACAATATATCCTATCACTGCTATGCCGATGACACACAACTGTTTCTATCCTTCCCCCCCTCTGCCACTCAGGTGGAATAGCGCATCACTGCATGCCTGGCTGACATCTCACAGTGGATGTCCCTCCAACCACCTCAAGCTGAACCCAGACAAGACTGAGCTTCTCTTCTTCCCAGCTAAGTCCTGCCCTATGCGGGAGCTAACTATTTCCGTAGACAACGCCCTGGTAACGTCTGTCCCAACAGCCAGGAACCTTGGTGTTGTCCTGGACAGTCAGCTCTTGTTTAAAACTCACATCACAGCTGTCACTCAATCCTGTAGGTTCACACTCTATAACATACGACGAATTAGACCGTTCCTCACCCAGGAATCAGCCCAGCTCCTAATCCAGACAACAGTCTTGTCAAAACTTGACTATTGTAATTCGCTCCTTACTGGCCTACCGGCATGTGCACTTAAGCCTCTCCAACTGATCCAAAATGCCGCAGCTCGTCTGGTCTTCAACCAGCCAAAATTCTCACATGCCCTGCTCCGCTCCCTGCACTGGCTCCCAGTCGCTGCCCGCACAGAATACAAAACTCTGATGCTGGCATTCAAAGCAACCAAAGGTATGGCTCCCCCATATCTTGCAACCATGATTGAACCCTACAAACCCTCCCGCGCACTCAGATCAGCCAACGCAGGAAAGCTGGAAGTACCCTCACTAAAAACGCCGGGACAACGCTCCACACGTCCCAAACTCTTCTCCCTTCTGGCCCCAAAACTGTGGAATGCACTCCCCGTTGCAATCAGAACTGCAGCACACTCCCAATCTTCCGCCGTAGTCTGAAGACCCACCTTTTCAGACTCCATCATGGCCCATAGCACTTATCCTACCCGCTTAGATAGCACTTTTTAGACTTAGATAGCATTTGAAACAGACTTATAGCATGTCATGTAGACAGCACAATAATTGCATTGTATGTAGTCATAGCACATCATAGAACATATGTATAGCATAGTATATATGTATAGTTAATATGTATAGCGTCATTATATAGATATGTTCTAGTTACGTTCTTAGCTTACGCATGTTTCTTGATAAATGCATTTTATATATGTGATGTATTCCCATACTTTTGTTCTTGCCTAATGTAAATCGCTCTGGATTAAGAGCGTCTGCTAAATGCCTAAATTGTAAATTAGAGAAATGTTTGTTTGTACTTTACTTTTCAAAGTCAGAGATAGTTTGTGCTGTGATGCCTCGTGTTTTACTCACACAAGCTACACGTTTTTCCACCATGCCTGTAGGAAAAGCTTCAGTGTGCCTTTGTTGACTTTGTTGATTTCATTGCAAAGGTATCACTGTATAACCAACGTTGTAGCACTACAGAACAGAGAACACACACACACACACACACACACACACACACACACACACACACACACACACACACACACACACACACACACACACACACACACATACACATAGTATAATGAGCAGTGATTTATTCTACTTAATGGCTCTGCTTCAGTAAAAATGAATTCATATTCACTTGTATTATTCAATCGTATTTGACTGTACATATATTGCCAAGATATTATTATTTTTGTATTTCTTATTCACTGAGTCAAGAGTCAGCGTCATTTGATCAGTTGTTGGTGGCTTGTTTCTTTTTTAATTATTAGCATCCTATTGTTATACTATATAATGTCCAGCTACATTTTGCTGAAGATAGAGAAAAACAATATTATCCATTAACAATATTAATTTATTCTCAATCTTTGTCAATGTAATTGACATAGATTTATGTTTTTTTTCCTCCCATGGGTTGTCCATGCTTTATATGAAAAGTTATTTCACTGTTAGCAATGACTCAAATTTTCACAAACCAGCAATTTTCATTGGCTCATAAAAACTTAATTTTTTCACTTAACAAAAATGTGCTACGATTATTTGTCCGTATAGGTCCAAAGTTCAAGTGTAGAAGTTTTCGTGCATTTTTATCAAAGATCCTGGGAGCAGATACATTTTAACTGTTTTTCATATAATTCAAAATGGTCGGGTGATCTAAAGGTCAGAAGTCAAAAGTCAGAGCACGAAAGTTGTTCGGCATGAGGAGACACATACAGTATGTGTATCAAAGTGTCATTGCCAACGGTCAAACGGTTCATGAGCTATGCATGTTCAAAGTTAGCATTTTCAATTGAGCGCTATAGCGCCACCATTTGGCCAATCGTCATGGGCTTCGCATAGTCACCGTTTGGCATGGCCCTCTACCAAACTACCGCGTTTCGCAAAAAACGACTGCACGGTTCAGTCAGAACAGCTAAACAGCAATTTTCATTGGCTCATAAAAACTTCATTTTTTCACTTAACAAAAATGTGCTACGATTATTTGTCCGTATAGGTCCAAAGTTCACGTGTAGAAGTTTTCGTGCATTTTCATCAAAGATCCTGGGAGCAGATACACTTTAACTGTTTTTCATATAATTCAAAATGGCGGGTGATCTAAAGGTCAGAGGTCAAAAGTCAGAACACGAAGGTTGTTCGGCATGAGGAGACACATATGTCTATCAAAGTGTCATTGCTAACGGTCAAACGGTTCATGAGATATTTACGTTCAAAGTTTGCATTTTCAATTGAGTGCTATAGCGCCACCATTTGGCCAATCGTCATGGGCTTCGCATAGTCACCGTTTGGCATGGCCCTCTACCAGATTACCGCGTTTCGCAAAAAACGACTTTACGTTTCAGTCAGAACAGCTATTTTTGGCGGAAGAAGGAGAAGGAGGAGAAGGAGAAGAAGAAAAATAAACACAAAAACAATAAGTGACCAAAGTCACTGCGTGACTTATTGGTCCCTTAATTAAAACAAAGATTTTTTTTTCAAAAAACTCGACTGAACTGAAAACAATATAGACTTCACTAAACCAATGCTTGCTGACAAATTGCTTAGTAGTCTATTTAGAATCCCCCAGAAATCTAATAGTAAAATGTAAAGTACATTAATTTAGTCTAAACATTGTTTAGACGGTGGCAAGCGCAGTTGTTGCCGCTATGCTAACAATTTTGATGTCTATTCATTCAATGCAAATACGGTCCAGCTGGATTTAACTCTCCAACAATTTACCAACTACCAAGCAAGTGAATTAATTAATTAGCAAGCGTCGGGAAGAATACTGAAACATTTAGCAAAGTGTCTGAGGTGCAAAACAGTGGGTGCACACACCTCAGACAGTATTTAATAAGATTTTGATTGGATTTAAGACATTTGGACAGTCAAATTGGACAGATGGGAAGGCGAAAATAAAACATTATAAATGAGAAGTGGTGGGACTCGTGTGGAGTTCTCGATAAGCCCTAACAGCTGACCCATCTGAATAAACTGGAGCTAATGCGGGACTGTAAGTGCACTGAACTCATTTAGGATACAGAGGCGGTGGCTCAGGGGTAGAGTGGCTGGATGGCAACAGCAAGGTTGCCAGTTCGAACCTGAGCTCCCCCAGAGTTAGTGTCGAAGTGTCCCTGAGCAAGGCACTGAACCCCTAATTGCTCCTGATGTGCTGGTTGGTGCCTTGCATGGTTTCTGCCGCCATCGGTGTATGAATGTATGTGTGAATGGGTGAATGTAATGCATGTAATGCACAATCTATGTAAAGCGCCATGGATAAAGGCGCTATATAAATGCACCATTTTTAAATGCACCATTTACAGAGAGGACCATAGAGTTCATATTTATGAGTCTGACACCTTTCCCTCACTAGAGCACAGACCTCTGAAATAGCATTCACCCAGTTCCACTTAATAGTTTATAGGTAGCAAAACGTTGTTTTCACTGCAAAAAATAAATAAAAGCCATTCCTACTTATTAAATTGGACTTCTTGCTTCGGCGTTAAATTACAGAATTATTAGCCCATTTTGACTGCAGGCATATTGACCCGTTGGTTATGGTTAACCACGTTTCATTGTCTCAAATTAAAGGCTGAAATATGACTATGGCCAGGAAATAAATTGTTGAAGCCTGTAGGTCCAAATGCCTGTGCATGTCCTAGAGCTCTTATTTAGTGTGCAGCAGAAGCATTAGCTCATGATTGGATGTAATTATGAGCAGTTGAATTATTGTCAGTTTCCTGGCACTATAGGCCGCATATACCCTGGCAGGATGCTATGATAACAACACGGCAGCAAATCATTTGGTGGGCCACAGTGGTGTGGAAAAAGTACTCGGATGTTTTACTTATAAGTATAAGCAGCGATACCACATATTATAAAAATCCCACCCGTGTGAACTGAGTGGTGTAAGGTCTTATATAGACTGATCAGCTGTGGTCTGACGTAATGTCTGACGTAATGAACTGGGTGACCAGTCGAGTACTACAACATAACATGCACACACTCGTTACACACTCCTGGACTTTGCGAGAAGCCGAGTGATATACACAACATACATACACTTCACATTCGTGGACTTTGAATCAAGCCGAATGCTCTTACACACACACACACTACTCGTGAACTGTTGTTGAAACAACCGAGTGCCTTTCGTACATTCATGGACTTTTGATTAAGCCAGAAGAAAAACTGCTTGAAAAAAGAAATGTTGATGGTACATTATTGCTGTTCTAATGTCGCGGACAACATTTATTTTGAAGGGGAGTGTGTAGTAGATTGAACTTTTGTTGATTTATTATAAGGCACATCTCTAAGCTATTTCTGTCCAAAGTGCTTTGAACTAGGCTTTTATTTTGAGTAGCAGCTATTTTGTATTTGGAGCATATTCTTTATTTTGTACAACGTTGTGGGTCCATGTAAAACAGTTTGACATTATTATATTGCTTACAGCATCACAGAGATCGATAGTTCTAGGATCGACTATTGTGTTTTGGTGAATCTGTGATTGATTGGTTTGGTCTGTCTCAGTTGTTGCTGTATGGGAACTGGCGCCGTTTCCTCTTCAGTAGCGTTTGTGCTCGGAAGAGAGACACTGCGTCGTGTGTTTGTTTGATTCACACATTGCTCCTTTTACAGGTAAAACTGCCGTCAGACGGCTCAAAGTATGAACCGAACGTATTGAGAATTGTGTATGACGTTGTGAACTGTATTTCCGTTTGTTTATAGTCACTTTAAGAGCTTAATACAGACCAAATACTTGATGAAGTTTATTGTGGTTTCAGAGACGCATGGTGTACACTAGGCTCCGCCATCTTATGTAGCTATACACTGTGGTTGGCGTCGCAAGCACGTTGTGTATAATGTTTACATTTATTTCTGAACCATTTCGTTTATAGAACAGTGCAATACATTGGTGCATGTTTAAAACATGGTGCATTTATAATTTAATTTGTCATAGCTAAAAGAATATGGACAACTGAGTTCATGAAAGAGCAAAAGGGTCATTTGAAAAGTAAAAAAGAATAACTTATGGTTAAAGGGATAAAAGAGTACAATGAGAAATGCATTTATATACTAATTAGTTAAAAACTGAACAACAGTGTATTTCATGTCATGTTTACAGACTGCATTGGTCATAATTGCATTTAAGCACTTTGATGCACTTCTAGTGGTAATGGTATATGCTTAAGCATACAAGGTGCCTTTCTGGATTAATGTGGTATTGTGCCTTTTATTTATTACAGAATGTAATTCAGTGAAGTGTGATTATATTAGGGGTTAATCTGAACATTTACTGATGCTACAGTCATCTTGTTTAATTCATGAAGAAATGATAACAGAGTATGGTATTTGAATTCATGGGAACTATACCTATTGTGCACATACTGAGACTGTTATTTTGTTATGATTCAGGGTTAAAGGTCACATGAGTACTCGTGATATAATACTGCTGCTATTGTAAGATGATGAGACAATGTATTCATGATTGTATGTGTTTGATTATTGCTGATTTTGAGATAAAAGTAGCGTTTGTGCTCGGAAGAGAGACACTGCGTCGTGTGTTTGTTTGATTCACACATTGCTCCTTTTACAGGGGTACTACAGCTCCACCTCAGGCTCTCTAGTATAAGAAGAGTTGGTCTGTGTCAGTTCTCCACAACTGCTCCAGGATATCAATAATTTCTGATCAGATCTGACTGTGGACTCCAGACTTCAGGTGAAGATGAACTCTATCAACCTCAACTCTGCTGAACAGGAGGAACCCAAAGACCATGGTATGTTACTTGCCCCTTTCACCTGTCATATTTTGAATAGTATTCTCAATCTTCCATTTTGTATCATTGTAATTCGATTTAGATTTGGCTTTTTATTGTCTCACAGTGAATTTGTGAATAGAAATGCTTGTATAATTATTTGCTATATTTTCTTATAGTTACTTACTATTCATTTCTTAAAATGCACAGCGACATGTCTTTACTAACGGCACAACATTTTTCTTTTCCTTTTATATATTTTTTCCAATCCAGTGTTGCATCAGCAGTCTGGCCTCCCTGTCTTACCAACAGTAAGTGAACATAGAAGCTTGGCTAAACCAAAACAGCATGGCTGTGACCAGTGTGGACAACGCTACCATTACATGTCTGCCCTTAAAAGGCACCAGCTGATTCACACAGGAGAGAAGCCCTATGGATGTGATCAATGTGGACAACACTTCTCCCTAATGTCCAACCTTAAAACCCATCAGAGAATTCACACTGGAGAGAAACCCTATGGATGTGATCAGTGTGGACAACACTTCTCTCTAATGTCCACCCTTAAAACGCACCAGAGAATTCACACTGGAGAGAAACCCTATGGATGTGATCAGTGTGGACAACACTTCTCTGACATGTCCGGTCTTAAAAAGCACCAGAGGATTCACACTGGAGAGAAACCCTATGGATGTGATCACTGTGGAGAACACTTCTCTCGAATGGATAGCCTTAAAACACACCAGAGAATTCACAAAGGGGAGAAACCCTATCTATGTGATCAGTGTGGACAACACTTCTCTACAAGGTCCAACCTTAAAACACACCAGAGAATACACACCGGACAGAAACCCTATGGATGTGATCAGTGTGGACAACACTTCTCTCGAATGTCCACCCTTAAAACGCACCAGAGAATTCACACTGGAGAGAAACCCTATGGATGTGATCAGTGTGGACAACACTTCTCTGACATGTCCAGTCTTAAAAAGCACCAGAGGATTCACACTGGAGAGAAACCCTATGGATGTGATCACTGTAGAGAACACTTCTCTCTAATGTCCACCCTTAAAACGCACCAGAGAATTCACACTGGAGAGAAACCCTATGGATGTGATCACTGTGGAGAACACTTCTCTCGAATGTCCAGCCTTAAAAATCACCATAGAATTCACACTGGATAGTAACCCTATGGATGTGAACAGTGTGGACAACACTTCTCCCAAAAGAGCAACCTTTAAACACACCAGATAATTCACACAGGGGAGAAACCCTATGGATGTGATTAATGTGGACAACACTTCTCTCAAATGTGCAGCCTTAAAACACACCAGAGAATACACTGGGGAGAAACCCTATGGATGTGATCAGTGTGGACAACACTTCTCCCAAAAGAGCAATCTTAAAACACACCAGATAAAACATACTGTTTAAATTAACTGTTATTTTTGTATTTCTTATTCACTGAGTCAAGAGTCAGGGTCAGTTGATCAGTTGTTGGTGGCTTGTTTCTTTTTTAATTATTAGCATCCTATTGTTATACTATATAATGTCCAGCTACATTTTGCTGAAGATAGAGAAAAACAATATTATACATTACCAATATTCATTTATTCTCAATCTTTGTCAATGTAATTGACAGATTTATGTTTTTTTCCTCCCATGGGTTGTCCATGCTTTATATGAAAAGTTATTTCACTGTTAGCAATGACTAAAATAAACTACCTATATAGTATTATGATGAATATTGAATAATGCTATTATGAATTTATTTTCTCCAAATTGCCATTTCTTATCATAGTAATTGATCTATGTAGTGACAGATTATTCTCTTTTTATTTCTTTGTTACAGTATGTTAGGTGCAGTCACAAATACACGTAAAAAAAAGTCAAGATGAGCATTTGTTTACATTTTTTTTTATATGAGTACTGCATGTGGCAATCACAGCCGCAGTGACATGAAATACACTTTGGAAGACAATAACACACATTGTAATGTAGGAGCACATAACAGTTTTGCCAGAGAACATTTAAAACAAAATAAATGTTGAAATGTTGTCGAAAAACACATTTCAGAATGATACGCCAATGAAAGAAAATCACACTGCATCACACAGACACAACTTGTCCATGTAGATCATCTAACTGTCCCCATTAGGCCTAGTGATCATAAACCATTTCAGTGCTAAATGAACCATTATGACATCAATATTGCCACCATGGGGAGAACAAAAAACTTGGTAAATTATGTCAGGATATCTTTTCTCAAAGCATGCTAGAGGCCATTGTCCATCGATCTGCCCTATACTGTTACTGTCTGGATGTCCATTACCTGCTCCAGTGACAGATGCTTTGCCACAATGATGCCATCACTGCCCAGGTGTTTGTGGGTTTCTATGATGCATTCAGACAGTGGTGAGGTTAAACAAGAGAGACTCATTCACACACATGGACAAGGACATGAATGGTGTTGTTTATTTTACTATTTATGTAAAATGACAGCAGGACATGCATAATAGATACAAATAAATTAACTGTTCTTTTTGTATTTCTTATTCACAGAGTCAAGAGTCAGGGTCAGTTGATCAGTTGTTGGTGGCTTGTTTCTTTTTAAATTATTAGCATCCTATATAATGTCCAACTGAAGATAGAGAAAAACAATATTATCCATTACCAATATGCATTTATTCTCAATCTTTGTCAATGTAATTGACATAGATTTATGTTTTAGCAAATGTTTGTACTTTACTTGTCCTGTAGGAAAAGCTCCATTGTGCTTATGTTGCAAAGGTATCACTGCATAACCAACCTTGTACCACTACAGAACATAACATTTGTGCCAAAAATAAAGACAATAAAACAATCTTGATGCTGTCCCTCACTACACCAGGTTGTGTGTGTGCGCCCACACACACACACACACACACACACACACACACACACACACACAGCTTTTATAGCTGTCCTGTCCACTGGGCGGTTGCAGTTACATGAACTACCTGTAACTCCTATTATATTTTCTTATTTTTAATAAACATTCAACATCAACAGTTGTTTGTTTATGCTGCATGCAAATGAGAGCACAACACATATAAGAATAGCAATGATACTGGTTTATGTTACTTGTCAAAGTCAGAGATAGGTTGGTCCATACCGTGAAATGTCCTTGTGACAAAGACATTGTACATCTTCACGTGTGCTATGAGTATATGCGTTTCAGAAGCTAGTATATTCATTAGCCTTTTAGTAATAACCAGTAAGACTCCTAAGGGCAAGAAGCAGCGGTCACGTG
The DNA here is from genome assembly GCF_951216825.1 of Electrona antarctica. Lineage (NCBI taxonomy): Eukaryota > Metazoa > Chordata > Actinopteri > Myctophiformes > Myctophidae > Electrona > Electrona antarctica. The sequence goes on from NC_136795.1 coordinate 40,723,809, forward strand.
CACGCATCCGCCTCGTTGATGGCAGACTGCAGTGCTGGGCGAGCGCTGGCACTTTGGCATGGGGGGTCAGATCAAGATGGAATGAATTCTGCATGGAATTAATTATTTAAACTATACATGCATTACAAGTATATATGCTGACTGTAGATTAATATAATTGAATGTTGATTTGTTGCTTGATAATTGTAATTTAACTCACTAATAACAAAGCATGTCCCACTAGAAAACATTCTATTAGTGTCACAAATAAAGACAATACAAATAAGATGCTGTTCCTTCACTACAAAAGGTTGTATTGTCCAGGAGGAATTTGGAGTCAATCATGTACACATTAAGTTTCTATGGGAACTTGAAAGACCTTGAAAGTGTCTCAATGGCTCTGGTCGAATTACAAGAGAGACTCATTCACACACAAGGACATGAATGGTGTTGTTTAGTTTACATGTAAATGACAGCAGGACATGCATAGCAGCAACCTTTAGAGAAATGTGCTTTACTTTTCGGCTTTTTTGCCACTATGCCTGTAGGAAAAGCTTATATTATGCAATATTGTTAGACTGTACATACAGACATGCCCAGACAAGCCCATTAGGCTTACTGATCATAAACCCTCATTCACACATACATGGACAAGGACATGAATGGTGTTGTTTATTTTACATGTAAATGACAGTGTTGCATCAGCAGTCTGGCCTCCCTGTCTTACCAACAGTAAGTGAACATAGAAGCTTGGCTAAACCAAAACAGCATGGCTGTGACCAGTGTGGACAACGCTACCATTACATGTCTGCCCTTAAAAGGCACCAGCTGATTCACACAGGAGAGAAGCCCTATGGATGTGATCAATGTGGACAACACTTCCCCCTAATGTCCAACCTTAAAACACACCAGAGAATTCACACAGGGGAGAAACCCTATGGATGCGATCAGTGTGGACAACACTTCACTAAAATGGCAAATCTTAAAACACACCAGAGAATCCACACTGGAGAGAAACCCTATGGATGTGATCAGTGTGGACAACACTTCTCTCAAGTGTCCTGCCTTAAAAAGCACCAAAGAATTCACACTGGAGAGAAACCCTATGGATGTGATCAGTGTGGACAACACTTCTCTCAAATGTCCAACCTTATAACCCATCAGAGAATTCACACTGGAGAGAAACCCTATGGTCTGTGTCAGTTCTCCACAACTGCTCCAGGATATCTTCTGATCAGATCTGACTGTGGACTCCAGACTTCAGGTGAAGATGAACTCTATCAACCTCAACTCTGCTGAACAGGAGGAACCCAAAGACCATGGTATGTTACTTGCCCCTTTCACCTGTCATATTTTGAATAGTATTCTCAATCTTCCATTTTGTATCATTGTAATTCGATTTAGATTTGGCTTTTTATTGTCTCACAGTGAATTTGTGAATAGAAATGCTTGTATAAATATTTGATATATTTTCTTATAGTTACTTACTATTCATTTCTTAAAATGCACAGCGACCTTTTGTATTTCTTTACTAACGGCACAACGTTCTTTTCCTTTTATCCTTTTTTCCCAATCCAGTGTTGCATCAGCAGTCTGGCCTCCCTGTCTTACCAACAGTAAGTGAACATAGAAGCTTGGCTAAACCAAAACAGCATGGCTGTGACCAGTGTGGACAACGCTACCATTACATGTCTGCCCTTAAAAGGCACCAGCTGATTCACACAGGAGAGAAGCCCTATGGATGCGATCAGTGTGGACAACACTTCACTAAAATGGCAAATCTTAAAACACACCAGAGAATCCACACTGGAGAGAAACCCTATGGATGTGATCAGTGTGGACAACACTTCTCTCAAATGTCCTGCCTTAAAAAGCACCAAAGAATTCACACTGGAGAGAAACCCTATGGATGTGATCAGTGTGGACAACACTTCTCTCAAATGTCCAACCTTAAAACCCATCAGAGAATTCACACTGGAGAGAAACCCTATGGATGTGATCAGTGTGGACAACACTTCTCTAAAATGTCCCACCTTAATACACACCAGAGAATCCACACAGGGGAGAAACCCTATGGATGTGATCAGTGTGGCCAACACTTCTCTCGAATGTCCAGCCTTAAAAAGCACCATAGAATTCACACTGGATAGTAACCCTATGGATGTGAACAGTGTGGACAGCACTTCTCCCAAAAGAGCAACCTTTAAACACACCAGATAATTCACACTGGAGAGAAATCCTATGGATGTGATCAGTGTGGACAACACTTCACTAAAATGGCAAATCTTAAAACACACCAGAGAATCCACACTGGAGAGAAACCCTATGGATGTCCAGCCTTAAAAGTCACCAGAGAATTCACAGAGGAGAGAAACCCTATGGATGTGATCAGTGTGGACAACACTTCACTAAAATGGCAAATCTTAAAACACACCAGAGAATCCACACTGGAGAGAAACCCTATGGATGTGATCAGTGTGGACAACACTTCTCTACAAGGTCCAACCTTAAAACACACCAGAGAATACACACCGGACAGAAACCCTATGGATGTGATCAGTGTGGACAACACTTCTCTCGAATGTCCAGCCTTAAAAAGCACCATAGAATTCACACTGGATAGTAACCCTATGGATGTGAACAGTGTGGACAACACTTCTCCCAAAAGAGCAACCTTTAAACACACCAGATAATTCACACTGGAGAGAAATCCTATGGATGTGATTAGTGTGGACAACACTTCTCTCAAATGTCCAGCCTTAAAACACACCAGAGAATACACTTGGGAGAAACCCTATGGATGTGATCAGTGTGGACAACACTTCTTCCAAAAGAGCAACCTTAAAACACACCAGATAAAACATAATGTTTAAATTAACTGTTATTTTTGTATTTCTTATTCACTGAGTCAGGGTCAGTTGATCAGTTGTTGGTGGCTTGATGCATTTCTATGATGCATTCAGACAGTGGTGAGGTTAAACAAGAGAGACTCATTCACACACATGGACAAGGACATGAATGGTGTTGTTTATTTTACATGTAAAATGACAGCAGGACATGCATAATAGATACAAATAAATTAACTGTTCTTTTTGTATTTCTTATTCACTGAGTCAAGAGTCAGTGAATATCTCAATCTTTGTCAATGTAATTGACATAGATTTATGTTTTAGCAGCAACCTTTAGAGAAATGTTTGTACTTTACTTTTCGTTTTTTGCCACCATGCCTGTAGGAAAAGCTCCATTGTGCTTATGTTGCAAAGGTATCACTGCATAACCAACCTTGTACCACTACAGAACATAACATTTGTGCCAAAAATAAAGACAATAAAACAATGTTGATGCTGTCCCTCACTACACCAGGTTGTGTGTGCGCGCACACACACACACACACACACACACACACACACACACACACACACACACACACACACACACACACACACACACACACACACACAGCTTTTCCTAGCTGTCCTGTCCACTGGGCGGTTGCAGTTACATGAACTACCTGTAACTCCTATTATATTTTCTTATTTTAAATAAACATTCAACATCAACAGTTGTTTGTTTATAGGAGCACAGTGCACTAATGTCAGTCAATCCAATTAATTATGCTTTGGAAGGAAATACAAAACACCAGTTTTACAAGATACATTAACATGTATATGGGCTTTACATTAAGCTTTATGCTGCATGCAAATGAGAGCACAACACATATAAGAATAGCAATGATACTGGTTTATGTTACTTGTCAAAGTCAGAGATAGGTTGTGCAGTCCATACAGTGAAATGTCCTTGTGACAAAGACATTGTACATCTTCACTTGTGCTATGAGTATATGTGTTTCAGAAGCTAGTATATTCATTAGCCTTTTAGTAATAACCAGTAAGACTCCTAAGGGCAAGAAGCAGAGGTCACATGCATGCATCCGCCTCGTTGATGGCAGACTGCAGTGCTGGGCGAGCGCTGGCACTTTGGCATGGGGGGTCAGATCAAGATGGAATGAATTCTGCATGGAATTAATTATAAATAAATTACAATACATGCATTACAAGTATATATGCTGACTGTAGATTAATAGGAGGAGGATGAATTGAATGTTGATTTGTTGCTTGATGTCATGTCCCACTAGAAAACATTCTATTAGTGTCACAAATAAAGACAATACAAATAATATGCTGTTCCTTCACTACAAAAGGTTGTATTGTCCAGGAGGAATTTGGAGTCAATCATGTACACATTAAGTTTCTATGGGAACTTGAAGACCTTGAAAGTGTTCGAATAACAAGAGAGACTCATTCACACACAAGGACATGAATGGTGTTGTTTAGTTTACATGTAAATGAGAGCAGGACATGTATATAGATAGCAGCAACCTTTAGAGAAATGTGCTTTACTTTTCGGCTTTTTTGCCACTATGCCTGTAGGAAAAGCTTATATTATGCAATATTGTTAGACTGTACATACAGACATGCCCAGACAAGCCCATTAGGCTTACTGATCATAAACCCTCATTCACACATACATGGACAAGGACATGAATGGTGTTGTTTATTTTACATGTAAATGACAGCAGGACATGCATAATAGATAGCAGCAACCTTTAGAGAAATGTTTGTTTGTACTTTACTTTTCAAAGTCAGAGATAGTTTGTGCTGTGATGCCTCGTGTTTTACTCACACAAGCTACACGTTTTTCCACCATGCCTGTAGGAAAAGCTTCAGTGTGCCTTTGTTGACTTTGTTGATTTCATTGCAAAGGTATCACTGTATAACCAACGTTGTAGCACTACAGAACAGAGAACACACACACACACACACACACACACACACACACACACACACACACACACACACACACACACACACACACACACACACATACACATAGTATAATGAGCAGTGATTTATTCTACTTAATGGCTCTGCTTCAGTAAAAATGAATTCATATTCACTTGTATTATTCAATAGTATTTGACTGTACATATATTGCCAAGATATTATTATTTTTGTATTTCTTATTCACTGAGTCAAGAGTCAGCGTCATTTGATCAGTTGTTGGTGGCTTGTTTCTTTTTTAATTATTAGCATCCTATTGTTATACTATATAATGTCCAGCTACATTTTGCTGAAGATAGAGAAAAACAATATTATCCATTAACAATATTAATTTATTCTCAATCTTTGTCAATGTAATTGACATAGATTTATGTTTTTTTTCCTCCCATGGGTTGTCCATGCTTTATATGAAAAGTTATTTCACTGTTAGCAATGACTCAAATTTTCACAAACCAGCAATTTTCATTGGCTCATAAAAACTTAATTTTTTCACTTAACAAAAATGTGCTACGATTATTTGTCCGTATAGGTCCAAAGTTCAAGTGTAGAAGTTTTCGTGCATTTTTATCAAAGATCCTGGGAGCAGATACATTTTAACTGTTTTTCATATAATTCAAAATGGTCGGGTGATCTAAAGGTCAGAAGTCAAAAGTCAGAGCACGAAAGTTGTTCGGCATGAGGAGACACATACAGTATGTGTATCAAAGTGTCATTGCCAACGGTCAAACGGTTCATGAGCTATGCATGTTCAAAGTTAGCATTTTCAATTGAGCGCTATAGCGCCACCATTTGGCCAATCGTCATGGGCTTCGCATAGTCACCGTTTGGCATGGCCCTCTACCAAACTACCGCGTTTCGCAAAAAACGACTGCACGGTTCAGTCAGAACAGCTAAACAGCAATTTTCATTGGCTCATAAAAACTTAATTTTTTCACTTAACAAAAATGTGCTACGATTATTTGTCCGTATAGGTCCAAAGTTCACGTGTAGAAGTTTTCGTGCATTTTCATCAAAGATCCTGGGAGCAGATACACTTTAACTGTTTTTCATATAATTCAAAATGGCGGGTGATCTAAAGGTCAGAGGTCAAAAGTCAGAACACGAAGGTTGTTCGGCATGAGGAGACACATATGTGTATCAAAGTGTCATTGCTAACGGTCAAACGGTTCATGAGATATTTACGTTCAAAGTTTGCATTTTCAATTGAGTGCTATAGCGCCACCATTTGGCCAATCGTCATGGGCTTCGCATAGTCACCGTTTGGCATGGCCCTCTACCAGATTACCGCGTTTCGCAAAAAACGACTTTACGTTTCAGTCAGAACAGCTATTTTTGGCGGAAGAAGGAGAAGGAGGAGAAGGAGAAGAAGAAAAATAAACACAAAAACAATAAGTGACCAAAGTCACTGCGTGACTTATTGGTCCCTTAATTAAAACAAAGATTTTTTTTTCAAAAAACTCGACTGAACTGAAAACAATATAGACTTCACTAAACCAATGCTTGCTGACAAATTGCTTAGTAGTCTATTTAGAATCCCCCAGAAATGTAATAGTAAAATGTAAAGTACATTAATTTAGTCTAAACATTGTTTAGACGGTGGCAAGCGCAGTTGTTGCCGCTATGCTAACAATTTTGATGTCTATTCATTCAATGCAAATACGGTCCAGCTGGATTTAACTCTCCAACAATTTACCAACTACCAAGCAAGTGAATTAATTAATTAGCAAGCGTCAGGAAGAATACTGAAACATTTAGCAAAGTGTCTGAGGTGCAAAACAGTGGGTGCACACACCTCAGACAGTATTTAATAAGATTTTGATTGGATTTAAGACATTTGGACAGTCAAATTGGACAGATGGGAAGGCGAAAATAAAACATTATAAATGAGAAGTGGTGGGACTCGTGTGGAGTTCTCGATAAGCCCTAACAGCTGACCCATCTGAATAAACTGGAGCTAATGCGGGACTGTAAGTGCACTGAACTCATTTAGGATACAGAGGCGGTGGCTCAGGGGTAGAGTGGCTGGATGGCAACAGCAAGGTTGCCAGTTCGAACCTGAGCTCCCCCAGAGTTAGTGTCGAAGTGTCCCTGAGCAAGGCACTGAACCCCTAATTGCTCCTGATGTGCTGGTTGGTGCCTTGCATGGTTTCTGCCGCCATCGGTGTATGAATGTATGTGTGAATGGGTGAATGTAATGCATGTAATGCACAATCTATGTAAAGCGCCATGGATAAAGGCGCTATATAAATGCACCATTTTTAAATGCACCATTTACAGAGAGGACCATAGAGTTCATATTTATGAGTCTGACACCTTTCCCTCACTAGAGCACAGACCTCTGAAATAGCATTCACCCAGTTCCACTTAATAGTTTATAGGTAGCAAAACGTTGTTTTCACTGCAAAAAATAAATAAAAGCCATTCCTACTTATTAAATTGGACTTCTTGCTTCGGCGTTAAATTACAGAATTATTAGCCCATTTTGACTGCAGGCATATTGACCCGTTGGTTATGGTTAACCACGTTTCATTGTCTCAAATTAAAGGCTGAAATATGACTATGGCCAGGAAATAAATTGTTGAAGCCTGTAGGTCCAAATGCCTGTGCATGTCCTAGAGCTCTTATTTAGTGTGCAGCAGAAGCATTAGCTCATGATTGGATGTAATTATGAGCAGTTGAATTATTGTCAGTTTCCTGGCACTATAGGCCGCATATACCCTGGCAGGATGCTATGATAACAACACGGCAGCAAATCATTTGGTGGGCCACAGTGGTGTGGAAAAAGTACTCGGATGTTTTACTTATAAGTATAAGCAGCGATACCACATATTATAAAAATCCCACCCGTGTGAACTGAGTGGTGTAAGGTCTTATATAGACTGATCAGCTGTGGTCTGACGTAATGTCTGACGTAATGAACTGGGTGACCAGTCGAGTACTACAACATAACATGCACACACTCGTTACACACTCCTGGACTTTGCGAGAAGCCGAGTGATATACACAACATACATACACTTCACATTCGTGGACTTTGAATCAAGCCGAATGCTCTTACACACACACACACTACTCGTGAACTGTTGTTGAAACAACCGAGTGCCTTTCGTACATTCATGGACTTTTGATTAAGCCAGAAGAAAAACTGCTTGAAAAAAGAAATGTTGATGGTACATTATTGCTGTTCTAATGTCGCGGACAACATTTATTTTGAAGGGGAGTGTGTAGTAGATTGAACTTTTGTTGATTTATTATAAGGCACATCTCTAAGCTATTTCTGTCCAAAGTGCTTTGAACTAGGCTTTTATTTTGAGTAGCAGCTATTTTGTATTTGGAGCATATTCTTTATTTTGTACAACGTTGTGGGTCCATGTAAAACAGTTTGACATTATTATATTGCTTACAGCATCACAGAGATCGATAGTTCTAGGATCGACTATTGTGTTTTGGTGAATCTGTGATTGATTGGTTTGGTCTGTCTCAGTTGTTGCTGTATGGGAACTGGCGCCGTTTCCTCTTCAGTAGCGTTTGTGCTCGGAAGAGAGACACTGCGTCGTGTGTTTGTTTGATTCACACATTGCTCCTTTTACAGGTAAAACTGCCGTCAGACGGCTCAAAGTATGAACCGAACGTATTGAGAATTGTGTATGACGTTGTGAACTGTATTTCCGTTTGTTTATAGTCACTTTAAGAGCTTAATACAGACCAAATACTTGATGAAGTTTATTGTGGTTTCAGAGACGCATGGTGTACACTAGGCTCCGCCATCTTATGTAGCTATACACTGTGGTTGGCGTCGCAAGCACGTTGTGTATAATGTTTACATTTATTTCTGAACCATTTCGTTTATAGAACAGTGCAATACATTGGTGCATGTTTAAAACATGGTGCATTTATAATTTAATTTGTCATAGCTAAAAGAATATGGACAACTGAGTTCATGAAAGAGCAAAAGGGTCATTTGAAAAGTAAAAAAGAATAACTTATGGTTAAAGGGATAAAAGAGTACAATGAGAAATGCATTTATATACTAATTAGTTAAAAACTGAACAACAGTGTATTTCATGTCATGTTTACAGACTGCATTGGTCATAATTGCATTTAAGCACTTTGATGCACTTCTAGTGGTAATGGTATATGCTTAAGCATACAAGGTGCCTTTCTGGATTAATGTGGTATTGTGCCTTTTATTTATTACAGAATGTAATTCAGTGAAGTGTGATTATATTAGGGGTTAATCTGAACATTTACTGATGCTACAGTCATCTTGTTTAATTCATGAAGAAATGATAACAGAGTATGGTATTTGAATTCATGGGAACTATACCTATTGTGCACATACTGAGACTGTTATTTTGTTATGATTCAGGGTTAAAGGTCACATGAGTACTCGTGATATAATACTGCTGCTATTGTAAGATGATGAGACAATGTATTCATGATTGTATGTGTTTGATTATTGCTGATTTTGAGATAAAAGTAGCGTTTGTGCTCGGAAGAGAGACACTGCGTCGTGTGTTTGTTTGATTCACACATTGCTCCTTTTACAGGGGTACTACAGCTCCACCTCAGGCTCTCTAGTATAAGAAGAGTTGGTCTGTGTCAGTTCTCCACAACTGCTCCAGGATATCAATAATTTCTGATCAGATCTGACTGTGGACTCCAGACTTCAGGTGAAGATGAACTCTATCAACCTCAACTCTGCTGAACAGGAGGAACCCAAAGACCATGGTATGTTACTTGCCCCTTTCACCTGTCATATTTTGAATAGTATTCTCAATCTTCCATTTTGTATCATTGTAATTCGATTTAGATTTGGCTTTTTATTGTCTCACAGTGAATTTGTGAATAGAAATGCTTGTATAATTATTTGCTATATTTTCTTATAGTTACTTACTATTCATTTCTTAAAATGCACAGCGACATGTCTTTACTAACGGCACAACATTTTTCTTTTCCTTTTATATATTTTTTCCAATCCAGTGTTGCATCAGCAGTCTGGCCTCCCTGTCTTACCAACAGTAAGTGAACATAGAAGCTTGGCTAAACCAAAACAGCATGGCTGTGACCAGTGTGGACAACGCTACCATTACATGTCTGCCCTTAAAAGGCACCAGCTGATTCACACAGGAGAGAAGCCCTATGGATGTGATCAATGTGGACAACACTTCTCCCTAATGTCCAACCTTAAAACCCATCAGAGAATTCACACTGGAGAGAAACCCTATGGATGTGATCAGTGTGGACAACACTTCTCTCTAATGTCCACCCTTAAAACGCACCAGAGAATTCACACTGGAGAGAAACCCTATGGATGTGATCAGTGTGGACAACACTTCTCTGACATGTCCGGTCTTAAAAAGCACCAGAGGATTCACACTGGAGAGAAACCCTATGGATGTGATCACTGTGGAGAACACTTCTCTCGAATGGATAGCCTTAAAACACACCAGAGAATTCACAAAGGGGAGAAACCCTATCTATGTGATCAGTGTGGACAACACTTCTCTACAAGGTCCAACCTTAAAACACACCAGAGAATACACACCGGACAGAAACCCTATGGATGTGATCAGTGTGGACAACACTTCTCTCGAATGTCCACCCTTAAAACGCACCAGAGAATTCACACTGGAGAGAAACCCTATGGATGTGATCAGTGTGGACAACACTTCTCTGACATGTCCAGTCTTAAAAAGCACCAGAGGATTCACACTGGAGAGAAACCCTATGGATGTGATCACTGTAGAGAACACTTCTCTCTAATGTCCACCCTTAAAACGCACCAGAGAATTCACACTGGAGAGAAACCCTATGGATGTGATCACTGTGGAGAACACTTCTCTCGAATGTCCAGCCTTAAAAAGCACCATAGAATTCACACTGGATAGTAACCCTATGGATGTGAACAGTGTGGACAACACTTCTCCCAAAAGAGCAACCTTTAAACACACCAGATAATTCACACAGGGGAGAAACCCTATGGATGTGATTAATGTGGACAACACTTCTCTCAAATGTGCAGCCTTAAAACACACCAGAGAATACACTGGGGAGAAACCCTATGGATGTGATCAGTGTGGACAACACTTCTCCCAAAAGAGCAATCTTAAAACACACCAGATAAAACATACTGTTTAAATTAACTGTTATTTTTGTATTTCTTATTCACTGAGTCAAGAGTCAGGGTCAGTTGATCAGTTGTTGGTGGCTTGTTTCTTTTTTAATTATTAGCATCCTATTGTTATACTATATAATGTCCAGCTACATTTTGCTGAAGATAGAGAAAAACAATATTATACATTACCAATATTCATTTATTCTCAATCTTTGTCAATGTAATTGCCAGATTTATGTTTTTTTCCTCCCATGGGTTGTCCATGCTTTATATGAAAAGTTATTTCACTGTTAGCAATGACTAAAATAAACTACCTATATAGTATTATGATGAATATTGAATAATGCTATTATGAATTTATTTTCTCCAAATTGCCATTTCTTATCATAGTAATTGATCTATGTAGTGACAGATTATTCTCTTTTTATTTCTTTGTTACAGTATGTTAGGTGCAGTCACAAATACACGTAAAAAAAAGTCAAGATGAGCATTTGTTTACATTTTTTTTTATATGAGTACTGCATGTGGCAATCACAGCCGCAGTGACATGAAATACACTTTGGAAGACAATAACACACATTGTAATGTAGGAGCACATAACAGTTTTGCCAGAGAACATTTAAAACAAAATAAATGTTGAAATGTTGTCGAAAAACACATTTCAGAATGATACGCCAATGAAAGAAAATCACACTGCATCACACAGACACAACTTGTCCATGTAGATCATCTAACTGTCCCCATTAGGCCTAGTGATCATAAACCATTTCAGTGCTAAATGAACCATTATGACATCAATATTGCCACCATGGGGAGAACAAAAAACTTGGTAAATTATGTCAGGATATCTTTTCTCAAAGCATGCTAGAGGCCATTGTCCATCGATCTGCCCTATACTGTTACTGTCTGGATGTCCATTACCTGCTCCAGTGACAGATGCTTTGCCACAATGATGCCATCACTGCCCAGGTGTTTGTGGGTTTCTATGATGCATTCAGACAGTGGTGAGGTTAAACAAGAGAGACTCATTCACACACATGGACAAGGACATGAATGGTGTTGTTTATTTTACTATTTATGTAAAATGACAGCAGGACATGCATAATAGATACAAATAAATTAACTGTTCTTTTTGTATTTCTTATTCACAGAGTCAAGAGTCAGGGTCAGTTGATCAGTTGTTGGTGGCTTGTTTCTTTTTAAATTATTAGCATCCTATATAATGTCCAACTGAAGATAGAGAAAAACAATATTATCCATTACCAATATGCATTTATTCTCAATCTTTGTCAATGTAATTGACATAGATTTATGTTTTAGCAAATGTTTGTACTTTACTTGTCCTGTAGGAAAAGCTCCATTGTGCTTATGTTGCAAAGGTATCACTGCATAACCAACCTTGTACCACTACAGAACATAACATTTGTGCCAAAAATAAAGACAATAAAACAATCTTGATGCTGTCCCTCACTACACCAGGTTGTGTGTGTGCGCCCACACACACACACACACACACACACACACACACACACACAGCTTTTATAGCTGTCCTGTCCACTGGGCGGTTGCAGTTACATGAACTACCTGTAACTCCTATTATATTTTCTTATTTTTAATAAACATTCAACATCAACAGTTGTTTGTTTATGCTGCATGCAAATGAGAGCACAACACATATAAGAATAGCAATGATACTGGTTTATGTTACTTGTCAAAGTCAGAGATAGGTTGGTCCATACCGTGAAATGTCCTTGTGACAAAGACATTGTACATCTTCACGTGTGCTATGAGTATATGCGTTTCAGAAGCTAGTATATTCATTAGCCTTTTAGTAATAACCAGTAAGACTCCTAAGGGCAAGAAGCAGCGGTCACGTGCACGCATCCGCCTCGTTGATGGCAGACTGCAGTGCTGGGCGAGCGCTGGCACTTTGGCATGGGGGGTCAGATCAAGATGGAATGAATTCTGCATGGAATTAATTATTTAAACTATACATGCATTACAAGTATATATGCTGACTGTAGATTAATATAATTGAATGTTGATTTGTTGCTTGATAATTGTAATTTAACTCACTAATAACAAAGCATGTCCCACTAGAAAACATTCTATTAGTGTCACAAATAAAGACAATACAAATAAGATGCTGTTCCTTCACTACAAAAGGTTGTATTGTCCAGGAGGAATTTGGAGTCAATCATGTACACATTAAGTTTCTATGGGAACTTGAAAGACCTTGAAAGTGTCTCAATGGCTCTGGTCGAATTACAAGAGAGACTCATTCACACACAAGGACATGAATGGTGTTGTTTAGTTTACATGTAAATGACAGCAGGACATGCATAGCAGCAACCTTTAGAGAAATGTGCTTTACTTTTCGGCTTTTTTGCCACTATGCCTGTAGGAAAAGCTTATATTATGCAATATTGTTAGACTGTACATACAGACATGCCCAGACAAGCCCATTAGGCTTACTGATCATAAACCCTCATTCACACATACATGGACAAGGACATGAATGGTGTTGTTTATTTTACATGTAAATGACAGTGTTGCATCAGCAGTCTGGCCTCCCTGTCTTACCAACAGTAAGTGAACATAGAAGCTTGGCTAAACCAAAACAGCACGGCTGTGACCAGTGTGGACAACGCTACCATTACATGTCTGCCCTTAAAAGGCACCAGCTGATTCACACAGGAGAGAAGCCCTATGGATGTGATCAATGTGGACAACACTTCCCCCTAATGTCCAACCTTAAAACACACCAGAGAATTCACACAGGGGAGAAACCCTATGGATGCGATCAGTGTGGACAACACTTCACTAAAATGGCAAATCTTAAAACACACCAGAGAATCCACACTGGAGAGAAACCCTATGGATGTGATCAGTGTGGACAACACTTCTCTCAAGTGTCCTGCCTTAAAAAGCACCAAAGAATTCACACTGGAGAGAAACCCTATGGATGTGATCAGTGTGGACAACACTTCTCTCAAATGTCCAACCTTATAACCCATCAGAGAATTCACACTGGAGAGAAACCCTATGGTCTGTGTCAGTTCTCCACAACTGCTCCAGGATATCTTCTGATCAGATCTGACTGTGGACTCCAGACTTCAGGTGAAGATGAACTCTATCAACCTCAACTCTGCTGAACAGGAGGAACCCAAAGACCATGGTATGTTACTTGCCCCTTTCACCTGTCATATTTTGAATAGTATTCTCAATCTTCCATTTTGTATCATTGTAATTCGATTTAGATTTGGCTTTTTATTGTCTCACAGTGAATTTGTGAATAGAAATGCTTGTATAAATATTTGATATATTTTCTTATAGTTACTTACTATTCATTTCTTAAAATGCACAGCGACCTTTTGTATTTCTTTACTAACGGCACAACGTTCTTTTCCTTTTATCCTTTTTTCCCAATCCAGTGTTGCATCAGCAGTCTGGCCTCCCTGTCTTACCAACAGTAAGTGAACATAGAAGCTTGGCTAAACCAAAACAGCATGGCTGTGACCAGTGTGGACAACGCTACCATTACATGTCTGCCCTTAAAAGGCACCAGCTGATTCACACAGGAGAGAAGCCCTATGGATGCGATCAGTGTGGACAACACTTCACTAAAATGGCAAATCTTAAAACACACCAGAGAATCCACACTGGAGAGAAACCCTATGGATGTGATCAGTGTGGACAACACTTCTCTCAAATGTCCTGCCTTAAAAAGCACCAAAGAATTCACACTGGAGAGAAACCCTATGGATGTGATCAGTGTGGACAACACTTCTCTCAAATGTCCAACCTTAAAACCCATCAGAGAATTCACACTGGAGAGAAACCCTATGGATGTGATCAGTGTGGACAACACTTCTCTAAAATGTCCCACCTTAATACACACCAGAGAATCCACACAGGGGAGAAACCCTATGGATGTGATCAGTGTGGCCAACACTTCTCTCGAATGTCCAGCCTTAAAAAGCACCATAGAATTCACACTGGATAGTAACCCTATGGATGTGAACAGTGTGGACAGCACTTCTCCCAAAAGAGCAACCTTTAAACACACCAGATAATTCACACTGGAGAGAAATCCTATGGATGTGATCAGTGTGGACAACACTTCACTAAAATGGCAAATCTTAAAACACACCAGAGAATCCACACTGGAGAGAAACCCTATGGATGTCCAGCCTTAAAAGTCACCAGAGAATTCACAGAGGAGAGAAACCCTATGGATGTGATCAGTGTGGACAACACTTCACTAAAATGGCAAATCTTAAAACACACCAGAGAATCCACACTGGAGAGAAACCCTATGGATGTGATCAGTGTGGACAACACTTCTCTACAAGGTCCAACCTTAAAACACACCAGAGAATACACACCGGACAGAAACCCTATGGATGTGATCAGTGTGGACAACACTTCTCTCGAATGTCCAGCCTTAAAAAGCACCATAGAATTCACACTGGATAGTAACCCTATGGATGTGAACAGTGTGGACAACACTTCTCCCAAAAGAGCAACCTTTAAACACACCAGATAATTCACACTGGAGAGAAATCCTATGGATGTGATTAGTGTGGACAACACTTCTCTCAAATGTCCAGCCTTAAAACACACCAGAGAATACACTTGGGAGAAACCCTATGGATGTGATCAGTGTGGACAACACTTCTTCCAAAAGAGCAACCTTAAAACACACCAGATAAAACATAATGTTTAAATTAACTGTTATTTTTGTATTTCTTATTCACTGAGTCAGGGTCAGTTGATCAGTTGTTGGTGGCTTGATGCATTTCTATGATGCATTCAGACAGTGGTGAGGTTAAACAAGAGAGACTCATTCACACACATGGACAAGGACATGAATGGTGTTGTTTATTTTACATGTAAAATGACAGCAGGACATGCATAATAGATACAAATAAATTAACTGTTCTTTTTGTATTTCTTATTCACTGAGTCAAGAGTCAGTGAATATCTCAATCTTTGTCAATGTAATTGACATAGATTTATGTTTTAGCAGCAACCTTTAGAGAAATGTTTGTACTTTACTTTTCGTTTTTTGCCACCATGCCTGTAGGAAAAGCTCCATTGTGCTTATGTTGCAAAGGTATCACTGCATAACCAACCTTGTACCACTACAGAACATAACATTTGTGCCAAAAATAAAGACAATAAAACAATGTTGATGCTGTCCCTCACTACACCAGGTTGTGTGTGCGCGCACACACACACACACACACACACACACACACACACACACACACACACACACACACACACACACACACACACACACACACACACACACAGCTTTTCCTAGCTGTCCTGTCCACTGGGCGGTTGCAGTTACATGAACTACCTGTAACTCCTATTATATTTTCTTATTTTAAATAAACATTCAACATCAACAGTTGTTTGTTTATAGGAGCACAGTGCACTAATGTCAGTCAATCCAATTAATTATGCTTTGGAAGGAAATACAAAACACCAGTTTTACAAGATACATTAACATGTATATGGGCTTTACATTAAGCTTTATGCTGCATGCAAATGAGAGCACAACACATATAAGAATAGCAATGATACTGGTTTATGTTACTTGTCAAAGTCAGAGATAGGTTGTGCAGTCCATACAGTGAAATGTCCTTGTGACAAAGACATTGTACATCTTCACTTGTGCTATGAGTATATGTGTTTCAGAAGCTAGTATATTCATTAGCCTTTTAGTAATAACCAGTAAGACTCCTAAGGGCAAGAAGCAGAGGTCACATGCATGCATCCGCCTCGTTGATGGCAGACTGCAGTGCTGGGCGAGCGCTGGCACTTTGGCATGGGGGGTCAGATCAAGATGGAATGAATTCTGCATGGAATTAATTATAAATAAATTACAATACATGCATTACAAGTATATATGCTGACTGTAGATTAATAGGAGGAGGATGAATTGAATGTTGATTTGTTGCTTGATGTCATGTCCCACTAGAAAACATTCTATTAGTGTCACAAATAAAGACAATACAAATAATATGCTGTTCCTTCACTACAAAAGGTTGTATTGTCCAGGAGGAATTTGGAGTCAATCATGTACACATTAAGTTTCTATGGGAACTTGAAGACCTTGAAAGTGTTCGAATAACAAGAGAGACTCATTCACACACAAGGACATGAATGGTGTTGTTTAGTTTACATGTAAATGACAGCAGGACATGTATATAGATAGCAGCAACCTTTAGAGAAATGTGCTTTACTTTTCGGCTTTTTTGCCACTATGCCTGTAGGAAAAGCTTATATTATGCAATATTGTTAGACTGTACATACAGACATGCCCAGACAAGCCCATTAGGCTTACTGATCATAAACCCTCATTCACACATACATGGACAAGGACATGAATGGTGTTGTTTATTTTACATGTAAATGACAGCAGGACATGCATAATAGATAGCAGCAACCTTTAGAGAAATGTTTGTTTGTACTTTACTTTTCAAAGTCAGAGATAGTTTGTGCTGTGATGCCTCGTGTTTTACTCACACAAGCTACACGTTTATCCACCATGCCTGTAGGAAAAGCTCCAGTGTGCCTTTGTTGACTTTGTTGATTTCATTGCAAAGGTATCACTGTATAACCAACCTTGTAGCACTACAGAACAGAGAACACACGCGCACACACACACACAAACACGCGCACACACACACACACACACACGCACGCACGCACGCACACACACACACACACACACACACACACACATTGTATTATTCAATAGTATTTGACTGTACATATATTGCCAAGATACTCATTGTATGTGCATAATGTCCTATATGTATTGGATATAAATATATTAATATGTTACATATTAGGTTTACGTAGCAATCTCACAGTTACCAGTTTCTTTCTAGATTCTAGAAGGTTGCATATATCATGACTGGGGGAGGAGGGAGGGGCGGAGCATGCAGCAGTTTGAGGAGGGAGGGAGTTTGTTATAGGTTGTGATTGGTTGAGATATGGCTCTATTGTTCTCCTCCTTGGCCTATCAATCCAAGCAGTTAGTGGCGCCACCTCAGGCTCTCTAGTATAAGAAGAGTTGGTCTGTGTCAGTTCTCCACAACTGCTCCAGGATATCAATAATTTCTGATCAGATCTGACTGTGGACTCCAGACTTCAGGTGAAGATTAACTCTATCAACCTCAACTCTGCTGAACAGGAGGAACCCAAAGACCATGGTATGTTACTTGCCCCTTTCACCTGTCATATTTTGAATAGTATTCTCAATCTTCCATTTTGTATCATTGTAATTCGATTTAGATTTGGCTTTTTATTGTCTCACAGTGAATTTGTGAATAGAAATGCTTGTATAATTATTTGCTATATTTTCTTATATTTACTTACTATTCATTTCTTAAAATGCACAGCGACATTTTGTATTTCTTTACTAACGGCACAACATTTATCTTTTCCTTTTATCTTTTTTTTCCCAATCCAGTGTTGCATCAGCAGTCTGGCCTCCCTGTCTTGCCAACAGTAAATGGAGTTGGTACAACGTAGGTTCAGGAGGAAGGCCATGCCTACAAGCTAAGATCGGTGACCTCCCTTGCCACCATGCCATGCTAATTCTATTCCTAGCCTCAGGTATCTAGCTACCTCCTTCCCCACAGCTACAATCAACTCCACCACTTACCTGCCATGACTACCGATGCCAGCTCCACCCTCGCCACTCACCGAGGCCCTGCTGCCATGGCAACCGTCTGGCGCTCTGCCCTATCACCACCCTCGCTCCATTAAAGGGAAGAGTATATATGCCAGCCTGTTCCACTTGTCACTCGTGCACCGTACCTCGTACTACTCGTACCATACACAGCACAACCAACGACTCGCTGCAGCATTTGTTTCTTGCAATGGATCGTCTCGACCTCCATCCCCCCGACTCTGACGATGATTTTCAGGACCTTCCCGAGACGCCGGCGCCGCCCGTCCAGAGGTCCCTGCCTGCCGGCGTCCTGCTTCGGTCCGCCCCCAGCTTCCTCAGGGCATCGGAGGCAACCCGGCTGGAACCAAGCCCCCCCCGGTACTCGTCTTCTCGCCGCCGTGTCTTCCCCCCTCTCCCTCCGCCTCACCAACGCCGGTCTCGCATCGATCCCCCACCTCCACCCCCTCCTCGTCTCGAGTCCCTGACAGCGTCCGCCGCTCCGGCTCCACCTTCCTCCGCCAGGCCGACCATCCGCCCTTACAATGAGTGGACCATCGCCGGGCTCAGAAGGGCTCTCCTCGAGCGAAACGAGCCCCACTGTAGA
The DNA here is from genome assembly GCF_951216825.1 of Electrona antarctica. NCBI lineage: Eukaryota > Metazoa > Chordata > Actinopteri > Myctophiformes > Myctophidae > Electrona > Electrona antarctica. The sequence continues at coordinate 40,743,050 of NC_136795.1, forward strand.
AAGGCCAACAAAGGCCAGCTTTTTACTCTACTAATTCAGTGCTCCACTCCAGCACGACCGACAACAACAACAGCGGCGCGTCCCGATGACGTCATCCCGGGTCCTTCCACCAGACGACGCGTCACCAGGAGAGAGGTCCCTGCGCTGCCTGTCCATTACTCTCTAGGTGAGCAAACCATCCGAAATAATAATAACAATGATGATAATCACAATTCTGCCTATCACATCACCACCGGCCAACACCTCCCACCTGTACCTCCAGGCCGGTCTGTTCAAAGCCGCCTCGGACCTCCAGCTACCCAGGTCAGACTACCTTTGCTTCCCCCCCAGCATACCTCTCACCCCCCCGTGCCTGCTCCCCCCTCTTTCCCCTCTTTCTACCCCCCCCCCCCCCCCCCAAGCCTTCCTCGGAAGGCTTACATCCCCGTCTCCGCAGGCTGCACTGTCATCCAACCTCCCTGCACACTTCTCTCACCCCCCCCCCCCCCCCCAGCTCTCTCCTTCCCCCCCTCAGTCCCCCAGGCCGCTAGCCAGCCCCACGCTCCCAGGGCAACCGACCCAAGCTGGCTAGCACCTCCCCCACCTCTGGGTGCCCAGCTGCCCCAGAGCACCCTTCCCCCCTCCCTCCCCCTCCCTCCCCCCCCCTCCCCCATGTCTCCCCCCCCCCCCTTTTCTCTCTCCTCCGCAGCCGCTGCCGTGATGCCTCCCAACGCACTCGCCCTCAACCCACCTCCCGTGTCAACCCACCTCCGTCAGCAGATCCTACTGGGTAACGATATTGACCTCTCCTCCATCCTCAAACCCTCCTCTCACTCCTTCCAGCCACGAGCCATCGATTGCGGAGGGTTTTCAATAACCCTCCGCGATCTCACATCCTCCTCATCAGCCCACTCCCCCCTCACCCACACAGAATTCACCCTAGCATTTTCCTTATTCACTGATGTCATCTGTTCCCAGCACCCACACAGGAGGCAAGAGTTAAATCACTATCTATACCTCATCACGGACCTTGCAGCGCGCTTCAGCGGATCACTATTTTATGAATACCACCGACAGTTTGCGGCGAGAGCAGCAGCCCGCCTCCAGCAATGGAACGTCTCCACATACTGGGGCGCCCTCGACGTAGAGCTCTACTGCCGGCTCTTCGCCGGCAGTAGAGCTCTCGCCTGCACCATCTGCGGTTGCCCCTCCCACCCCACCACCGAGTGCGTCCTCTCGGCCACCAAACCACCACCCAAACCCGCCTCATCCGCCCCAGCTCACACGTACACGCCGCACTCCCAACACTCCCCCGCAAAAAAGCAAAAAACCAACCACCCCACCGGCCCGACCACCTTCCCCTCCTCCTCCCAAGCACTGGACAAACGGGGCCGAAAAATAATGTTCGTCGGCTCACGCATGCTCTGCAACAATTTTAATGCGCTGGGTTGCAGCATGACCTCTTGCAAAATGCTGCACGTTTGCTCCTATTGTGGAGGAGCACATAACCGGCCCAGCTGCCCCCACAACCCCCCCAAACCAGCCACCAGCTGACTGATCAAACACCTGGCCACCCCCGTCAACATCCCCGCCCTAGCCAAAGCCCTAGCCTACCATCCCGACATCCCCTTCATCCATTTTTTCATAGACGGCCTCATCCAAGGTTTCGCACCAGGCCTTTTTTCACTCCCCGACCTATCCCACTCCTGCAATAACCTCCAGTCCGCCCTATCAGAACCCGACACCGTCACCACCCTACTCACCAAAGAAATAAACCAAGGATTCATGATAGGACCATTTGACTCCCCCCCGTTCCCCTCCTACCGCATCAGCCCCCTAGGCGTGGCAACCAGGAAATACTCCGGCAAGAAAAGATTGATCATCGACCTCTCCGCCCCCCACGGTTCATCCATTCCCAGCATCAACAGCCTCATCCCCAGCGCCGACTACTCACTCAAATACTCAACCATAGACCACGCCATCTCCCTGATCAGACTCGCCGGGCGTGGTGCCTGGCTGTCAAAAGCCGACATCACGTCGGCTTTCAAAATTCTCCCACTCCATCCAGACTCATGGCACCTGTTCGGCGCACGCTGGGACCATCAATACTTCTTCTCCGTCAGATTACCATTCGGATGCAAAAGCAGCCCCAGACTGTTCAACAACCTATCAGAACTCCTCTGCTGGATACTCCTCAATAACGACCACATCCCCCACCTAGTCCACCTCCTGGATGATTTCCTCACCATCGACCCGCCATCATCCCCCCCCGCTCGCAGCCTTACGTGCCTCAAGGCTACCTTCGCTGCGCTCGGCATCCCCCTCGCAGAAGAGAAGACCATGGGGCCTCTGACCAAAATCGAGTTCCTGGGCATCAACCTAGACTTCCAAGCCTCACTACCCCAAGATAAACTGGACCGCATTTCACTCCTCATCTCCAACTTCCTAGAAATCCCGTCATGCTCCAAACAACAACTGCTACAGCTCCTAGGTCACCTCAACTATGCCACCAGAATCATCCCCCAAGGCCGTTCTTTCATCTCCCACCTCCTCCACCTCGCCGCGTCCGTACCGTCACTCCACCACCACGTCAACCTAGACATAGAATGCCGCACAGAACTCAGGCTCTGGCACATCCTGCTGTCTAACTGGAACGGTGTTTCCTTCTTTTACAACGATTTTCATTCCTCTCCCGAGGATCTAGATCTTTACACCGACGCGGCCCCCTCCGTCGGTTTCGGAGGGTACCACAGAGGGAGATGGTTCGCCGAGAGGTGGCCTGAAGAGCTATTCTCCCCCCCCTTCTCCCATGCCCACTCTTCAGCCCTCTTCGAGCTGTACCCTGTCATAGTCGCGGCCTCTCTCTGGGGTCACGAATGGACCAGCCGCTCAGTCCTAATTCACACAGACAACCAAGCCACTGTCCAAATCATTAACAAAGGTCGCTCCTCCTCACTACCCCTCATGGCCCTCCTCAGACGCCTCACATGGATTTCCGTCACACACAACTTCATAATCCAAGCAGCTCACGTCCCCGGTCACCACAATGCAATAGCAGATTCACTTTCACGCTTCTCCTTCCAGAAATTCAAGCTATTGGCCCCATCAGCAGACCTCCACCCGACTCCAGCCCCTCCGTTTTCTCAGATGACCTTCCCCTAGACCATCCACTCCACGACCTCCTGACCATCTCCAGAAACCTCATACTCCAAGGTATTGCTCCATCCACACTCTCGTCCTACTGGACAGCCTGGAACAGTTTCCGGTCATTCCACTCCTCCTTCGGCCTACCATTCCCGTCCCTGGACCTCATCACACTCACCTCCTATATCAGCCACTGCCATTCTTCACGGGCCATGCTTCCATCCACCATCCGAGTATACTTAGCGGGTATCAACTTCATTTCCAAACTCATAACCGGAGCCCCTCACCCCTTCGCCCTTCACGCACATGTCACCCTGCTCCTTAAGAGCCTGAAAAGAAAGGAGCCTCATAATCCCCCTCTCCGCCAACCAATCACCTCCGATATCCTCTCAGGATGCATCAATACACTCCGCTCCGGTTATTCGAGCCCATCCACAGATTCCACCCTGGAAGCCATGTTCCTCCTGGCATTTTTTGGCTTTCTTCGATGCTCCGAATTCACCACACCTAACTCCACATTCATCCATAACAAACACCCCTGCCTATCCGACCTGAGCATCTTAGATTCCACCACTATCATTTTCACCCTAAAATACAGCAAAACTGACCAATACGGCAAAACAACACCCATCTACCTGTTCAAACTCAGCTCCTACCTCAGCCCCTACGAACCCCTAACCCGGCACCTCCACGCCAGGCTCTCTTCCCGTGCCTCTCCTCTTGATCCCCTGTTTACTACAGAGACCGGCACCACAGCCACCAGACACTGGTTCCTCTACCATGAAATGAAATGAAATGAAATCTATATTTACCCAGGGTATCTGGGCTAAGCTCAAGAACTTGTTTCCAGCCAGGCCCTGCTCATAGAACACATTTCATCGTAGTGGTTCAATGCCTTGTTCAAGGGCACTTCAGCGGTGGTAATTTTAACGTGTCGGACGGCTGATTCGAACTAGGAACCTTCCGGTATCAAGACCGCGCCGCTATCCGTTCGGCCACCGCTGCCACTGTCACCATCTCCGCCAGATCCTGACCAAGGCCGGATACTCAGCATCCGACTTCTCCGGCCACTCATTCCGGATCGGCGCAGCCTCCACAGCCTCCAGACAAGGTATCACTGACCACACCGTCCAACTCCTAGGGCGCTGGTCATCACAAGCATACCATGCGTATATCCGAACAAGCATCCAGGACCTCAGAGCCGCTCACGGATCTCTGGTCCTGTAAATGCTCCATGATCGCTTCTCGATCAACATCCATCTTTTGGGGTCTCGGATTGGGGGCGTGTCCTCGCACAGTTCAGGACGCCCGCTACTCAGACCCCATGCCAAACACCCAGGGTATCCTACCCCCCCTGGAACCCGGCCTTCGTCCACCACCTCCCCCCCCCACAGAGCTTCGCTACGAGCTGGCTCTTCCTTCACCTCCCCCAGGGGCTTAGTCTTCACTATCGTCCCTCCCCCTCACCCCCTCCCCCTTCCCGTAACGCCAAATCATCCATGTCTTCCTCACCCCTCGAACCTCCCCCCCCCCCCTTTCACCCGTCACCCAGCCCCTCGGAAACTACCCTTCGTCCTCACTCCCCCCTTCCTCCCCTATTCCCAACCCATCGTCCTCCTCCCTTCCCCCCTCGTCCCCACGGACAATCCAAGGCCATCCTACGCATATCAATATGCACGCATGTCATCATGCACCTCATTTCTATCATTCCTTTTCATGTTCCTCCTCTCTTCTAAATAAATGCTAAACTATGTCAAACGATGTTCGATTGTATGTGTGGTCTGTACTAGTGAAATGGAGTTGGTACAACGTAGGTTCAGGAGGAAGGCCATGCCTACAAGCTAAGATCGGTGACCTCCCTTGCCACCATGCCATGCTAATTCTATTCCTAGCCTCAGGTATCTAGCTACCTCCTTCCCCACAGCTACAATCAACTCCACCACTTACCTGCCATGACTACCGATGCCAGCTCCACCCTCGCCACTCACCGAGGCCCTGCTGCCATGGCAACCGTCTGGCGCTCTGCCCTATCACCACCCTCGCTCCATTAAAGGGAAGAGTATATATGCCAGCCTGTTCCACTTGTCACTCGTGCACCGTACCTCGTACCCCTCCCTCCCTCCCTCTTCTTTACTAACTCTCGTTCTCCAGTTTCAGGTTCCAGACGGGGGTCTCGGATTGGGGGCGTGTCCTCGCACAGTTCAGGACGCCCGCTACTCAGACCCCATGCCAAACACCCAGGGTATCCTACCCCCCCTGGAACCCGGCCTTCGTCCACCACCTCCCCCCCCCACAGAGCTTCGCTACGAGCTGGCTCTTCCTTCACCTCCCCCAGGGGCTTAGTCTTCACTATCGTCCCTCCCCCTCACCCCCTCCCCCTTCCCGTAACGCCAAATCATCCATGTCTTCCTCACCCCTCGAACCTCCCCCCCCCCCCTTTCACCCGTCACCCAGCCCCTCGGAAACTACCCTTCGTCCTCACTCCCCCCTTCCTCCCCTATTCCCAACCCATCGTCCTCCTCCCTTCCCCCCTCGTCCCCACGGACAATCCAAGGCCATCCTACGCATATCAATATGCACGCATGTCATCATGCACCTCATTTCTATCATTCCTTTTCATGTTCCTCCTCTCTTCTAAATAAATGCTAAACTATGTCAAACGATGTTCGATTGTATGTGTGGTCTGTACTAGTGAAGTGAACATAGAAGCTTGGCTAAACCAAAACAGCATGGCTGTGACCAGTGTGGACAACGCTACCATTACATGTCTGCCCTTAAAAGGCACCAGCTGATTCACACAGGAAAGAAGCCCTATGGATGTGATCAATGTGGACAACACTTCTCCCTAATGTCCAACCTTAAAACGCACCAGAGAATTCACACTGGAGAGAAACCCTATGGATGTGATCAGTGTGGACAACACTTCTCTCTAATGTCCAGCCTTAAAACACAACAGAGAATTCACACAGGGGAGAAACCCTATGGATGTGATCACTGTGGAGAACACTTCTCTCGAATGGATAGCCTTAAAAAGCACCAGAGAATTCACACTGGAGAGAAACCTTATGGATGTGATCAGTGTGGACAACACTTCTCTCTAATGTCCAGCCTTAAAACACACCAGAGAATTCACACAGGGGAGAAACCCTATGGATGTGATCAGTGTGGACAACACTTCACTAAAATGGCAAATCTTAAAACACACCAGAGAATCCACACTGGAGAGAAACCCTATGGATGTGATCAGTGTGGACAACACTTCTCTGAAATGTCCAGCCTTAAAAAGCACCAGATAATTCACACAGGAGAGAAACCATATGGATGTGATCAGTGTGGACAACACTTCTCTCGAATGTCCAGCCTTAAAAAGCACCAGATAATTCACACAGGAGAGAAACCATATGGATGTGATCAGTGTGGACAACACTTCTCTCGAATGTCCAGCCTTAAAAAGCACCAGAGAATTCACACAGGAGAGAAACCCTATGGATGTGATCAGTGTGGACAACACTTCTCTGAAATGTCCAGCCTTAAAAAGCACCAGATAATTCACACAGGAGAGAAACCATATGGATGTGATCAGTGTGGACAACACTTCTCTCGAATGTCCAACCTTAAAAAGCACCAGAGAATTCACACAGGAGAGAAACCCTATGGATGTGATCAGTGTGGACAACACTTCTCTGAAATGTCCAGCCTTAAAAAGCACCAGATAATTCACACAGGAGAGAAACCATATGGATGTGATCAGTGTGGACAACACTTCTCTCGAATGTCCAGCCTTAAAAAGCACCAGAGAATTCACACAGGAGAGAAACCCTATGGATGTGATGAGTGTGGACATAGATTCTCTTTAATGGCCAACCTTAAAACGCACCAGAGAATTCACACTGGAGAGAAACCCTATCGATGTGATCAGTGTGGACAACACTTCTCTCTAATGTCCAGTCTTAAAACACACCAGAGAATTCACACAGGGGAGAAACCCTATGGATGTGATTAATGTGGACAACACTTCTCTCAAATGTCCAGCCTTAAAACACACCAGAGAATACACTGGGGAGAAACCCTATGGATGTGATCAGTGTGGACAACACTTCTCCCAAAAGAGCAATCTTAAAACACACCAGATAAAACATACTGTTTAAATTAACTGTTATTTTTGTATTTCTTATTCACTGAGTCAAGAGTCAGGGTCAGTTGATCAGTTGTTGGTGGCTTGTTTCTTTTTTAATTATTAGCATCCTATTGTTATACTATATAATGTCCAGCTACATTTTGCTGAAGATAGAGAAAAACAATATTATACATTACCAATATTCATTTATTCTCAATCTTTGTCAATGTAATTGCCAGATTTATGTTTTTTTCCTCCCATGGGTTGTCCATGCTTTATATGAAAAGTTATTTCACTGTTAGCAATGACTAAAACAAACTACCTATATAGTATTATGATGAATATTGAATAATGCTATTATGAATTTATTTTCTCCAAATTGCCATTTCTTATCATAGTAATTGATCTATGTAGTGACAGATTATTCTCTTTTTATTTCTTTGTTACAGTATGTTAGGTGCAGTCACAAATACACGTAAAAAGAAGTCAAGATGAGCATTTGTTTACATTTTTTTTATATGAGTACTGCATGTGGCAATCACAGCCGCAGTGACATGAAATACACTTTGGAAGACAATAACACACATTGTAATGTAGGAGCACATAACAGTTTTGCCAGAGAACATTTAAAACAAAATAAATGTTGAAATGTTGTCGAAAAACACATTTCAGAATGATACGCCAATGAAAGAAAATCACACTGCATCACACAGACACAACTTGTCCATGTAGATCATCTAACTGTCCCCATTAGGCCTAGTGATCATAAACCATTTCAGTGCTAAATGAACCATTATGACATCAATATTGCCACCATGGGGAGAACAAAAAACTTGGTAAATTATGTCAGGATATCTTTTCTCAAAGCATGCTAGAGGCCATTGTCCATCGATCTGCCCTATACTGTTACTGTCTGGATGTCCATTACCTGCTCCAGTGACAGATGCTTTGCCACAATGATGCCATCACTGCCCAGGTGTTTGTGGGTTTCTATGATGCATTCAGACAGTGGTGAGGTTAAACAAGAGAGACTCATTCACACACATGGACAAGGACATGAATGGTGTTGTTTATTTTACTATTTATGTAAAATGACAGCAGGACATGCATAATAGATACAAATAAATTAACTGTTCTTTTTGTATTTCTTATTCACAGAGTCAAGAGTCAGGGTCAGTTGATCAGTTGTTGGTGGCTTGTTTCTTTTTAAATTATTAGCATCCTATATAATGTCCAACTGAAGATAGAGAAAAACAATATTATCCATTACCAATATGCATTTATTCTCAATATTTGTCAATGTAATTGACATAGATTTATGTTTTAGCAAATGTTTGTACTTTACTTGTCCTGTAGGAAAAGCTCCATTGTGCTTATGTTGCAAAGGTATCACTGCATAACCAACCTTGTACCACTACAGAACATAACATTTGTGCCAAAAATAAAGACAATAAAACAATCTTGATGCTGTCCCTCACTACACCAGGTTGTGTGTGTGCGCCACACACACACACACACACACACACACACACACACACACACACACACACACACACACACACACACACACACACACACACACACAGCTTTTATAGCTGTCCTGTCCACTGGGCGGTTGCAGTTACATGAACTACCTGTAACTCCTATTATATTTTCTTATTTTTAATAAACATTCAACATCAACAGTTGTTTGTTTATGCTGCATGCAAATGAGAGCACAACACATATAAGAATAGCAATGATACTGGTTTATGTTACTTGTCAAAGTCAGAGATAGGTTGGTCCATACAGTGAAATGTCCTTGTGACAAAGACATTGTACATCTTCACGTGTGCTATGAGTATATGCGTTTCAGAAGCTAGTATATTCATTAGCCTTTTAGTAATAACCAGTAAGACTCCTAAGGGCAAGAAGCAGCGGTCGCGTGCACGCATCCGCCTCGTTGATGGCAGACTGCAGTGCTGGGCGAGCGCTGGCACTTTGGCATGGGGGGTCAGATCAAGATGGAATGAATTCTGCATGGAATTAATTATTTAAACTATACATGCATTACAAGTATATATGCTGACTGTAGATTAATATAATTGAATGTTGATTTGTTGCTTGATAATTGTAATTTAACTCACTAATAACAAAGCATGTCCCACTAGAAAACATTCTATTAGTGTCACAAATAAAGACAATACAAATAAGATGCTGTTCCTTCACTACAAAAGGTTGTATTGTCCAGGAGGAATTTGGAGTCAATCATGTACACATTAAGTTTCTATGGGAACTTGAAAGACCTTGAAAGTGTCTCAATGGCTCTGGTCGAATAACAAGAGAGACTCATTCACACACAAGGATATGAATGGTGTTGTTTAGTTTACATGTAAATGACAGCAGGACATGCATAGCAGCAACTTTTAGAGAAATGTGCTTTACTTTTCGGCTTTTTTGCCACTATGCCTGTAGGAAAAGCTTATATTATGCAATATTGTTAGACTGTACATACAGACATGCCCAGACAAGCCCATTAGGCTTACTGATCATAAACCCTCATTCACACATACATGGACAAGGACATGAATGGTGTTGTTTATTTTACATGTAAATGACAGTGTTGCATCAGCAGTCTGGCCTCCCTGTCTTACCAACAGTAAGTGAACATAGAAGCTTGGCTAAACCAAAACAGCATGGCTGTGACCAGTGTGGACAACGCTACCATTACATGTCTGCCCTTAAAAGGCACCAGCTGATTCACACAGGAGAGAAGCCCTATGGATGTGATCAATGTGGACAACACTTCTCCCTAATGTCCAACCTTAAAACACACCAGAGAATTCACACAGGGGAGAAACCCTATGGATGCGATCAGTGTGGACAACACTTCACTAAAATGGCAAATCTTAAAACACACCAGAGAATCCACACTGGAGAGAAACCCTATGGATGTGATCAGTGTGGACAACACTTCTCTCAAGTGTCCTGCCTTAAAAAGCACCAAAGAATTCACACTGGAGAGAAACCCTATGGATGTGATCAGTGTGGACAACACTTCTCTCAAATGTCCAACCTTATAACCCATCAGAGAATTCACACTGGAGAGAAACCCTATGGTCTGTGTCAGTTCTCCACAACTGCTCCAGGATATCTTCTGATCAGATCTGACTGTGGACTCCAGACTTCAGGTGAAGATGAACTCTATCAACCTCAACTCTGCTGAACAGGAGGAACTCAAAGACCATGGTATGTTACTTGCCCCTTTCACCTGTCATATTTTGAATAGTATTCTCAATCTTCCATTTTGTATCATTGTAATTCGATTTAGATTTGGCTTTTTATTGTTTCACAGTGAATTTGTGAATAGAAATGCTTGTATAAATATTTGATATATTTTCTTATAGTTACTTACTATTAATTTCTTAAAATGCACAGCGACATTTTGTATTTCTTTACTAACGGCACAACTTTCTTTTCCTTTTATCTTTTTTTCCCAATCCAGTGTTGCATCAGCAGTCTGGCCTCCCTGTCTTACCAACAGTAAGTGAACATAGAAGCTTGGCTAAACCAAAACAGCATGGCTGTGACCAGTGTGGACAACGCTACCATTACATGTCTGCCCTTAAAAGGCACCAGCTGATTCACACAGGAGAGAAGCCCTATGGATGCGATCAGTGTGGACAACACTTCACTAAAATGGCAAATCTTAAAACACACCAGAGAATCCACACTGGAGAGAAGCCCTATGGATGTGATCAGTGTGGACAACACTTCTCTCAAATGTCCTGCCTTAAAAAGCACCAAAGAATTCACACTGGAGAGAAACCCTATGGATGTGATCAGTGTGGACAACACTTCTCTCAAATGTCCAACCTTAAAACCCATCAGAGAATTCACACTGGAGAGAAACCCTATGGATGTGATCAGTGTGGACAACACTTCTCTAAAATGTCCCACCTTAATACACACCAGAGAATCCACACAGGGGAGAAACCCTATGGATGTGATCAGTGTGGCCAACACTTCTCTCGAATGTCCAGCCTTAAAAAGCACCATAGAATTCACACTGGATAGTAACCCTATGGATGTGAACAGTGTGGACAGCACTTCTCCCAAAAGAGCAACCTTTAAACACACCAGATAATTCACACTGGAGAGAAATCCTATGGATGTGATCAGTGTGGACAACACTTCACTAAAATGGCAAATCTTAAAACACACCAGAGAATCCACACTGGAGAGAAACCCTATGGATGTCCAGCCTTAAAAGTCACCAGAGAATTCACACAGGAGAGAAACCCTATGGATGTGATCAGTGTGGACAACACTTCACTAAAATGGCAAATCTTAAAACACACCAGAGAATCCACACTGGAGAGAAACCCTATGGATGTGATCAGTGTGGACAACACTTCTCTACAAGGTCCAACCTTAAAACACACCAGAGAATATACACCCGACAGAAACCCTATGGATGTGATCAGTGTGGACAACACTTCTCTCGAATGTCCAGCCTTAAAAAGCACCATAGAATTCACACTGGATAGTAACCCTATGGATGTGAACAGTGTGGACAACACTTCTCCCAAAAGAGCAACCTTTAAACACACCAGATAATTCACACTGGAGAGAAATCCTATGGATGTGATTAGTGTGGACAACACTTCTCTCAAATGTCCAGCCTTAAAACACACCAGAGAATACACTTGGGAGAAACCCTATGGATGTGATCAGTGTGGACAACACTTCTCCCAAAAGAGCAACCTTAAAACACACCAGATAAAACATACTGTTTAAATTAACTGTTATTTTTGTATTTCTTATTCACTGAGTCAGGGTCAGTTGATCAGTTGTTGGTGGCTTGATGCATTTCTATGATGCATTCAGACAGTGGTGAGGTTAAACAAGAGAGACTCATTCACACACATGGACAAGGACATGAATGGTGTTGTTTATTTTACATGTAAAATGACAGCAGGACATGCATAATAGATACAAATAAATGAACTGTTCTTTTTGTATTTCTTATTCACTGAGTCAAGAGTCAGTGAATATCTCTGTCAATGTAATTGACATAGATTTATGTTTTAGCAGCAACCTTTAGAGAAATGTTTGTACTTTACTTTTCGTTTTTTGCCACCATGCCTGTAGGAAAAGCTCCATTGTGCTTATGTTGCAAAGGTATCACTGCATAACCAACCTTGTACCACTACAGAACATAACATTTGTGCCAAAAATAAAGACAATAAAACAATGTTGATGCTGTCCCTCACTACACCAGGTTGTGTGTGTGCGCGCGCGCACACACACACACACACACACACACACACACACACACACACACACACACACAGCTTTTCCTAGCTGTCCTGTCCACTGGGCGGTTGCAGTTACATGAACTACCTGTAACTCCTATTATATTTTCTTATTTTAAATAAACATTCAACATCAACAGTTGTTTGTTTATAGGAGCACAGTGCACTAATGTCAGTCAATCCAATGAATTATGCTTTGGAAGGAAATACAAAACACCAGTTTTACAAGATACATTAACATGTATATGGGCTTTACATTAAGCTTTATGCTGCATGCAAATGAGAGCACAACACATATAAGAATAGCAATGATACTGGTTTATGTTACTTGTCAAAGTCAGAGATAGGTTGTGCAGTCCATACAGTGAAATGTCCTTGTGACAAAGACATTGTACATCTTCACTTGTGCTATGAGTATATGTGTTTCAGAAGCTAGTATATTCATTAGCCTTTTAGTAATTACCAGTAAGACTCCTAAGGGCAAGAAGCAGAGGTCACATGCATGCATCCGCCTCGTTGATGGCAGACTGCAGTGCTGGGCGAGCGCTGGCACTTTGGCATGGGGGGTCAGATCAAGATGGAATGAATTCTGCATGGAATTAATTATAAATAAATTACAATACATGCATTACAAGTATATATGCTGACTGTAGATTAATAGGAGGAGGATGAATTGAATGTTGATTTGTTGCTTGATGTCATGTCCCACTAGAAAACATTCTATTAGTGTCACAAATAAAGACAATACAAATAATATGCTGTTCCTTCACTACAAAAGGTTGTATTGTCCAGGAGGAATTTGGAGTCAATCATGTACACATTAAGTTTCTATGGGAACTTGAAGACCTTGAAAGTGTTCGAATAACAAGAGAGACTCATTCACACACAAGGACATGAATGGTGTTGTTTAGTTTACATGTAAATGACAGCAGGACATGCATATAGATAGCAGCAACCTTTAGAGAAATGTGCTTTACTTTTCGGCTTTTTTGCCACTATGCCTGTAGGAAAAGCTTATATTATGCAATATTGTTAGACTGTACATACAGACATGCCCAGACAAGCCCATTAGGCTTACTGATCATAAACCCTCATTCACACATACATGGACAAGGACATGAATGGTGTTGTTTATTTTACATGTAAATGACAGCAGGACATGCATAATAGATAGCAGCAACCTTTAGAGAAATGTTTGTTTGTACTTTACTTTTCAAAGTCAGAGATAGTTTGTGCTGTGATGCCTCGTGTTTTACTCAAACAAGCTACACGTTTTTCCACCATGCCTGTAGGAAAAGCTCCAGTGTGCCTTTGTTGACTTTGTTGATTTCATTGCAAAGGTATCAATGTATAACCAACCTTGTAGCACTACAGAACAGAGAACACACACACGCACACACACACACACACACACACACACACATACACACATACACATACACATAGTATAATGAGCAGTGATTTCTTCTACTTAATGGCTCTGGTTCAGTAAAAATGAATTAATATTCACTTGTATTATTCAATAGTATTTGACTGTACATATATTGCCAAGATACTCACTGTATGTGCATAATGTCCTATATGTATTGGATATAAATAGATTAATATGTTACATATTAGGTTTACGTAGCAATCTCACAGTTACCAGTTTCTTTCTAGATTCTAGAAGGTTGCATATATCATGACTGGGGGAGGAGGGAGGGGCGGAGCATGCAGCAGTTTGAGGAGGGAGGGAGTTTGTTATAGGTTGTGATTGGTTGAGATATGGCTCTATTGTTCTCCTCCTTGGCCTATCAATCCAAGCAGTTAGTGGCTCCACCTCAGGCTCTCTAGTATAGAGACACACGGGGACTACAAATTTCACGCCCCCAAATGAGACAGCGTCCCCACTTCTGGTCCGTTGGCACGGATACTGCAGGCCAGCCCATAGAAGTCCATTGAAATTCAACTGTAGTTAGCCTACTTTTAAAATAATATGAAATGAACTGAAGACTATATTGATTTGAATAAAAATATGTTTCCAAATGTATGAAGTGTCTTTGTCAACATATATTGTTGTTTTCTCAATAGAGGATGTATTTCACATTTAATTTACCACTTGAATGAGTTACCCATAATGTTAAGGGAGCAAAGGGGAGACGGCAGACAGAGAACCTGTCGCTTTTAAGGGACGTCACTGCCTTTACGAGGCTACGAGCGCCGACTTTGAAGAGTGGAATTCTCAATATACATCCCGATCCCGACTGACTTTGTTATTCATGTCTATATTTTGAACATGTCACGGGCTTACTATATATGTTCTACCTACCACGGAGCTCCGACGGTGTTTTACCGCTGTCAACTTGTTGTAGAATTAACTTTGCTGAATAGTTGCATGGGAAAATAAGTGTGTCATCCTGACATTTTCAACTACCTAGTGAATTCTCCAGATGAGTATTAATAACAGTCTTGCAAGAAGCTGTTTAGATCATTTTCAACAAATACATATCATATAAAACGAAATACAACAAATATATCTGGGTATTGAAAACCTCAAGGGATGCAACCGTGACGTATATACCATGCGACCAGTTTGACTTGAGATTTACAATGCTAGCACTTTTCACAAACTGATGGAGTATATTATAGTACATTGTAGGATGTATATTGAGATGGCAGGTATGTGACATTGAAAAGGACAAATCAAACATATGGGACACTTTATTAGAACACAAAAAAAATCGCTATTGCCTCAGTAATGAACCAGTGCAATTAGGGTATTTCATGATGCCTCTCATAGGGATTGCATTGGCAGCTGCAGTACACAGTTGAAACGGACCAGAAGTGGGGCCGCTGTCTCATTTGGGGGCGTGAAATTTGTAGTCCCCGTGTGTCTCTATAAGAAGAGTTGATCTGTGTCAGTTCTCCACAACTGCTCCATGCAGGATATCAATAATTTCTGATCAGATCTGACTGTGGACTCCAGACTTCAGGTGAAGATGAACTCTATCAACCTCAACTCTGCTGAACAGGAGGAACCCAAAGACCATGGTATGTTACTTGCCCCTTTCACCTGTCATATTTTGAATAGTATTCTCAATCTTCCATTTTGTCTCATTGTAATTCGATTTAGATTTGGCTTTTTATTGTCTCACACAGTGAATTTGTGAATAGAAATGCTTGTATAATTATTTGCTATATTTTCTTATAGTTACTTACTATTCATTTCTTAAAATGCACAGCGACATTTTGTATTTCTTTACTAACGGCACAACATTTTTCTTTTCCTTTTATCTTTTTTTTCCAATCCAGTGTTGCATCAGCAGTCTGGCCTCCCTGTCTTACCAACAGTAAGTGAACATAGAAGCTTGGCTAAACCAAAACAGCATGGCTGTGACCAGTGTGGACAACGCTACCATTACATGTCTGCCCAGGCACCAGC
Source organism: Electrona antarctica (assembly GCF_951216825.1). Classification (NCBI taxonomy): domain Eukaryota; kingdom Metazoa; phylum Chordata; class Actinopteri; order Myctophiformes; family Myctophidae; genus Electrona; species Electrona antarctica. Next base: position 40,759,008 of record NC_136795.1, read on the forward strand.
TGATTCACACAGGAGAGAAGCCCTATGGATGTGATCAATGTGGACAACACTTCTCCCTAATGTCCAACCTTAAAAAGCACCAGAGAATCCACACAGGAGAGAAACCCTATGGATGTGATCAGTGTGGACAACACTTCTCTGAAATGTCCAGCCTTAAAACGCACCAGATAATTCACACAGGAGAGAAACCATATGGATGTGATCAGTGTGGACAACACTTCTCTCAAATGTCCAGCCTTAAAAAGCACCAGAGAATTCACACTGGAGAGAAACCCTATGGATGTGATCAGTGTGGACATAGATTCTCTTTAATGGTCAGCCTTAAAACGCACCAGAGAATTCACACTGGAGAGAAACCCTATGGATGTGATCACTGTGGAGAACACTTCACAGTTTATTTGTATTGTCTTTATTTGTGACACTAATAGAATGTTTTCTAGTGGGACATGACATCAAGCAACAAATCAACATTCAATTCATCCTCCTCCTATTAATCTACAGTCAGCATATATACTTGTAATGCATGTATAGTTTAAATAATTAATTCCATGCAGAATTAATTATACACCCTTCTCAAGAGTGGACATCTGTCAGGCACAGAAGGACGACCCGAATATTGGCCCTGTAATGGACTGCAGACAGTCAGATCAAAGACCTGTTGGACAAGAGCTGAAATCATTCAGTGCACAGAGCAAACGACTACTCAGAGAGTGGGACAAACTCAGTCTAGATAGAGATGGCATACTACACCGAAAGACTGCTACCAGAACACAACTGGTTCTACCAGAAAAGTACAAGACAACAGTCCTGAGACAACTCAATGATGACATGGGCCATCAGGGTGTGGAGCGCACAACATCACTTGTGCGGGATCGCTTCTTCTGGCCACATATGCAGCGAGAGGTAGAGATCTATATGTCCCGATGTTGTGCATGTCTTAAACAGAAGAAGCCCTGTAGAGAAACAAGAGAACCTCTCACCTCCATTGTCACAACACAGCCATTCGAGTTGGTATCCATCGACTTTCTGCATCTAGACAAATGTAAAGGTGGCTATGAATACATTTTGTTGATAGTTGATCATTACACCCGCTTTGCCCAAGCATATGCCACAACAACGAAATCTGCTAAATGTGTTGCTGACAAGATATTCAATGATTATGCCCTGAAATTCGGATTTGCCCAGCGGATCCACCATGATCAGGGAGCCGAATTTGAGAACCAGTTGATGGCACAGCTAAAGAAGAATTGTGGAGTGATGTGCTCAAGAACAACACCGTATCACCCTGAAGGTAACGGGCAGGTTGAGAGGATGAACAGGACTCTCCTGCAAATGCTGAAAACGCTCACTGAGAGGCAGAAGTCTAACTGGAAGGAGTCACTGAACAAACTCATGTTTGCATACAACAGCACCCGAAGTGAAGTTACAGGCTTTTCTCCATTCTATCTGCTATTTGGGAGATCTCCAAGATTGCCTGTGGACTTGCTGTTTGGCTTGACTCCTGAGACAGGGACTGCAGATCACAAAGAATACATGAGAAAATGGAAAGCACAGATGCAGGAGGCGTATGACATCACGTCTGCAAATGCAAAGAAAACCGCAGGCAGGAACAAGCGGAATTATGACAACAAGGTGAGGAGTTCTGTATTGCACGAGGGAGACCTCGTAAGGAATATGACACCCAGAGGAGGAACTGGAAAACTGCGAAATCACTGGGAAGACAGTATCCACAAAGTCATCCGTCAGGTGGGAAAAGAGATGCCCATATATGAAGTTGTACCTGAACAAGGGAAAGGAAGAGGAAGTAGGATTCTGCACCGCAACCTCCTGTTGCCATGTGATAACTTGCCTCTAGAGATCCAGCTACAACCTGCCAAATCAAAGAGGAAAGCTACAGCTCAGACCAGTACAGACAAGGGAGTCACAAATCAAGAGGATGATGAGAGTGACGACGATGATTTTGGATACTACTACAGGCCAATGGATCAGCCTTTGCCTGTGATGCAAGCTGTGGATACAGACAGAGAGGATGTTAACGATGCTGAGCATCAGCAGCAAAACATACCCCAGCAGCATGAGGCTCAGGACATAGGAGATATGCTGAATGAAGAGGAGACATCGGATCAAGAGGAAATACAAGTTGAAGAGGAGCCTGTCATGGATGGAAGACTGTCAGCACCACCGTCGCCTGTTTCAAGTGACAACAGTGAGGCAGCACAGCACTATCAGCGACCAGCAAGAGAGAGACGAGCTCCGAGAGTCTTCACGTATGACCAGCTCGGCCAACCAGCCTGTTATACTGCTGGACCTCCAGGCGACATCATGTACTGGTACCCTCCAGTGCCCCGGCCTTATGGAGCCATGCAAGCAGCAGGTGCGTGGATACCTACAGGACAGCCCTTCGCCTACCAGTCTGCCGTTCCTGGATACTGAATGAAGGTTATCACCCCCCCTCTTCCCCAATGCCACACAAATCTACATACACCTTCACTCTACACACTCATGGACTTTGCGAGAAGCTGAGTGCCACATACATCCACACACAAATGCACTACACTCCTGAACTTTGAAATAAGTCGAGTGCTCCACACACACACCCCTACACTCGTGGACTTTGTTTAAGTCGAGTACTACAACATAACATGCACACACTCGTTACACACTCCTGGACTTTGCGAGAAGCCGAGTGATATACACAACAAACATACACTTCACATTCGTGGACTTTGAATCAAGCCGAATGCTCTTACACACACACACACTACTCGTGAACTGTTGTTGAAACAACCGAGTGCCTTTCGTACATTCATGGAAAAACTGCTTGAAAAAAGAAATGTTGATGGTACATTATTGCTGTTCTAATGTCGCGGACGACATTTATTTTGAAGGGGAGTGTGTAGTAGATTGAACTTTTGTTGATTTATTATAAGGCACATCTCTAAGCTATTTCTGTCCAAAGTGCTTTGAACTAGGCTTTTATTTTGAGTAGCAGCTATTTTGTATTTGGAGCATATTCTTTATTTTGTACAACGTTGTGGGTCCATGTAAAACAGTTTGACATTATTATATTGCTTACAGCATCACAGAGATCGATAGTTCTAGGATCGACTATTGTGTTTTGGTGAATCTGTGATTGATTGGTTTGGTCTGTCTCAGTTGTTGCTGTATGGGAACTGGCGCCGTTTCCTCTTCAGTAGCGTTTGTGCTCGGAAGAGAGACACTGCGTCGTGTGTTTGTTTGATTCACACATTGCTCCTTTTACAGGTAAAACTGCCGTCAGACGGCTCAAAGTATGAACCGAACGTATTGAGAATTGTGTATGACGTTGTGAACTGTATTTCCGTTTGTTTATAGTCACTTTAAGAGCTTAATACAGACCAAATACTTGATGAAGTTTATTGTGGTTTCAGAGACGCATGGTGTACACTAGGCTCCGCCATCTTATGTAGCTATACACTGTGGTTGGCGTCGCAAGCACGTTGTGTATAATGTTTACATTTATTTCTGAACCATTTCGTTTATAGAACAGTGCAATACATTGGTGCATGTTTAAAACATGGTGCATTTATAATTTAATTTGTCATAGCTAAAATAATATGGACAACTGAGTTCATGAAAGAGCAAAAGGGTCATTTGAAAAGTAAAAAAGAATAACATGGTTAAAAAGGGATAAAAGAGTACAATGAGAAATGCATTTATATACTAATTAGTTAAAAACTGAACAACAGTGTATTTCATGTCATGTTTACAGACTGTGCATTGGTCATAATTGCATTTAAGCACTTTGATGCACTTCTAGTGGTAATGGTATATGCTTAAGCATACAAGGTGCCTTTCTGGATTAATGTGGTATTGTGCCTTTTATTTATTACAGAATGTAATTCATGTGAAGTGTGATTATATTAGGGGTTCATCTGAACATTTACTGATGCTACAGTCATCTTGTTTAATTCATGAAGAAATGATAACAGAGTATGGTATTTGAATTCATGGGAACTATACCTATTGTGCACATACTGAGACTGTTATTTTGTTATGATTCAGGGTTAAAGGTCACATGAGTACTCGTGATATAATACTGCTGCTATTGTAAGATGATGAGACAATGTATTCATGATTGTATGTGTTTGATTATTGCTGATTTTGAGATAAAAGTAGCGTTTGTGCTCGGAAGAGAGACACTGCGTCGTGTGTTTGTTTGATTCACACATTGCTCCTTTTACAGGGGTACTACAGCTCCACCTCAGGCTCTCTAGTATAAGAAGAGTTGGTCTGTGTCAGTTCTCCACAACTGCTCCAGGATATCAATAATTTCTGATCAGATCTGACTGTGGACTCCAGACTTCAGGTGAAGATGAACTCTATCAACCTCAACTCTGCTGAACAGGAGGAACCCAAAGACCATGGTATGTTACTTGCCCCTTTCACCTGTCATATTTTGAATAGTATTCTCAATCTTCCATTTTGTATCATTGTAATTCGATTTAGATTTGGCTTTTTATTGTCTCACAGTGAATTTGTGAATATAAATGCTTGTATAATTATTTGCTATATTTTCTTATAGTTACTTACTATTAATTTCTTAAAATGCACAGCGACATTTTGTATGTCTTTACTTCTTTTCCTTTTATATATTTTTTCCAATCCAGTGTTGCATCAGCAGTCTGGCCTCCCTGTCTTACCAACAGTAAGTGAACATAGAAGCTTGGCTAAACCAAAACAGCATGGCTGTGACCAGTGTGGACAACGCTACCATTACATGTCTGCCCTTAAAAGGCACCAGCTGATTCACACAGGAGAGAAGCCCTATGGATGTGATCAATGTGGACAACACTTCTCCCTAATGTCCAACCTTAAAACCCATCAGAGAATTCACACTGGAGAGAAACCCTATGGATGTGATCAGTGTGGACAACACTTCTCTCTAATGTCCACCCTTAAAACGCACCAGAGAATTCACACTGGAGAGAAACCCTATGGATGTGATCAGTGTGGACAACACTTCTCTGACATGTCCGGTTTTAAAAAGCACCAGAGGATTCACACTGGAGAGAAACCCTATGGATGTGATCACTGTGGAGAACACTTCTCTCGAATGGATAGCCTTAAAAAGCACCAGATAATTCACACAGGGGAGAAACCCTATGGATGTGATCAGTGTGAACTACACTTCTCTCGAATGGATAGCCTTAAAACCCATCAGAGAATTCACACTGGAGAGAAACCCTATGGATGTGATCAGTGTGGACAACACTTCTCTCTAATGTCCACCCTTAAAACGCACCAGAGAATTCACACTGGAGAGAAACCCTATGGATGTGATCAGTGTGGACAACACTTCTCTGACATGTCCGGTCTTAAAAAGCACCAGAGGATTCACACTGGAGAGAAACCCTATGGATGTGATCACTGTGGAGAACACTTCTCTCGAATGGATAGCCTTAAAAAGCACCAGATAATTCACACAGGGGAGAAACCCTATGGATGTGATCAGTGTGAACTACACTTCTCTCAAATGTCCAGCCTTAAAACACACCAGAGAATTCACACAGGGGAGAAACCCTATGGATGTGATCAGTGTGGACAACACTTCTCTACAAGGTCCAACCTTAAAACACACCAGAGAATACACACCGGACAGAAACCCTATGGATGTGATCAGTGTGGACAACACTTCTCTCGAATGTCCAGCCTTAAAAAGCACCATAGAATTCACACTGGATAGTAACCCTATGGATGTGAACAGTGTGGACAACACTTCTCCAAAAAGAGCAACCTTTAAACACACCAGATAATTCACACTGGAGATAAATCCTATGGATGTGATTAGTGTGGACAACACTTCTCTCAAATGTCCAGCCTTAAAACACACCAGAGAATACACTGGGGAGAAACCCTATGGATGTGATCAGTGTGGACAACACTTCTCCCAAAAGAGCAACCTTAAAACACACCAGATAAAACATACTGTTTAAATTAACTGTTATTTTTGTATTTCTTATTCACTGAGTCAAGAGTCAGGGTCATTTGATCAGTTGTTGGTGGCTTGTTTCTTTTTTAATTATTAGCATCCTATTGTTATACTATATAATGTCCAGCTACATTTTGCTGAAGATAGAGAAAAACAATATTATCCATTACCAATATTCATTTATTCTCAATCTTTGTCAATGTAATTGACATAGATTTATGTTTTTTTTCCTCCCATGGGTTGTCCATGCTTTATATGAAAAGTTATTTCACTGTTAGCAATGACTAAAACAAACTACCTATATAGTATTATGATGAATATTGAATAATGCTATTATGAATTTATTTTCTCCAAATTGCCATTTCTTATCATAGTAATTGATCTATGTAGTGACAGATTATTCTCTTTTTATTTTGTTGTTACAGTACATTAGGTGCAGTCACAAATAAACGTAAAAAAGTCAAGATGAGCAATTGTTTAGATTTTGTTTATACGAGTACTGCATGTGGCAATCACAGCCGCAGTGACATGAAATACACTTTGGAAGACAATAACACACATTGTAATGTAGGAGCACATAACAGTTTTGCCAGAGAACATTTAAAACAAAATAAATGTTGTCAAAAAAACACATTTCAGAATGATACACCAATGAAAGAAAATCACACTGCATCACACTGCATCACACAGACACAACTTGTCCATGTAGATCTAACTGTCCCCATTAGGCCTAGTGATCATAAACCATTTCAGTGCTAAATGAACCATTATGATATCAATATTGCCACCATGGGGAGAACAAAAAACTTGGTAAATTATGTCAGGATATCTTTTCTCAAAGCATGCTAGAGGCCATTGTCCATCGATCTGCCCTATACTGTTACTGTCTGGATGTCCATTACCTGCTCCAGTGACAGATGCTTTGCCACAATGATGCCATCACTGCCCAGGTGTTTGTGGGTTTCTATGATGCATTCAGACAGTGGTGAGGTTAAACAAGAGAGACTCATTCAACACACATGGACAAGGACATGAATGGTGTTGTTTATTTTACATGTAAAATGACAGCAGGACATGCATAATAGATACAAATAAATTAACTGTTATTTTTGTATTTCTTATTCACTGAGTCAAGAGTCAGGGTCAGTTGATCAGTTGTTGGTGGCTTGTTTCTTTTTTAATTATTAGCATCCTATAAAATGTCCAGCTACATTTTGCTGAAGATAGAGAAAAACAATATTATCCATTACCAATATTCATTTATTCTCAATCTTTGTCAATGTAATAGATTTATGTTTTAGCAGCAACCTTTAGAGAAATGTTTGTACTTTACTTGTTTTTTGCCACCATGCCTGTAGGAAAAGCTCCATTGTGCTTATGTTGCAAAGGTATCACTGCATAACCAACCTTGTACCACTACAGAACAGAACATTTGTGCCAAAAATAAAGACAATAAAACAATGTTGATGCTGTCCCTCACTACACCAGGTTGTGTGCACACACACACACACACACACACACACACACACACACACACACACACACACACACACACACAGCTTTTCCTAGCTGTCCTGTCCACTGGGCGGTTGCAGCCCAGTTACATGAACTACCTGTAACTCCTATTATATTTTCTTATTTTAAATAAACATTCAACATCAACAGTTGTTTGTTTATAGGAGCACAGTGCACTAATGTCAGTCAATCCAATGAATTATGCTTTGGAAGGAAATGCAAAACACCAGTTTTACAAGATACATTAACATGTATATGGGCTTTACATTAAGCTTTATGCTGCATGTGTTACAGGTCCCAGGTTTGGGTACCCGAGGTGCAGTTTATAGATTATCCTGGAATACAGGACACAAGAATGAACAACAGAAACGTGTCGTCTCTTTGCAAGATCCATCAGATAATTTATTTACTCACAAACTGTTTTCTGTCTTTCTTTCTCTTCTATTTTTCCATTGTATATTCAATGTTCATATTTTGTCTTTTCAACAATAATCATACAGTATAACATTCATGTTGTCATTGCAATAAATTCACATTCCATAACACCATTGTTATTCCACAGCATAACCCAAATCTTCTCTTCATATCTCTTTTTACTTTACAGTATAATACTATATACTCAACAATAATACCATTGCAGTATAAATAAATACCATTGCAGTATAAATATCATCATTGCAGTCACTGCATTGTTTTGGGCAAGGCACATGTGTGGCTAGCTGCACCGCTAAAGTGCTAGCAGAAAGTAGACAGTACTAGGCCTAGAGCTCATTCAACTAACACTGAACTGGGCCATACTAAACACATATTCATAGTAATACATTCAAATACAAAAACGATCTCATTATACACACATTCTGACTCTTTTCTGTTGACAAAAGTTACAAAGCTGTTTCAAGAATAATAATACAACAAACTGTGCAGGAACCCACATTGCATTATTTCACTAAGTCATTAAATCAACACCAAACGTCATCATCTTTACATCAAACTGAAGCTAAGTGCTTTCTCTTCCTCACGGAATTATTTGTGTTGCAAATACAGTGGTTTTGAGGTCATAACTAACCTGGAATACAGGACACAAGAATGAACAACAGAAACGTGTCGTCTCTTTGCAAGATCCATCAGATAATGGCGTCTTGCAGGAAATCACGTCAGTACACTATGGTTCCCCCAGCATGTAACAGACGGACACTGCCCCCTACTGTCCAAGTGGCTGTTATTCAAAACATGTATGTCAATGTATTAAACTTGTTCACATGAATCATCAATCATGAATACAGGTGTATATATAAAAATAAAACGAATTACACATAAACAATAACTTGTTGTGGGTGCCACACATGCAAATGAGAGCACAACACATATAAGAATAGCAATGATACTGGTTTATGTTACTTGTCAAAGTCAGAGATAGGTTGTGCAGTCCATACAGTGAAATGTCATTGTGACAAAGACATTGTACATCTTCACTTGTGCTATGAGTATATGTGTTTCAGAAGCTAGTATATTCATTAGCCTTTTAGTAATAACCAGTAAGACTCCTAAGGGCAAGAAGCAGAGGTCGCGTGCACGCATCCGCCTCGTTGATGGCAGACTGCAGTGCTGGGCGAGCGCTGGCACTTTGGCATGGGGGGTCAGATCAAGATGGAATGAATTCTGCATGGAATTAATTATTTAAACTATACATGCATTACAAGTATATATGCTGACTGTAGATTAATAGGAGGAGGATGAATTGAATGTTGATTTGTTGCTTGATGTCATGTCCCACTAGAAAACATTCTATTAGTGTCACAAATAAAGACAATACAAATAAGATGCTGTTCCTTCACTACAAAAGGTTGTAGGAATTTGGAGTCAATCATGTACACATTAAGTTTCTATGGGAACTTGAAAGACCTTGAAAGTGTCTCAATGGCTCTGGTCGAATAACAAGAGAGACTCATTCACACACAAGGACATGTATGGTGTTGTTTAGTTTACATGTAAATGACAGCAGGACATGCATATAGATAGCAGCAGAGAAATGTGATTTACTTTTCGGCTTTTTGCCACTATGCCTGTAGGAAAAGCTTATATTATGCAATATTGTTAGACTGTACATACAGACATGCCCAGACAAGCCCATTAGGCTTACTGATCATAAACCCTCATTCACACATACATGGACAAGGACATGAATGGTGTTGTTTATTTTACATGTAAATGACAGCAGGACATGCATAATAGATAGCAGCAACCTTTAGAGAAATGTTTGTTTGTACTTTACTTTTCAAAGTCAGAGATAGTTTGTGCTGTGATGCCTCGTGTTTTACTCAAACAAGCTACACGTTTTTCCACCATGCCTGTAGGAAAAGCTCCAGTGTGCCTTTGTTGACTTTGTTGATTTCATTGCAAAGGTATCACTGTATAACCAACCTTGTAGCACTACAGAACAGAGAACACACACACGCACACACACAAACACACACACACACACACACACACACACACACACACACACACACACACACACACACACACACACACACACACACACACACACACATACACATAGTATAATGAGCAGTGATTTCTTCTACTTAATGGCTCTGCTTCAGTAAAAATGAATTAATATTCACTTGTATTATTCAATAGTATTTGACTGTACATATATTGCCAAGATACTCACTGTATGTGTATAATGTCCTATATGTATTGGATATAAATAGATTAATATGTTACATATTAGGTTTACGTAGCAATCTCACAGTTACCAGTTTCTTTCTAGATTCTAGAAGGTTGCATATATCATGACTGGGGGAGGAGGGAGGAGCGGAGCATGCAGCAGTTTGAGGAGGGAGGGAGTTTGTTATAGGTTGTGATTGGTTGAGATATGCTCTATAGTTCTCCTCCTTGGCCTATCAATCCAAGCAGTTAGTGGCTCCACCTCAGGCTCTCTAGTATAAGAAGAGTTGGTCTGTGTCAGTTCTCCACAACTGCTCCATGCAGGATATCAATAATTTCTGATCAGATCTGACTGTGGACTCCAGACTTCAGGTGAAGATGAACTCTATCAACCTCAACTCTGCTGAACAGGAGGAACCCAAAGACCATGGTATGTTACTTGCCCCTTTCACCTGTCATATTTTGAATAGTATTCTCAATCTTCCATTTTGTCTCATTGTAATTCGATTTAGATTTGGCTTTTTATTGTCTCACAGTGAATTTGTGAATAGAAATGCTTGTATAATTATTTGCTATATTTTCTTATAGTTACTTACTATTCATTTCTTAAAATGCACAGCGACATTTTGTATTTCTTTACTAACGGCACAACATTTTTCTTTTCCTTTTATCTTTTTTTTCCAATCCAGTGTTGCATCAGCAGTCTGGCCTCCCTGTCTTACCAACAGTAAGTGAACATAGAAGCTTGGCTAAACCAAAACAGCATGGCTGTGACCAGTGTGGACAACGCTACCATTACATGTCTGCCCAGGCACCAGCTGATTCACACAGGAGAGAAGCCCTATGGATGTGATCAATGTGGACAACACTTCTCCCTAATGTCCAACCTTAAAAAGCACCAGAGAATCCACACAGGAGAGAAACCCTATGGATGTGATCAGTGTGGACAACACTTCTCTGAAATGTCCAGCCTTAAAACGCACCAGATAATTCACACAGGAGAGAAACCATATGGATGTGATCAGTGTGGACAACACTTCTCTCAAATGTCCAGCCTTAAAAAGCACCAGAGAATTCACACTGGAGAGAAACCCTATGGATGTGATCAGTGTGGACATAGATTCTCTTTAATGGTCAGCCTTAAAACGCACCAGAGAATTCACACTGGAGAGAAACCCTATGGATGTGATCACTGTGGAGAACACTTCACAGTTTATTTGTATTGTCTTTATTTGTGACACTAATAGAATGTTTTCTAGTGGGACATGACATCAAGCAACAAATCAACATTCAATTCATCCTCCTCCTAATAATCTACAGTCAGCATATATACTTGTAATGCATGTATAGTTTAAATAATTAATTCCATGCAGAATTCATTCCATCTTGATCTGACCCCCTATGCCAAAGTGCCAGCGCTCGCCCAGCACTGCAATCTGCCATCAACGAGGCGGATCACATAACATTTGTGCCAAAAATAAAACAATGTTGATGCTGTCCCTCACTACACCAGGTTGTGTGTGTGTGTGTGCGCGCACACACACACACACACACACACACACACACACACACACACACACACACACACACACACACACACACACACACAGCTTTTCCTAGCTGTCCTGTCCACTGGGCGGTTGCAGTTACATGAACTACCTGTAACTCCTATTATATTTTCTTATTTTTAATAAACATTCAACATCAACAGTTGTTTGTTTATAGGAGCACAGTGCACTAATGTCAGTCAATCCAATGAATTATGCTTTGGAAGGAAATACAAAACACCAGTTTTACAAGATACATTAACATGTATATGGGCTTTACATTAAGCTTTATGCTGCATGCAAATGAGAGCACAACACATATGTGACTAAATTTGACTGAGGGACTGCCATTGGATTTTTTTGAATTTTCGTGTTTTCATGTCATATGAAAGCAGGGAATCATAGCTTCAAATTGACATATTGGTTGTTCAGTTTGGCCCACCAGTTTTGGAGATATGGCTCATAGAGTTATGTCTTGCAGAAAACAGCGAGTTGAGAAAAAAAAAAAACACACACACACACACACACACACACACACACACACACACACACACACACACAAGCACACACACACACACACACACACACACACACACACACACAGTATAATGAGCAGTGATTTCTTCTACTTAATGGCTCTGCTTCAGTAAGAATGAATTAATATTCACTTGTATTATTCAATAGTATTTGACTGTACATATATTGCCAAGATACTCATTGTATGTGCATAATGTCCTATATGTATTGGATATAAATATATTAATATGTTACATATTAGGTTTACGTAGCAATCTCACAGTTACCAGTTTCTTTCTAGATTCTAGAAGGTTGCATATATCATGACTGGGGGAGGAGGGAGGGGCGGAGCATGCAGCAGTTTGAGGAGGGAGGGAGTTTGTTATAGGTTGTGATTGGTTGAGATATGGCTCTATTGTTCTCCTCCTTGGCCTATCAATCCAAGCAGTTAGTGGCTCCACCTCAGGCTCTCTAGTATAAGAAGAGTTGGTCTGTGTCAGTTCTCCACAACTGCTCCAGGATATCAATAATTTCTGATCAGATCTGACTGAGGACTCCAGACTTCAGGTGAAGATGAACTCTATCAACCTCAACTCTGCTGAACAGGAGGAACCCAAAGACCATGGTATGTTACTTGCCCCTTTCACCTGTCATATTTTGAATAGTATTCTCAATCTTCCATTTTGTATCATTGTAATTCGATTTAGATTTGGCTTTTTATTGTCTCACAGTGAATTTGTGAATAGAAATGCTTGTATAATGATTTGCTATATTTTCTTATAGTTACTTACTATTCATTTCTTAAAATGCACAGCGACATTTTGTATTTCTTTACTAACGGCACAACATTTTTCTTTTCCTTTTATCTTTTTTTTCCAATCCAGTGTTGCATCAGCAGTCTGGCCTCCCTGTCTTACCAACAGTAAGTGAACATAGAAGCTTGGCTAAACCAAAACAGCATGGCTGTGACCAGTGTGGACAACGCTACCATTACATGTCTGCCCTTAAAAGGCACCAGCTGATTCACACAGGAGAGAAGCCCTATGGATGTGATCAATGTGGACAACACTTCTCTGAAATGTCCAGCCTTAAAAAGCACCAGAGAATTCACACAGGAGAGAAACCATATGGATGTGATCACTGTGGAGAACACTTCTCTCGGATGGATAGCCTTAAAACGCACCAGATAATTCACACAGGAGAGAAACCATATGGATGTGATCAGTGTGGACAACACTTCTCTACAAGGTCCAACCTTAAAACACACCAGAGAATACACACCAGACAGAAACCCTATGGATGTGATCAGTGTGGACAACACTTCTCTCAAATGTCCTGCCTTAAAAAGCACCACAGAATTCACACTGGAGAGAAACCCTATGGATGTGATCAGTGTGGAGAACACTTATCTCAAATGTCCAACCTTAAAACCCATCAGAGAATTCACACTGGAGAGAAACCCTATGGATGTGATCAGTGTGGACAACACTTCTCTCAAATGTCCCACCTTAATACACACCAGAGAATCCACACAGGGGAGAAACCCTATGGATGTGATCAGTGTGGACAACACTTCTCTCGAATGTCCAGCCTTAAAAAGCACCATAGAATTCACACTGGATAGTAACCCTATGGATGTGAACAGTGTGGACAACACTTCTCTACAAGGTCTAACCTTAAAACACACCAGAGAATACACACCGGACAGAAACCCTATGGATGTGATCAGTGTGGACAACACTTCTCTCAAATGTCCAGCCTTAAAACACACCAGAGAATTCACACAGGGGAGAAACCCTATGGATGTGATCAGTGTGGACAACACTTCTCTACAAGGTCCAACCTTAAAACACACCAGAGAATACACACTGGACAGAAACCCTATGGATGTGATCAGTGTGGACAACACTTCTCTCGAATGTCCAGCCTTAAAAAGCACCATAGAATTCACACTGGATAGTAACCCTATGGATGTGAACAGTGTGGACAACACTTCTCCCAAAAGAGCAACCTTTAAACACACCAGATAATTCACACTGGAGAGAAATCCTATGGATGTGATTAGTGTGGACAACACTTCTCTCAAATGTCCAGCCTTAAAACACACCAGAGAATACACTCTTCTCCTTGTGCTGCTTACCTTGTCGTGGTGGGGAAGCTTGTGTGTCTCCGTGACCCGGGTAGCTATACCGACGGGGGCCTAGCTCCCAGCAGGTTCAACCATGTCGGGCAGGTATTCCGGGTAGAGTCCAGACAAAAATCAGCACCTGGCCCTCCAGGTTGGGGGTTGGGCGTGGGGCCAACGACCCCACCCCTTAAAAACATCTTTGTTACGGAAACTTTAACGAATAATTCAAATGACGCGGACCTAGCAGCAGACTGGAGCCAACCAATAGGCAGTATCATACTGCCTATTGGTTGGCTCCAGTCTGCTGCTAGGTCCGCGTCATTTGAATTATCCGGAGGCTGTCATCAGGAGACATCATGTCTCCTGATGAAAGCCTCCGGGTCACCGGAAAGCCACCGGATCAGGACACCAAGTGGCAAGCGATGGTTCAGTTATTCTCCACTCTGGGCATGATGACCAGCATGCACGTGGCGTAGCCCTCATAATCACCAAGGAGAAGGCCAACACCTTGTTAGAATGGGAACCCCTCAGTGACAGACTTATCAGGGCCCGCTTCAACTCAAAGCACTGCAAGCTCACCATTATCCAGTGTTATGCACCAACTAATGAAGCGGAGGAGGACAATAAAGATGACTGGTATGAGGAGCTTCAGCAGGCAGTCTCCAAAGTCCCCCAGCATGATATGCTTCTGATCATGGGAGACCTTAATGCCAAGGTGGGAGCTGACAATTCAAACTGTGAGAGAGCTATGGGAAGGCACGGGTGTGGTGTGATGAATGACAATGGTGAGCGACTTGCTGACTTCTGCATGAACAACAACTGTGTCATTGGCGGCACCATCTTCCCACATAGAGCAATCCACAAGCTTACATGGAAGTCACCTGATGGTTACACCATCAACCAGATCGATCATATCATGATCAATGGAAAGTGGCGCAGGTCACTCCAAGATGTGAGAGTTTGCCGTGGAGCCGATGCAAACAGTGACCACTACCTTCTAACAGCCATCATCAAGCTCAAACTAAGGAAAGTGGCAAAACAGAGTCAGCATAGGAAACATCTAGATGTAGATAAGCTGAAATGCATCAAAACCAACAGGGAGTTTGTATTGGAACTGAGGAAACACTCTAATGCTTTGACTAGCTCTTCAGAAGACCCAGATATTAACAGTAACTGGGAGACCATCAAAAAGCTCTACATAGAGACAGCCACCAAAGTCCTAGGCTACAGAAGGAGGAAGAACAAGGAATGGCTAACCCCAGACACATGGAAGAAAGTAGAGGAGCGGAAAGTACTGAAGGCCAAGATACTGTGCACCAAATCACCCAGGCTTCTAGAGCGGCTGCAAGAAGCTTATAGGGAAAAAGACAGACAGGTGAAGAAGAGTGCCAAAAGAGACAAGAGGGCCTTTGTTGAGGACATGGCAAATGAAGCAGAGCAAGCTGCAGCAAGAGGCGAGATGAGTACAATTTATAAGATCACAAAGAAGCTCAGTGGTAAACATACCAGCCAGTCAGCCTCTGTCAGAGACAAGGGCGGTAACATCCTCAGGACAGAGCAAGAGCAGACTGCTAGATGGGCACAACATTTTCGGGAGGTACTCAACTGCCCAGCGCCAGAAGACCCTGCTAAACCTTTGCCAGCAGAAGATGTCCTCAACATCGACACCAGTCCTCCAACTAATGAAGAAGTAAAGCTTGCCATCAAAGCTATGAAGTGTGGGAAAGCTGCCGGCATAGACTCAATACAAGCAGAGATGCTGAAAGCCGACCTTAATACATCTAGCAAGGTGCTAGCAGACCTCTTCAGAAACATCTGGGAGAAGGAAACTATACCTGACGACTGGGACAAGGGCCTGATAGTCAAAATCCCCAAGAAAGGGAACCACCAAATCTGCGACAATTGGCGGGGGATCACATTACTGTCGATACCTTCAAAGGTTTTCTGCAGGATCCTAATTGGCAGAATTGATTCCACTGTTGATCAGACACTGAGAGAAGAACAGGCAGGATTCAGAAGAAAGAGGGGGTGCACAGACCAAATCTTTGCTTTGAGAAACATCATTGAGCAGTGCATAGAATGGAACGCCCCACTGCACATCAACTTCATCGACTTCCGTAAAGCATTTGACAGCCTGCACCGTGACACCCTGTGGAAGATCGCGAGATCATATGGAATTCCTCCTAAAATGGTCTCACTGATGGGGTTGTTCTATCGTCACTTTGAGTGCAGTGTCCTTGTTGATGGAAAACCATCCGAATGGTTTACCGTGGAGTCTGGTGTGCGACAAGGGTGCATCATGTCTCCAATCCTCTTTTTGATGGCCATCGACTGGGTTATGAGGAAGACAACAGCAGACAGACCCAGGGGCATCCAGTGGACTTTGTTTTCCCAACTCGAAGATCTCGACTTTGCTGATGACCTTGCAGTGCTCTCCTCTAAATACACTCATCTGCAGGAGAAAACTGACAGGCTTAACGCATATGCTGAACAAACAGGGTTGAACATCAACATATCTAAAACACAAGTGATGTGCATTAACTCCACCCCAGGTGCACCAATCACTGTGAATGGGCACACTCTTGAAAGTGTTGAAGAGTTCACATATCTGGGAAGTCTGATCAGCAAAGAGAATGCAGCAGAAAAGGACATCAGAGCAAGGATAGGGAAGGCTCACAGTGTTTTTGTTAGACTCCAATCTATCTGGAAGTCCAAGCAGTACACTGTAAAAACCAAGGTCAGGCTTTACAACAGCAATGTGAAGTCAGTGCTGTTGTATGGATCTGAATGTTGGCGAGTCACAATGCATGATATGAAGAAGATCGATGCCTTCCACAATCGATGCCTCAGGAAAATCTGCAGAATCTTCTGGCCTGAGAGGGTATCCAACGAACAGCTTCACCGGATGACCAAGTGCAACAGCGTAGTATCGGAGATCAAACATCGCAGACTCCGATGGCTGGGGCATGTGTTCAGGATGGCCCAGGAGCGTGTTCCAAAGGTAGCTCTAGGATGGACCCCTGTAGGGAAAAGGAAGAAAGGTCGGCCTAAAACAACCTGGCGCCGAACTGTGGCAGCTGAGCTGAAGGAGATGAACCTGACATGGGGCGAGGCACAACATGCAGCACAAGACAGGTCCCGATGGAAGAAAATCGTTAAGGCCTTATGTCCCACCTGGGACGAAGAGGATTAAGTAAGTAAGTAAGAGAATACACTGGGGAGAAACCCTATGGATGTGATCAGTGTGGACAACACTTCTCCCAAAAGAGCAACCTTAAAACACACCAGATAAAACATACTGTTTAAATTAACTGTTATTTTTGTATTTCTTATTCACTGAGTCAGGGTCAGTTGATCAGTTGTTGGTGGCTTGTTTCTTTTTTAATTATTAGCATCCTATTGTTATACTATATAATGTCCAGCTACATTTTGCTGAAGATAGAGAAAAACAATATTATCCATGACCAATATTCATTTATTCTCAATATTTGTCAATGTAATTGACATAGATTTATGTTTTTTTTCCTCCCATGGGTTGTCCATGCTTTATATGAAAAGTTATTTCACTGTTAGCAATGACTAAAACAAACTACCTATATAGTATTATGATGAATATTGAATAATGCTATTATGAATTTATTTTCTCCAAATTGCCATTTCTTATCATAGTAATTGATATATGTAGTGACAGATTATTCTCTTTTTATTTCGTTGTTACAGTACGTTAGGTGCAGTCACAAATAAACGTAAAAAAGTCAAGATGAGCATTTGTTTAGATTTTGTTTATATGAGTACTGCATGTGGCAATCACAGCCGCAGTGACATGAAATACACTTTGGAAGACAATAACACACATTGTAATGTAGGAGCACATAACAGTTTTGCCAGAGAACATTTAAAACAAAATAAATGTTGTCGAAAAACACATTTCAGAATGATACACCAATGAAAGAAAATCACACTGCATCACACTTGTCCATGTAGATCTAACTGTCCCCATTAGGCCTAGTGATCATAAACCATTTCAGTGCTAAATTAACCATTATGATATCAATTTTGCCACCATGGGGAGAACAAAAAACTTGGTAAATTATGTCAGGATATCTTTACTCAAAGCATGCTAGAGGCCATTGTCCATCGATCTGCCCTATACCTCAAGATTCAAGATTCAAGATTCAAGAATTTATTTGCCATGTCAACAAGTTGATAGGAATTTGTCTTGGTTCATACTCAACATATACAGACAACCATAGATACAAAAACAAAAAAGACAATACAATACAAAAACCAGCAGCATAGGGAATTACATTGTTTTTAAAGTGCACTATGCATATTGCTACATATACATACATCTAGTTCAGATGTCTAATGGCTACGAGGTAAGTGCTATCTCTGAAGCGAGATGTTGAGCTCTTGATGCTTCTATATCTCCTGCCTGATGGGAGGAGATTGAAGAGGTAATGTGCAGGGTGAGAGTTGTCTGCAATGATTTTTTTTGCCTTCCTAATTATTCTGGTGGAATAGAGTGAGGAAAGTGTAGGGAGGCTACATCCAATGGTTTTTGATGCACGACGTACTTCTCTTTCCAGCTTCGATTTGTCTTGAGAGGTTGTGTGACCAAACCAGACAAGCATGGAGAAGGTAAGAATGATAACCGCAGATTTAAAGCAAGCAGGCACAGTACAGAGTTCAAGTGACCAGTTGAAAATGGAAGTGAGGACAGGTGCGAGTTGGTCAGCACAGTGCTTTAATGTGGCAGACGACACGCCATCAGGCCCTGCCGCCTTTCTGGGGTTTTGCTGACGGAGCAGCAGTCTGACATCATGTTCCCGTATGTTGGGTGGAGAGTCGCCCTGCTCTCTTGGAAAAGAGGGGGACTGATGGTTTTCACTATCGAACCGACAATAAAAATCATTAAGCCTCCCAGGAAGGGAGGGGTCCCTGTCTGGAACATGGTGCTTGGTTTTATAGTCAGTGATGTCCTGCAAACCCTGCCATACACCTTTGATGTCATTTGCTTGCAGTTTGTTTTCAAGCTTCACTTTGTAGGAGGCCTTAGCCTTAGACACAGCACGCTGAAATTCATATTTCAGTCTCTTATAATTCCCCATATCACCACGTTTATAAGCAGCATGTTTCAGCATGTTTCTCCCAGCATGTTTCTTTTTGTATTTCTTATTCACTGAGTCAAGAGTCAGGGTCAGTTGATCAGTTGTTGGTGGCTTGTTTCTTTTTTAATTATTAGCATCCTATATAATGTCCAGCTACATTTTGCTGAAGATAGAGAAAAACAATATTATCCATTACCAATATTCATTTATTCTCAATCTTTGTCAATGTAATTGACATAGATTTATGTTTTAGCAGCAACCTTTAGAGAAATGTTTGTACTTTACTTTTCGTTTTTTGCCACCATGCCTGTAGGAAAAGCTCCATTGTGCTTATGTTGCAAAGGTATCACTGCATAACCAACCTTGTACCACTACAGAACATAACATTTGTGCCAAAAATAAAGACAATAAAACAATGTTGATGCTGTCCCTCACTACACCAGGTTGTGTGTGCGCACACACACACACACACAGCTTTTCCTAGCTGTCCTGTCCACTGGGCGGTTGCAGCTACATGAACTACCTGTAACTCCTATTATATTTTCTTATGTTAAATAAACATTCAACATCAACAGTTGTTTGTTTATAGGAGCACAGTGCACTAATGTCAGTCAATCCAATGAATTATGCTTTGGAAGGAAATACAAAACACCAGTTTTACAAGATACATTAACATGTATATGGGCTTTACATTAAGCTTTATGCTGCATGCAAATGAGAGCACAACACATATAAGAATAGCAATGATACTGGTTTATGTTACTTGTCAAAGTCAGAGATAGGTTGTGCAGTCCATACAGTGAAATGTCCTTGTGACAAAGACATTGTACATCTTCACTTGTGCTATGAGTATATGTGTTTCAGAAGCTAGTATATTCATTAGCCTTTTAGTAATAACCAGTAAGACTCCTAAGGGCAAGAAGCAGAGGTTGCGTGCACGCATCCGCCTCGTTGATGGCAGACTGCAGTGCTGGGCGAGCGCTGGCACTTTGGCATGGGGGGTCAGATCAAGATGGAATGAATTCTGCATGGAATTAATTATTTAAACTATACATGCATTACAAGTATATATGCTGACTGTAGATTAATAGGAGGAGGATGAATTGAATGTTGATTTGTTGCTTGATGTCATGTCCCACTAGAAAACATTCTATTAGTGTCACAAATAAAGACAATACAAATAAGATGCTGTTCCTTCACTACAAAAGGTTGTATTGTCCAGGAGGAATTTGGAGTCAATCATGTACACATTAAGTTTCTATGGGAACTTGAAAGACCTTGAAAGTGTCTCAATGGCTCTGGTCGAATAACAAGAGAGACTCATTCACACACAAGGACATGAATGGTGTTGTTTAGTTTACATGTAAATGAGAGCAGGACATGCATATAGATAGCAGCAACCTTTAGAGAAATGTGCTTTACTTTTCAGCTTTTTTGCCACTATGCCTGTAGGAAAAGCTTATATTATGCAATATTGTTAGACTGTACATACAGACATGCCCAGACAAGCCCATTAGGCTTACTGATCATAAACCCTCATTCACACATACATGGACAAGGACATGAATGGTGTTGTTTATTTTACATGTAAATGACAGCAGGACATGCATAATAGATAGCAGCAACCTTTAGAGAAATGTTTGTTTGTACTTTACTTTTCAAAGTCAGAGATAGTTTGTGCTGTGATGCCTCGTGTTTTACTCAGACAAGCTACACGTTTTTCCACCATGCCTGTAGGAAAAGCTCCAGTGTGCCTTTGTTGACTTTGTTGATTTCATTGCAAAGGTATCACTGTATAACCAACCTTAAGTTGTAGCACTACAGAACAGAGAACACACACACACACACACACACACACACACACACACACACACACACACACACACACACACACACACACACACACACACACACACACACACACATACATACATATATACATACATACATACATACATACATACATACATACATACATACATACATACATACATACACATAGTATAATGAGCAGTGATTTCTTCTACTTAATGGCTCTGCTTCAGTAAAAATGAATTAATTTTCACTTGTATTATTCAATAGTATTTGACTGTACATATATTGCCAAGATACTCACTGTATGTTTATAATGTCCTATTTGTATTGGATATAAATAGATTAATATGTTACATATTAGGTTTACGTAGCAATCTCACAGTTACCAGTTTCTTTCTAGATTCTAGAAGGTTGCATATATCATGACTGGGGGAGGAGGGAGGGGCGGAGCATGCAGCAGTTTGAGGAGGGAGGGAGTTTGTTATAGGTTGTGATTGGTTGAGATATGGCTCTATTGTTCTCTTCCTTGGCCTATCAATCCAAGCAGTTAGTGGCTCCACCTCAGGCTCTCTAGTATAAGAAGAGTTGGTCTGTGTCAGTTCTCCACAACTGCTCCAGGATATCAATAATTTCTGATCAGATCTGACTGTGGACTCCAGACTTCAGGTGAAGATGAACTCTATCAAACTCAACTCTGATGAACAGGAGGAACCCAAAGACCATGGTATGTTACTTGCCCCTTTCACCTGTCATATTTTGAATAGTATTCTCAATCTTCCATTTTGTATCATTGTAATTCGATTTAGATTTGGCTTTTTATTGTCTCACAGTGAATTTGTGAATAGAAAGGCTTGTATAATTATTTGCTATATTTTCTTATAGTTACTTACTATTCATTTCTTAAAATGCACAGCGACATTTTGTATTTATTTACTAACGGCACAACATTTTTCTTTTCCTTTTATCTTTTTTTTCCAATCTAGTGTTGCATCAGCAGTCTGGCCTCCCTGTCTTACCAACAGTAAGTGAACATAGAAGCTTGGCTAAACCAAAACAGCATGGCTGTGACCAGTGTGGACAACGCTACCATTACATGTCTGCCCTTAAAAGGCACCAGCTGATTCACACAGGAGAGAAGCCCTATGGATGTGATCAATGTGGACAACACTTCTCCCTAATGTCCAACCTTAAAACGCACCAGAGAATCCACACAGGAGAGAAACCCTATGGATGTGATCAGTGTGGACAACACTTCTCTGAAATGTCCAGCCTTAAAACACACCAGAGAATCCACACTGGAGAGAAACCCTATGGATGTGATCAGTGTGGACAACACTTCTCTACAAGGTCCAACCTTAAAACGCACCAGAGAATCCACACAGGAGAGAAACCCTATGGATGTTATCAGTGTGGACAACACTTCTCTGAAATGTCCAGCCTTAAAACGCACCAGATAATTCACACAGGAGAGAAACCATATGGATGTGATCAGTGTGGACAACACTTCTCTCGAATGTCCAGCCTTAAAAAGCACCAGAGAATTCACACAGGGGAGAAACCCTATGGATGTGATCAGTGTGAACTACACTTCTCTCAAATATCTAACCTTAAAACACACCAGAGAATTCACACAGGAGAGAAACCCTATGGATGTGATCAGTGTGGACAACACTTCTCTGAAATGTCCAGCCTTAAAACACACCAGAGAATCCACACTGGAGAGAAACCCTATGGATGTGATCAGTGTGGAGAACACTTCTCTCAAATGTCCAACCTTAAAAGGCACCAAAGAATTCACACTGGAGAAAAACCCTATGGATGTGATCAGTGTGGAGAACACTTCTCTCAAATGTCCAACCTTAAAACCCATCAGAGAAGTCACACTGGAGAGAAACCCTATGGATGTGATCAGTGTGGACAACACTTCTCTCAAATGTCCCACCTTAATACACACCAGAGAATCCACACAGGGGAGAAACCCTATGGATGTGATCAGTGTGGCCAACACTTCTCTGAAATGTCCAGCCTTAAAAGTCACCAGAGAATTCACACAGGAGAGAAACCCTATGGATGTGATCAGTGTGGACAACACTTCTCTACAAGTTCCAACCTTAAAACACACCAGAGAATACACACTGGAGAGAAACCTTATGGATGTGATCAGTGTGGACAACACTTCTCTACAAGTTCCAACCTTAAAACACACCAGAGAATACACACCGGACAGAAACCCTATGGATGTGATCAGTGTGGACAACACTTCTCTCGAATGTCCAGCCTTAAAAAGCACCATAGAATTCACACTGGATAGTAACCCTATGGATGTGAACAGTGTGGACAACACTTCTCCCAAAAGAGCAACCTTTAAACACACCAGATAATTCACACTGGAGAGAAATCCTATGGATGTGATTAGTGTGGACAACACTTCTCTCAAATGTCCAGCCTTAAAACACACCAGAGAATACACTGGGGAGAAACCCTATGGATGTGATCAGTGTGGACAACACTTCTCCCAAAAGAGCAACCTTAAAACACACCAGATAAAACATACTGTTTAAATTAACTGTTATTTTTGTATTTCTTATTCACTGAGTCAGGGTCAGTTGATCAGTTGTTGGTGGCTTGTTTCTTTTTTAATTATTAGCATCCTATTGTTATACTATATAATGTCCAGCTACATTTTGCTGAAGATAGAGAAAAACAATATTATCCATTACCAATATTCATTTATTCTCAATCTTTGTCAATGTAATTGACATAGATTTATGTTTTTTTTCCTCCCATGGGTTGTCCATGCTTTATATGAAAAGTTATTTCACTGTTAGCAATGACTAAAACAAACTACCTATATAGTATTATGATGAATATTGAATAATGCTATTATGAATTTATTTTCTCCAAATTGCCATTTCTTATCATAGTAATTGATCTATGTAGTGACAGATTATTCTCTTTTTATTTCGTTGTTACAGTATGTTAGGTGCAGTCACAAATAAACGTAAAAAAGTCAAGATGAGCATTTGTTTAGATTTTGTTTATATAAGTACTGCATGTGGCAATCACAGCCGCAGTGACATGAAATACACTTTGGAAGACAATGACACACATTGTAATGTAGGAGCACATAACAGTTTTACCAGAGAACATTTAAAACAAAATAAATGTCGAAAAACACATTTCAGAATGATACAACAAATGAAAGAATATCACACTGCATCACACAGACACAACTTGTCCATGTTGTAGATCATCTAACTGTCCCCATTAGGCCTAGTGATCATAAACCATTTCAGTGCTAAATGAACCATTATGATATCAATATTGCCACCATGGGGAGAACAAAAAACTTGGTAAATTATGTCAGGATATCTTTTCTCAAAGCATGCTAGAGGCCATTGTCCATCGATCTGCCCTATACTGTTACTGTCTGGATGTCCATTACCTGCTCCAGTGACAGATGCTTTGCCACAATGATGCCATCACTGCCCAGGTGTTTGTGGGTTTCTATGATGCATTCAGACAGTGGTGAGGTTAAACAAGAGAGACTCATTCACACACATGGACAAGGACATGAATGGTGTTGTTTATTTTACATGTAAAATGACAGCAGGACATGCATAATAGATACAAATAAATTAACTGTTCTTTTTGTATTTCTTATTCACTAAGTCAAGAGTCAGGGTCAGTTGATCAGTTGTTGGTGGCTTGTTTCTTTTTTAATTATTAGCATCCTATATAATGTCCAGCTACATTTTGCTGAAGATAGAGAAAAACAATATTATCCATTACCAATATTAATTTATTCTCAATCTTTGTCAATGTAATTGACATAGATTTATGTTTTAGCAGCAACCTTTAGATAAATGTTTGTACTTTACTTTTCGTTTTTTGCCACCATGCCTGTAGGAAAAGCTCCATTGTGCTTATGTTGCAAAGGTATCACTGCATAACCAACCTTGTACCACTACAGAACATAACATTTGTGCCAAAAATAAAGACAATAAAACAATGTTGATGCTGTCCCTCACTACACCAGGCTGTGTGCGCGCACACACACACACACGCACGCGCGCGCAGAGAATCGCGCGCAGAGAATCCACACAGGAGAGAAACCCTATGGATGTGATCAGTGTGGACAACACTTCTCTGAAATGTCCAGCCTTAAAACGCACCAGATAATTCACACAGGAGAGAAACCATATGGATGTGATCAGTGTGGACAACACTTCTCTCAAATGTCCAGCCTTAAAAAGCACCAGAGAATTCACACTGGAGAGAAACCCTATGGATGTGATCAGTGTGGACATAGATTCTCTTTAATGGTCAGCCTTAAAACGCACCAGAGAATTCACACTGGAGAGAAACCCTATGGATGTGATCACTGTGGAGAACACTTCACAGTTTATTTGTATTGTCTTTATTTGTGACACTAATAGAATGTTTTCTAGTGGGACATGACATCAAGCAACAAATCAACATTCAATTCATCCTCCTCCTATTAATCTACAGTCAGCAAATATACTTGTAATGCATGTATAGTTTAAATAATTAATTCCATGCAGAATTCATTCCATCTTGATCTGACCCCCCATGCCAAAGTGCCAGCGCTCGCCCAGCACTGCAGTCTGCCATCAACGAGGCGGATCACATAACATTTGTGCCAAAAATAAAACAATGTTGATGCTGTCCCTCACTACACCAGGTTGTGTGTGTGTGCACGCACACACACACACACACACACACACACACACACACACACACACACACACACACACACACACACACACACACACACACAGCTTTTCCTAGCTGTCCTGTCCACTGGGCGGTTGCAGTTACATGAACTACCTGTAACTCCTATTATATTTTCTTATTTTTAATAAACATTCAACATCAACAGTTTGTTTATAGGAGCACAGTGCACTAATGTCAGTCAATACAATGAATTATGCTTTGGAAGGAAATACAAAACACCAGTTTTACAAGATACATTAACATGTATATGGGCTTTACATTAAGCTTTATGCTGCATGCAAATGAGAGCACAACACATATAAGAATAGCAATGATACTGGTTTATGTTACTTGTCAAAGTCAGAGATAGGTTGTGCAGTCCATACAGTGAAATGTCCTTGTGACAAAGACATTGTACATATTCACTTGTGCTATGAGTATATGTGTTTCAGAAGCTAGTATATTCATTAGCCTTTTAGTAATAACCAGTAAGACTCCTAAGACCTCTGCAGAAAGACCAGCAGAGGTCGCGTGCACGCCTCCGCCTCGTTGATGGCAGACTGCAGTGCTGGGCGAGCGCTGGCACTTTGGCATGGGGGGTCAGATCAAGATGGAATGAATTCTGCATGGAATTAATTATTTAAACTATACATGCATTACAAGTATATATGCTGACTGTAGATTAATAGGAGGAGGATGAATTTAATGTTGATTTGTTGCTTGATGTCATGTCCCACTAGAAAACATTCTATTAGTGTCACAAATAAAGACAATACAAATAAGATGCTGTTCCTTCACTACAAAAGGTTGTATTGTCCAGGAGGAATTTGGAGTCAATCATGTACACATTAAGTTTCTATGGGAACTTGAAAGACCTTGAAAGTGTCTCAATGGCTCTGGTCGAATAACAAGAGAGACCCATTCACACACAAGGACATGAATGGTGTTCTTTAGTTTACATGTAAATGACAGCAGGACATGCATATAGATAGCAGCAACCTTTAGAGAAATGTGCTTTACTTTTCGGCTTTTTTGCCACTATGCCTGTAGGAAAAGCTTATATTATGCAATATTGTTAGACTGTACATACAGACATGCCCAGACAAGCCCATTAGGCTTACTGATCATAAACCCTCATTCACACATACATGGACAAGGACATGAATGGTGTTGTTTATTTTACATGTAAATGACAGCAGGACATGCATAATAGATAGCAGCAACCTAGCGGATCTAGGCATCGGCGGGACAGCACTAAAGTGGTTCTCTTCCTATCTCACCGACCGGACCTACCAGGTTTCCTGGAAAGGTCTGCTATCATCCCCCCGAACCCTCCAAACTGGGGTCCCACAGGGATCTGTACTTGGTCCCCTCCTTTTCTCACTGTACACCAAATCCCTTGGCACTATCATCTCTGCTCACAATATATCCTATCACTGCTATGCCGATGACACACAACTGTTTCTATCCTTCCCCCCCTCTGCCACTCAGGTGGAATAGCGCATCACTGCATGCCTGGCTGACATCTCACAGTGGATGTCCCTCCAACCACCTCAAGCTGAACCCAGACAAGACTGAGCTTCTCTTCTTCCCAGCTAAGTCCTGCCCTATGCGGGAACTAACTATTTCCGTAGACAACGCCCTGGTAACGTCTGTCCCAACAGCCAGGAACCTTGGTGTTGTCCTGGACCGTCAGCTCTCGTTTAAAACTCACATCACAGCTGTCACTCAATCCTGTAGGTTCACACTCTATAACATACGACGAATTAGACCGTTCCTCACCCAGGAATCAGCCCAGCTCCTAATCCAGACAACAGTCTTGTCAAAACTTGACTATTGTAATTCGCTCCTTACTGGCCTACCGGCATGTGCACTTAAGCCTCTCCAACTGATCCAAAATGCCGCAGCTCGTCTGGTCTTCAACCAGCCAAAATTCTCACATGTCTCCCCCCTGCTCCGCTCCCTGCACTGGCTCCCAGTCGCTGCCCGCACAGAATACAAAACTCTGATGCTGGCATTCAAAGCAACCAAAGGTATGGCTCCCCCATATCTTGCAACCATGATTGAACCCTACAAACCCTCCCGCGCACTCAGATCAGCCAACGCAGGAAAGCTGGAAGTACCCTCACTAAAAACGCCGGGACAACGCTCCACACGTCCCAAACTCTTCTCCCTTCTGGCCCCAAAACTGTGGAATGCACTCCCCGTTGCAATCAGAACTGCAGCACACTCCCAATCTTCCGCCGTAGTCTGAAGACCCACCTTTTCAGACTCCATCATGGCCCATAGCACTTATCCTACCCCCTTAGATAGCACTTTTTAGACTTAGATAGCATTTGAAACAGACTTATAGCATGTCATGTAGACAGCACAATAATTGCATTGTATGTAGTCATAGCACATCATAGAACATATGTATAGCATAGTATAGTATATATGTATAGTTAATATGTATAGCGTCATTATATAGATATGTTCTAGTTACGTTCTTAGCTTACGCATGTTTCTTGATAAATGCATTTTATACTTTTGTTCTTGCCTAATGTAAGTCGCTCTAGATTAAGAGCGTCTGCTAAATGCCTAAATTGTAAATTGTAAATTAGAGAAATGTTTGTTTGTACTTTACTTTTCAAAGTCAGAGATAGTTTGTGCTGTGATGCCTCGTGTTTTACTCACACAAGCTACACGTTTTTCCACCATGCCTGTAGGAAAAGCTCCAGTGTGCCTTTGTTGACTTTGTTGATTTCATTGCAAAGGTATCACTGTATAACCAACCTTGTAGCACTACAGAACAGAGAACACACACACACACACACACACACACACACACACACACAGTAAAAATGAATTCATATTCACTTGTATTATTCAATAGTATTTGACTGTACATATATTGCCAAGATATTATAATTTTTGTATTTCTTATTCACTGAGTCAAGAGTCAGGGTCATTTGATCAGTTGTTGGTGGCTTGTTTCTTTTTTAATTATTAGCATCCTATTGTTATACTATATAATGTCCAGCTACATTTTGCTGAAGATAGAGAAAAACAATATTATCCATTAACAATATTAATTTATTCTCAATCTTTGTCAATGTAATTGACATAGATTTATGTTTTTTTTCCTCCCATGGGTTGTCCATGCTTTATATGAAAAGTTATTTCACTGTTAGCAATGACTCAAATTTTCACAAACCAGCAATTTTCATTGGATCATAAAAACTTAATTTTTTCACTTAACAAAAATGTGCTACGATTATTTGTCCGTATAGGTCCAAAGTTCAAGTGTAGAAGTTTTCGTGCATTTTTATCAAAGATCCTGGGAGCAGATACATTTTAACTGTTTTTCATATAATTCAAAATGGTCGGGTGATCTAAAGGTCAGAAGTCAAAAGTCAGAGCACGAAAGTTGTTCGGCATGAGGAGACACATACAGTATGTGTATCAAAGTGTCATTGCCAACGGTCAAACGGTTCATGAGCTATGCATGTTCAAAGTTAGCATTTTCAATTGAGCGCTATAGCGCCACCATTTGGCCAATCGTCATGGGCTTCGCATAGTCACCGTTTGGCATGGCCCTCTACCAAACTACCGCGTTTCGCAAAAAACGACTGCACGGTTCAGTCAGAACAGCTAAACAGCAATTTTCATTGGCTCATAAAAACTTCATTTTTTCACTTAACAAAAATGTGCTACGATTATTTGTCCGTATAGGTCCAAAGTTCACGTGTAGAAGTTTTCGTGCATTTTCATCAAAGATCCTGGGAGCAGATACACTTTAACTGTTTTTCATATAATTCAAAATGGCGGGTGATCTAAAGGTCAGAGGTCAAAAGTCAGAACACGAAGGTTGTTCGGCATGAGGAGACACATATGTGTATCAAAGTGTCATTGCTAACGGTCAAACGGTTCATGAGATATTTACGTTCAAAGTTTGCATTTTCAATTGAGTGCTATAGCGCCACCATTTGGCCAATCGTCATGGGCTTCGCATAGTCACCGTTTGGCATGGCCCTCTACCAGATTATCGCGTTTCGCAAAAAACGACTTTACGTTTCAGTCAGAACAGCTATTTTTGGCGGAAGAAGGAGGAGAAGGAGAAGAAGAAAAATAAACACAAAAACAATAAGTGACCAAAGTCACTGCGTGACTTATTGGTCCCTTAATTAAAACAAAGATTTTTTTTTCAAAAAACTCGACTGAACTGAAAACAATATAGACTTCACTAAACCAATGCTTGCTGACAAATTGCTTAGTAGTCTATTTAGAATCCCCCAGAAATCTAATAGTAAAATGTAAAGTACATTAATTTAGTCTAAACATTGTTTAGACGGTGGCAAGCGCAGTTGTTGCCGCTATGCTAACAATTTTGATGTCTATTCATTCAATGCAAATACGGTCCAGCTGGATTTAACTCTCCAACAATTTACCAACTACCAAGCAAGTGAATTAATTAATTAGCAAGCGTCGGGAAGAATACTGAAACATTTAGCAAAGTGTCTGAGGTGCAAAACAGTGGGTACACACACCTCAGACAGTATTTAATAAGATTTTGATTGGATTTAAGACATTTGGACAGTCAAATTGGACAGATGGGAAGGCGAAAATAAAACATTATAAATGAGAAGTGGTGGGACTCGTGTGGAGTTCTCGATAAGCCCTAACAGCTGACCCATCTGAATAAACTGGAGCTAATGCGGGACTATAAGTGCACTGAACTCATTTAGGATACAGAGGCGGTGGCTCAGGGGTAGAGTGGCTGGATGGCAACAGCAAGGTTGCCAGTTCGAACCTGAGCTCCCCCAGAGTTAGTGTCGAAGTGTCCCTGAGCAAGGCACTGAACCCCTAATTGCTCCTGATGTGCTGGTTGGTGCCTTGCATGGTTTCTGCCGCCATCGGTGTATGAATGTATGTGTGAATGGGTGAATGTAATGCACAATCTATGTAAAGCGCCATGGATAAAGGCGCTATATAAATGCACCATTTTTAAATGCACCATTTACAGAGAGGACCATAGAGTTCATATTTATGAGTCTGACACCTTTCCCTCACTAGAGCACAGACCTCTGAAATAGCATTCACCCAGTTCCACTTAATAGTTTATAGGTAGCAAAACGTTGTTTTCACTGCAAAAAATAAATAAAAGCCATTCCTACTTATTAAATTGGACTTCTTGCTTCGGCGTTAAATTACAGAATTATTAGCCCATTTTGACTGCAGGCATATTGACCCGTTGGTTATGGTTAACCACGTTTCATTGTCTCAAATTAAAGGCTGAAATATGACTATGGCCAGGAAATAAATTGTTGAAGCCTGTAGGTCCAAATGCCTGTGCATGTCCTAGAGCTCTTATTTAGTGTGCAGCAGAAGCATTAGCTCATGATTGGATGTAATTATGAGCAGTTGAATTATTGTCAGTTTCCTGGCACTATAGGCCGCATATACCCTGGCAGGATGCTATGATAACAACACGGCAGCAAATCATTTGGTGGGCCACAGTGGTGTGGAAAAAGTACTCGGATGTTTTACTTATAAGTATAAGCAGCGATACCACATATTATAAAAATCCCACCCGTGTGAACTGAGTGGTGTAAGGTCTTATATAGACTGATCAGCTGTGGTCTGACGTAATGTCTGACGTAATGAACTGGGTGACCAGTCGAGTACTACAACATAACATGCACACACTCGTTACACACTCCTGGACTTTGCGAGAAGCCGAGTGATATACACAACATACATACACTTCACATTCGTGGACTTTGAATCAAGCCGAATGCTCTTACACACACACACTACTCGTGAACTGTTGTTGAAACAACCGAGTGCCTTTCGTACATTCATGGACTTTTGATTAAGCCAGAAGAAAAACTGCTTGAAAAAAGAAATGTTGATGGTACATTATTGCTGTTCTAATGTCGCGGACGACATTTATTTTGAAGGGGAGTGTGTAGTAGATTGAACTTTTGTTGATTTATTATAAGGCACATCTCTAAGCTATTTCTGTCCAAAGTGCTTTGAACTAGGCTTTTATTTTGAGTAGCAGCTATTTTGTATTTGGAGCATATTCTTTATTTTGTACAACGTTGTGGGTCCATGTAAAACAGTTTGACATTATTATATTGCTTACAGCATCACAGAGATCGATAGTTCTAGGATCGACTATTGTGTTTTGGTGAATCTGTGATTGATTGGTTTGGTCTGTCTCAGTTGTTGCTGTATGGGAACTGGCGCCGTTTCCTCTTCAGTAGCGTTTGTGCTCGGAAGAGAGACACTGCGTCGTGTGTTTGTTTGATTCACACATTGCTCCTTTTACAGGTAAAACTGCCGTCAGACGGCTCAAAGTATGAACCGAACGTATTGAGAATTGTGTATGACGTTGTGAACTGTATTTCACTTTGTTTATAGTCACTTTAAGAGCTTAATACAGACCAAATACTTGATGAAGTTTATTGTGGTTTCAGAGACGCATGGTGTACACTAGGCTCCGCCATCTTATGTAGCTATACACTGTGGTTGGCGTCGCAAGCACGTTGTGTATAATGTTTACATTTATTTCTGAACCATTTCGTTTATAGAACAGTGCAATACATTGGTGCATGTTTAAAACATGGTGCATTTATAATTTAATTTGTCATAGCTAAAAGAATATGGACAACTGAGTTCATGAAAGAGCAAAAGGGTCATTTGAAAAGTAAAAAAGAATAACTTATGGTTCAAAAGGGATAAAAGAGTACAATGAGAAATGCATTTATATACTAATTAGTTAAAAACTGAACAACAGTGTATTTCATGTCATGTTTACAGACTGCATTGGTCATAATTGCATTTAAGCACTTTGATGCACTTCTAGTGGTAATGGTATATGCTTAAGCATACAAGGTGCCTTTCTGGATTAATGTGGTATTGTGCCTTTTATTTATTACAGAATGTAATTCATGTGAAGTGTGATTATATTAGGGGTTAATCTGAACATTTACTGATGCTACAGTCATCTTGTTTAATTCATGAAGAAATGATAACAGAGTATGGTATTTGAATTCATGGGAACTATACCTATTGTGCACATACTGAGACTGTTATTTTGTTATGATTCAGGGTTAAAGGTCACATGAGTACTCGTGATATAATACTGCTGCTATTGTAAGATGATGAGACAATGTATTCATGATTGTATGTGTTTGATTATTGCTGATTTTGAGATAAAAGTAGCGTTTGTGCTCGGAAGAGAGACACTGCGTCGTGTGTTTGTTTGATTCACACATTGCTCCTTTTACAGGGGTACTACAGCTCCACCTCAGGCTCTCTAGTATAAGAAGAGTTGGTCTGTGTCAGTTCTCCACAACTGCTCCAGGATATCAATAATTTCTGATCAGATCTGACTGTGGACTCCAGACTTCAGGTGAAGATGAACTCTATCAACCTCAACTCTGCTGAACAGGAGGAACCCAAAGACCATGGTATGTTACTTGCCCCTTTCACCTGTCATATTTTGAATAGTATTCTCAATCTTCCATTTTGTATCATTGTAATTCGATTTAGATTTGGCTTTTTATTGTCTCACAGTGAATTTGTGAATATAAATGCTTGTATAATTATTTGCTATATTTTCTTATAGTTACTTACTATTCATTTCTTAATATGCACAGCGACATTTTGTATGTCTTTACTAACGGCACAACATTTTTCTTTTCCTTTTATATATTTTTTCCAATCCAGTGTTGCATCAGCAGTCTGGCCTCCCTGTCTTACCAACAGTAAGTGAACATAGAAGCTTGGCTAAACCAAAACAGCATGGCTGTGACCAGTGTGGACAACGCTACCATTACATGTCTGCCCTTAAAAGGCACCAGCTGATTCACACAGGAGAGAAGCCCTATGGATGTGATCAATGTGGACAACACTTCTCCCTAATGTCCAACCTTAAAACCCATCAGAGAATTCACACTGGAGAGAAACCCTATGGATGTGATCAGTGTGGACAACACTTCTCTCTAATGTCCACCCTTAAAACGCACCAGAGAATTCACACTGGAGAGAAACCCTATGGATGTGATCAGTGTGGACAACACTTCTCTGACATGTCCGGTTTTAAAAAGCACCAGAGGATTCACACTGGAGAGAAACCCTATGGATGTGATCACTGTGGAGAACACTTCTCTCGAATGGATAGCCTTAAAAAGCACCAGATAATTCACACAGGGGAGAAACCCTATGGATGTGATCAGTGTGAACTACACTTCTCTCGAATGGATAGCCTTAAAACCCATCAGAGAATTCACACTGGAGAGAAACCCTATGGATGTGATCAGTGTGGACAACACTTCTCTCTAATGTCCACCCTTAAAACGCACCAGAGAATTCACACTGGAGAGAAACCCTATGGATGTGATCAGTGTGGACAACGCTTCTCTGACATGTCCGGTCTTAAAAAGCACCAGAGGATTCACACTGGAGAGAAACCCTATGGATGTGATCACTGTGGAGAACACTTCTCTCGAATGGATAGCCTTAAAACGCACCAGATAATTCACACAGGAGAGAAACCATATGGATGTGATCAGTGTGGACAACACTTCTCTCAAATGTCCAGCCTTAAAACACACCAGAGAATTCACACAGGGGAGAAACCCTATGGATGTGATCAGTGTGGACAACACTTCTTTACAAGGTCCAACCTTAAAACACACCAGAGAATACACACCGGACAGAAACCCTATGGATGTGATCAGTGTGGACAACACTTCTCTCAAATGTCCTGCCTTAAAACACACCAGAGAATTCACACAGGGGAGAAACCCTATGGATGTGATCAGTGTGGACAACACTTCTCTACAAGGTCCAACCTTAAAACACACCAGAGAATACACACCGGACAGAAACCCTATGGATGTGATCAGTGTGGACAACACTTCTCTCAAATGTCCAGCCTTAAAAAGCACCATAGAATTCACACTGGATAGTAACCCTATGGATGTGAACAGTGTGGACAACACTTCTCCCAAAAGAGCAACCTTTAAACACACCAGATAATTCACACTGGAGAGAAATCCTATGGATGTGTGGACAACACTTCTCTCTAATGTCCAGCCTTAAAACACACCAGAGAATACACTGGGGAGAAACCCTATGGATGTGATCAGTGTGGACAACACTTCTCCCAAAAGAGCAACCTTAAAACACACCAGATAAAACATACTGTTTAAATTAACTGTTTTTTGTATTTCTTATTCACTGAGTCAGGGTCAGTTGATCAGTTGTTGGTGGCTTGTTTCTTTTTTAATTATTAGCATCCTATTGTTATACTATATAATGTCCAGCTACATTTTGCTGAAGATAGAGAAAAACAATATTATCCATTACCAATATTCATTTATTCTCAATCTTTGTCAATGTAATTGACATAGATTTATGTTTTTTTTCCTCCCATGGGTTGTCCATGCTTTATATGAAAAGTTATTTCACTGTTAGCAATGACTAAAACAAACTACCTATATAGTATTATGATGAATATTGAATAATGCTATTATGAATTTATTTTCTCCAAATTGCCATTTCTTATCATAGTAATTGATCTATGTAGTGACAGATTATTCTCTTTTTATTTTGTTGTTACAGTACGTTAGGTGCAGTCACAAATAAACGTAAAAAAGTCAAGATGAGCATTTGTTTAGATGTTGTTTATATGAGTACTGCATGTGGCAATCACAGCCGCAGTGACATGAAATACACTTTGGAAGACAATGACACACATTGTAATGTAGGAGCACATAACAGTTTTGCCAGAGAACATTTAAAACAAAATAAATGTTGTCGAAAAACACATTTCAGAATGATACACCAATGAAAGAAAATCACACTGCATCACACAGACACAACTTGTCCATGTAGATCTAACTGTCCCCATTAGGCCTAGTGATCATAAACCATTTCAGTGCTAAATGAATCATTATGATATCAATATTGCCACCATGGGGAGAACAAAAAACTTGGTAAATTATGTCAGGATATCTTTTCTCAAAGCATGCTAGAGGCCATTGTCCATCGATCTGCCCTATACTGTTACTGTCTGGATGTCCATTACCTGCTCCAGTGACAGATGCTTTGCCACAATGATGCCATCACTGCCCAGGTGTTTGTGGGTTTCTATGATGCATTCAGACAGTGGTGAGGTTAAACAAGAGAGACTCATTCACACACATGGACAAGGACATGAATGGTGTTGTTTATTTTACATGTAAAATGACAGCAGGACATGCATAATAGATACAAATAAATTAACTGTTCTTTTTGTATTTCTTATTCACTGAGTCAAGAGTCAGGGTCAGTTGATCAGTTGTTGGTGGCTTGTTTCTTTTTTAATTATTAGCATCCTATATAATGTCCAGCTACATTTTGCTGAAGATAGAGAAAAACAATATTATCCATTACCAATATTCATTTATTCTCAATCTTTGTCAATGTAATTGACATAGATTTATGTTTTAGCAGCAACCTTTAGAGAAATGTTTGTACTGTAGGAAAAGCTCCATTGTGCTTATGTTGCAAAGGTATCACTGCATAACCAACCTTGTACCACTACAGAACATAACATTTGTGCCAAAAATAAAGACAATAAAACAATGTTGATGCTGCCCCTCACTACACCAGGTTGTGTGTGTGCGCGCACACGCACACACACACACACACACACAGCTTTTCCTAGCTGTCCTGTCCACTGGGCGGTTGCAGTTACATGAACTACCTGTAACTCCTATTATATTTTCTTATTTTTAATAAACATTCAACATCAACAGTTGTTTGTTTATAGGAGCACAGTGCACTAATGTCAATCCAAGTCAATCCAATGAATTATGCTTTGGAAGGAAATACAAAACACCAGTTTTACAAGATACATTAACATGTATGCAAATGAGAGCACAACACATATAAGAATAGCAATGATACTGGTTTATGTTACTTGTCAAAGTCAGAGATAGGTTGTGCAGTCCATACAGTGAAATGTCCTTGTGACAAAGACATTGTACACCTTCACTTGTGCTATGAGTATATGTGTTTCAGAAGCTAGTATATTCATTAGCCTTTTAGTAATAACCAGTAAGACTCCTAAGGGCAAGAAGCAGAGGTCGCGTGCACGCATCCGTCTCGTTGATGGCAGACTGCAGTGCTGGGCGAGCGCTGGCACTTTGGCATGGGGGGTCAGATCAAGATGGAATGAATTGTGCATGGAATTAATTATTTAAACTATACATGCATTACAAGTATATATGCTGACTGTAGATTAATAGGAGGAGGATGAATTGAATGTTGATTTGTTGCTTGATAATATTGTAATTTAACTCACTAATAACAAAGCATGTCCCACTAGAAAACATTCTATTAGTGTCACAAATAAAGACAATACAAATAAGATGCTGTTCCTTCACTACAAAAGGTTGTATTGTCCAGGAGGAATTTGGAGTCAATCATGTACACATTAAGTTTCTTTGGGAACTTGAAAGACCTTGAAAGTGTCTCAATGGCTCTGGTCGAATAACAAGAGAGACTCATTCACACACAAGGACATGAATGGTGTTGTTTAGTTTACATGTAAATGACAGCAGGACATGCATATAGATAGCAGCAACCTTTAGAGAAATGTGCTTTACTTTTCAGCTTTTTTGCCACTATGCCTGTAGGAAAAGCTTATATTATGCAATATTGTTAGACTGTACATACAGACATGCCCAGACAAGCCCATTAGGCTTACTGATCATAAACCCTCATTCACACATACATGGACAAGGACATGAATGGTGTTGTTTATTTTACATGTAAATGACAGCAGGACATGCATAATAGATAGCAGCAACCTTTAGAGAAATGTTTGTTTGTACTTTACTTTTCAAAGTCAGAGATAGTTTGTGCTGTGATGCCTCGTGTTTTACTCAAACAAGCTACACGTTTTTCCACCATGCCTGTAGGAAAAGCTCCAGTGTGCCTTTGTTGACTTTGTTGATTTCATTGCAAAGGTATCACTGTATAACCAACCTTGTAGCACTACAGAACACGCACAAATAAGACCGACGAGCTGAGTTGTCAGAACCAGGATTTGAACTCACAACCTTGTGGACCAAAGGCGGGAGCTCTACTGACTAAGCTACACAGAGACAATCAGTGACTACATTGTAAACTGTAAAACCATTCAGTGATTTGGTAACAAGAAGGTGTGTCCTCATTTTGGGCATGTCTTTATCCATTACAACAGTGTGTTTTCACGCACAGTTAAAGTGTGTGTGTGTGTGTGTGTGTGTGTGTGTGTGTGTGTGTGTGTGTGTGTGTGTGTGTGTGTGTGCATACAAACTTCTCTTCAACTGGAATTTCAGTTAATGGTTCATAGATTGTGTGTAGGACGTTTCACGCAAGTTGCTCAAAAATCAGGGCAGAAAATCAGGTATAAGCATTCTTCAAACTGCTCAAAATGGAGGAAAATCTGAGGGCGGAGCTTACTTGTCAAAGTGACAGATGTGTTCCCCATGAGTCAAGGAACATGTGGAAACAAGTGCCATGAATTTTGGCCAAACGAGACATGAGTTATGACTGTTCAAAGGTTTCATTGCTATAGCGCCCCCCTTTGGCCAATTGGAGTAAGACTGCTTCCAGTGCTATTTGACATGACTCTCTACTATACTGTAAAGTGACATAAGCATATGACACTGCGTGTATGTATTAGAGGCAGAAGAAGAATTTTCACAAACCAGCAATTTTCATTGGCTCATAAAAACTTCATTTTTTCACTTAACAAAAATGTGCTACAATTATTTGTCCGTATAGGTCCAAAGTTCATGTGTAGAAGTTTTTGTGCATTTTCATCAAAGACCCTGGGAGCAGATACACTTTAACTGTTTTTCATATAATTCAAAATGGCGGGTGATCTAAAGGTCAGAGGTCAAAAGTCAGAGCAGGAAAGTTGTTCGGCATGAGGAGACACATATGTGTATCAAAGTGTCATT
The DNA here is from genome assembly GCF_951216825.1 of Electrona antarctica. Classification (NCBI taxonomy): domain Eukaryota; kingdom Metazoa; phylum Chordata; class Actinopteri; order Myctophiformes; family Myctophidae; genus Electrona; species Electrona antarctica. The sequence goes on from NC_136795.1 coordinate 40,798,010, forward strand.
GCTAACGGTCAAACGGTTCATGAGATATTCACGTTCAAAGTTTGCATTTTCAATTGAGTGCTATAGCGCCACCATTTGGCCAATCGTCATGGGCTTCGCATAGTCACCGTTTGGCATGGCCCTCTACCAGATTACCGCGTTTTGCAAAAACTACTTTACGGTTCAGTCAGAACAGCTATTTTTGGCGAAAGAAGGAGAAGGAGGAGAAGGAGGAGAAGAAAAATAAACACAAAAACAATAAGTGACCAAAGTCACTGCGTGACTTATTGGTCCCTTAATTAAAACAAAGATTTTTTTTTCAAAAAAAAAATAATCTAAACTCGACTGAACTGAAAACAATATAGACTAAACTAATGCTTGCTGACAAATTGCTTAGTAGTCTATTTAGAATCCCCCAGAAATGTAATAGTAAAATGTAAAGTACATTAATTTGTGGTGGCAAGCGCAGTTGTTGCCGCTATGCTAACAATTTTATCTATTCATTCAATGCAAATACGGTCCAGCTGGATTTAACTCTCCAACAATTTACCAACTACCAAGCAAGTGAATTAATTAATTAGCAAGCGTCAGGAAGAATACTGAAACATTTAGCAAAGTGTCTGAGGTGCAAAACACCTCAGACAGTATTTAATAAGATTTTGATTGGATTTAAGACATTTGGACAGTCAAATTGGACAGATGGGAAGGCGAAAATAAAACATTATAAATGAGAAGTGGTGGGACTCGTGTGGAGTTCTCGATAAGCCCTAACAGCTTACCCATCTGAATAAACTGGAGCTAATGCGGGACTATAAGTGCACTGAACTCATTTAGGATACAGAGGCGGTGGCTCATGGGTAGAGTAGCTGGATGGCAACAGCAAGGTTGCCAGTTCGAACCTGAGCTCCCCCAGAGTTAGTGTCGAAGTGTCCCTGAGCAAGGCACTGAACCCCTAATTGCTCCTGATGTGCTGGTTGGTGCCTTGCATGGTTTCTGCCGCCATCGGTGTATGAATGTGTGTGTGAATGGGTGAATGTAATGCATGTAATGCACAATCTATGTAAAGCGCCATGGATAAAGGCGCTATATAAATGCACCATTTTTAAATGCACCATTTACAGAGAGGACCATAGAGTTCATATTTATGAGTCTGACACCTTTCCCTCACTAGAGCACAGACCTCTGAAATAGCATTCACCCAGTTCCACTTAATAGTTTATAGGTAGAAAAACATTGTTTTCACTGCAAAAAATAAATAAAAGCCATTCCTACTTATTAAATTGGACTTCTTGCTTCGGCGTTAAATTACAGAATTATTAGCCCATTTTGACTGCAGGCATATTGACCCGTTGGTTATGGGTAACCACGTTTTCATTGTCTCAAATTAAAGGCTGAAATATGACTATGGCCGGGAAATAAATTGTTGAAGCCTGTAGGTCCAAATGCCTGTGCATGTCCTAGAGCTCTTATTTAGTGTGCAGCAGAAGCATTAGCTCATGATTGGATGTAATTATGAGCAGTTGAATTATTGTCAGTTTCCTGGCACTATAGGCCGCATATACCCTGGCAGGATGCTATGATAACAACACGGCAGCAAATCATTTGGTGGGCCACAGTTGTGTGGAAAAAGTACTCGGATGTTTTACTTATAAGTATAAGCAGCGATACCACATTATATTATAAAAATCCCACCCGTGTGAACTGAGTGGTGTAAGGTCTTATATAGACTGATCAGCTGTGGTCTGACGTAATGTCTGACGTAATGAACTGGGTGACCATAGCAACCATGCTCATATTTTGGTACGAACAGACAGACAGACAGACAGACAAACAGACAGACACGTAAACTAACAAAGCCAGTTGTAGGAGTGGTTTACACCACTCAACAAAAATACTTTGTTACAAGTAAAAGCCCTGTTTTGAATTCTTTACTTTCGTCAAAAGTGGGGTCATATCTGATACTTCTGTGTCCGCGGAGAGCAAATGTCCTTTTCTCAGTAGATTTATCATCTATGAAGGTTAAACAAATTGAGCCCCCCATGTTTGACATGTCAAACTAGGGGGTTTTCATGATTCTGAATCCAATCCAAGCATCAGCAGAATCCAATCCAAAACACTCCTTGGGCTAAAAACGGCCATAGCCACTTGCTAAAATGTGCTCAAATGCGCTGACCCCATCATTCATTCATTGTGATGACGGCTGTTTTTTGTGCAAAACTAATGCTTGGAATGTATTCAGAATCATGAAAACCCCCTAGTTTGACATGTCACATGCTACTTGAAGCAGAATGAATTTTAGGTAATGTTGCCTTATGTTGCCTTAACAGGTTGTTGATGGTGGCCATATGGATTTGGGGCTCCCGTGAATTTTGCCCGCATTTTTGCGAGGTGCAGTACATGGGGGGCCTGATTTGTTTTTTAACCTTCATAGATAATAAATCCACTGAGAAAGGACCTTTGCTCTCCGCGGTCACGGAAGTATCAGATACGACCCCATAATATACTTAAAGTGCCAATGCCAAAGTACTTTCAAAATCTGTACTAAAAACGTTTCAAAAATACAGTAGCTGATCTACAACAGCTGATCTTGAAGGTCAGATATTTTCAGACAGCTGAAACATACGATACTTTTTGAGGGGTTCATGAAAATTTATGTTTCGCATTAATAATCTGAACCAGAGTACCAGAGTAAAAAAAAGTACAACAATTTATTTGCCTTTAAGATGTAGTGTAGGAGTATAAAGTATTGAAAAATGGACGTAATCAAGTAAAGTAAAAGTACCTCAAAATTGCACTTTCCACCACTGGCCACGGCAACATTGCCTTTTATGGATTTCATTGAATCACTAACTATACGTCTTTTTGTCATGATGTCGTTTTGAGAGAGCAGGAAAAATGACTCATGGTTCCATGATGGGAAGTGTACTGTAGCTCCGTCGTGGCATCCAGACGGCTCTAGTTGAAATTACAGTCCTGTCTGACCTTCGTTAATGTGTAAGATGATCTTTTTTTTCCTTTTTAATAACGATGATTCAATAAATAAGCAGGCCAAGCATGGCTATCGTCTAAACATGCTACTATTCTTAACATTAAAATCTAATTCCTCCTTTAATGTCTTGCTATAACCAAATCAAGGAGGAAGGGGGGGGCGGCGGTTATCATCAACCATTATCGTACGTATATCTCCCCGGGCAAAATAAGTTCACCATAGACATTTTAAATCAAAAGAAGCAGCATCGTTTTAATCCGATGAAACAATAAAATACAGATACTGCTGTGCCTGTACTTGGATAATTCATGCTTGCGGTAATCATATGACAATTATTAACCATCCAAGCCCTGATTGGACAGATCCCTGTCTTCTTCTAATCAGCCTGCGACCGATTGGTGCTCTGTATTCTGTAAGATCATTTGTCACCGTGCGTGCGTGCAGGCACCAGCGTGGGATGCAATAAAAACCCTCTATCCTTTTCTCTGCTACAGCATGCAGGCAAATCTGTTCTTGTCTAATAGGCTGAGCTCGACGCGGTGGAAAAAGCTGGCTGCGTTCATTATTTGACGGGGGCATTTTGGTCGTAGGGTGTGCACTGCACACTAGTGTTATAAATCTCTCTCATAATCAACAAAGAGAGAGATCCTGAGCAAAACTGTGGATGTCTTCACATGAATCTGCACTCTGTACGTACAGCTGTGCTGCTGAGGGTGGAAACGCTCTCTGTAATCTACAGTAGCGCTTTGGAAATGTTGACAGATCAATCGAAAACCCCAGATGAGAGAGGGTGGGGGGGTGGGGTTATTCCACTTGGAGGGACTGAAGAAAAAAAACTCTCTCTGCTATTTTAACTCTTGCACTTTTGTTCCAATAAAGTTGCTCACACCAATTTGAAATTAAGCGCATTTGTTCCAAAATCTGACTACACCTCAAGGAAATGGTGCTTTGTAAAGTAAATTTGGAATGTCCAGACTTTTACTTGTAACAGAGTATTTCTACATTGCAGTATCATACTTATCTTATCACTGAACTTGTCATGGAGATTGTTATTTTTCTCCCTGCCAGGCTGATAATGTCTGTCTGTCTGTCTTCTCCCTTCTGGCTCAAAACTATGGAATGCACTTCCCATTGCAATCAGAACTGTAGACTCACTCTAAATCTTCCGCCAAAGTCTAAAAACGCACCTCTTCAGACTCCATCTTTTAGCCAGGTAGCACTTGCCGTAGCACTTGCCCTAGCCTCGACGACCACAGGATCAATTTATGTAACAGATAGCATTTTATGTAGACATAGCACTCTTACGCATAGTTTCATATAGATATCCACTGTTAGATTCTTAGCTTACGTATATGATTCATGATGACTATTTTTACGTATCTGATGAATTATTACCATGTTTTTGTTCTTGCTTACTGTAAATCGCTCTGGATTATGTCTGCTAAATGCTGTGTGTGTGTGTGTGTGTGTGTGTGTGTGTGTGTGTGTGTGTGTGTGTGTGTGTGTGTGTGTGTGTGTGAGAGCGCAGCACATTAATCATGCTGTGCAGGATGTGTAGATGTAGTCTATAAATGACTCGCTGTGCTTTACTTATTAAACAACAAGCCACCCAAGTCAAATCATGATGAAAGGCTTTACAGCCCTGCTCTTATTAACATCATTCTTCCTTCTGTATGCTGTGGGTCATTCAAATGCCAGACTCTTAATCGTTGCCGTATGGATTCTTCAAAGTGATTTTAAATCAATAACAACTACATTTACACAACCACCTGGTTATGCTCTCCCAGCCTATACAGTAATATTTGGTGCCATATTCATCCACTTAACCTAGCGTCCCTATTCTGGGGAGGGGGAAGGGGGTGGGAGGGGGGGTGAAATTATAAGATCTACAAGCTCACAACGTGTTGCTATGAGTGGATCGTTTATCCACTCGGGGTCACCGCACCCGACTTTTAGAAGCCCTGCTTCATCCCAGCTCAGTATACAAATCTCACACTGTAGTTGTTTGGCGATCTTCAAAAATGTATGGCTGGTCTAAAATCAGTAATTACATGTTGTTTGAGTTATTATGTGCCATAATAGGGCACAGCTGTGGCTCAGGAGGTAGAGCAGGTCGTGCAATGATCCATGGGTCGGCGGTTCGAATCCTGGCTCCTCCTGTCCACATGTCGAAGTGTCCTTGGGCAAGACACTGCCTCCAATGAGTTGGTCGGTGTGAAACATACTACATACATGATGAATATAATGTGACACAAACACTTCCCACCCGTGAGGGGTGCTCTTATCATCATTATCATCATCATGTATACATCATCTCATTCTGGCCTATTATGCGGTTATAATATGCAAAAATCACACTTGTGTGAAGTGAGAGGCACTAATCATACATCATCTCATTCCAGCGAATCACAATTTGCATCCTCACCTTCGTCATCAATGTTTGTGTTTACACAAACACTCAAAATTGTCCATTCATTGTCAATGGCATTTTAATGTCCCTCAAAAACCTGACATCGGAAGCATTCTTCATTTCCAGTCCCACTTAGCCCATATAGAACCTATGGAACCCACAATTCAAGCCCATGCCCACTTGGTACCCAAGTAGCCCATATTTACCCCATATGGGGCCCACGTAGACATTGGCTGGGCAAAGACTCCTGGTTCCCTATTTGCCTGTATATCGTTATTGTTGGCCATAAACATCTTATCTCCATATTCTAACTTTTCTTTTCTTCTTTTCATAAATTAATGCCCCATAGTTGATCATATACTAGGCCTACATCATCACACAAAAGCCTCAAAAGTAGCAGATCCGCAAGCTCAAAGCGCGGTGCGAAGCGACACGTTTTGAGCTTGTAGATCTGTAGCTCTGGTCCATAGCTCTAATGCGTTAATGTTACTCTCGACTTCCGCCGCTCGCATGAATGCAGACCAGCCTCTCGTCTTTAGCGTAAATAAAACGTTTTTGCTACTCACCAAAACAAAGGCGGGTTGTGTCATTAGAAAGCCTACTTTCCTTAGTGGGAGCACTCTGAGCCCCCCATCACACGTATAAACGATACTTTTTGTTTCCACCGGAAAGAAAATACTTTTAGTTACTTCACTGCGCCTTGTACCGATATTGCCCAGAGAATTGCCTCATAGAGAATATTTTTCCTCCGGTGAAAAAAAATCCCTTTCTGGCCAAAAAGTACCGTTTATACGTGTGGTGGGGGGCTCGGAGTGCGTCCACTAAGGAAAGTAGGCTTTCTAATGACACAACCCGCCTTTGTTTTGGTGAGTAGCAAAAACGTTCTTTTTATTTAAAAGAAAAGAAAAGAGCTTTGGACATGCGAGGTTTCCACCCGACTGTGACGATATTCCTCTCATTGTACATTTATGACAGAAAGCCATTTCTGTTAAACATGACATGCAGCCATCCTGTCTCTCATACGATAGCGTTACAGGCAGGAAGAAAGCTTGTATGTCCAATTGTTGTCCATATTCGTAAATTAATGTAAAGTAGGAAAAATTAGCAGATCTACAAGCTTGCATGCATCGCGTGCGACACATTTTGAGCCTGTTTTAGCTATTTTGGAAATTAAGTTTAAGTGGGTTTTACAAATATTGTACCAATGAAAAGTATTAAGAGCTTGTGGCTAAATAATATAACTACCGGTACATTGAAACGCGTTCTTTTCTTCCATTATTCCTGTTGTGGACATGACATATGAGTTTTCCACCTGACAGCGGCGATAAGATACCAATACAACACGCTTCCTCTGTTAGCCGCTGTCTCTGAATTAAGATTAATTACCGAACGGCCAAATGTGCTGAAATGGGAAGTTCTACGTACGCCCCGGGAGGAGTGCTTTGTCTCAGTTAGCCCAGCTAGCTTTTGGATTTTCACTCACGTCTTGTGATGCTTAGCACAGCAGGTAACGGGATTGACTGTCTGTGGCACATTCCACGCTTTACACCAAATGCCAATGAATAAAACAACGACGAGCTTCAAAACGCTACTGAGGGCTCGCTGGAGATCATTAACCTTATGGCTAACATTAACATACCGCCATCATTACTCATTGTCTGTTCACAACGCTGGACACAGGCGGAATGTAGACCTTTTTTTTCTCAGATTGGGGTCCAGGGACCCTTGTATGTAACACACCTGCATGATATAAACTGATTTAAGGTGTAGAGTATCGTGTGGTCTAATCAGAAACCAGCCAATCAGAATCAAGTATTGGGTTTTAGAATTGGCCTTTTGGTCATGGCATTCCCTGCAAGCCGTTCAGGTTTAGAAAGTGTGGGGGAAAACACATTTGAACATTAGCTGGGCGTATATTATACAGCCTTGTGAAAACCACATGTTCCATTTAGTTGGTGTAAAATGACTCTGTTAATGTGCTACAAGCTGTTCAGTGGGATTTTAATGTGACTGGATGAAAAAAGCCCCTACCAGGGCCCAGGAAATGATTCCCCGTTCATTTTCCTCATAGACATTTCAAAAAGTATTTATTTAAAGACCTTTTAAGCCTCGTAAAAAGCCAACTCGAGTTGTGACAAATCATGACAACAAACACAATTTTTTGGGCCAAACAAATAATTCGAAGAAAAAACGGCAGGTTACAACACTTTTTTTTGTTGTTTTTCTTCTTTGTAATTATTTGTTAGGTCCAAAATATTGTTTGTTGTCACGATTTGTCACAACTCGAGTTGGCTTTGTAGGACGCTTAAAAGGTCTTTAAATAATTACTTTTTGAAATGTCTATGGGGAAAATGCATTGGGAATTATTTCCTGGGCCTGGCGTCGTCATGAAAGGGGACTGCGACGCTCTATATACTGCCTCCCCCTGGTCATCCGGGGCGCCTGATGGAGGAAAGTGTTTTGGAATCAGTGCAATAGATGGGAGTGGCTGAATAAAGGTTATTGAATTGGATCATATATACTGAGTGTTGTTGACAGAGCTGTTGAAAATATACAGTAGGTTATTGAATTGGATCATATACTTGATTTGATCTTTATTTATCTTGAACATAAAAAGTACAAATAACAGTACATCAACACAATAACAATCACACTAATATAGCTGCAAGCAGCGATAAAGCGGGACCAAGATAGAAGAAGAACAATGCGCAATAAGAACAACACGCACAAATGAGACTGACGAGCCGAGTTGTCGCTACCGGGATTTGAACTCACAACCTTGTGGACCGAAGGCGGGAGCTCTACTGACTGAGCTACACAGAGACAATCAGTGACTACATTGTATGTAGTCTACGTATGTAGTGACTACAGAACACGAAAGTTGTTCGGCATGAGGAGACACATATGTGTATCAAAGTGTCATTGCCAACGGTCAAACGGTTCATGAGATATGCACGTTCAAAGTTTGCAAGTTTGCAAGTTTTGCATCAATTGAGTGCTATAGCGCCACCATTTGGCCAATCGTGATGGGCTTCGCATAGTAAAGTGACATAAGCATATGCGTGTATTAGAGGCAGAAGAATAATTTTCACAAAACAGCAATTTTTATTGGTTCATAAAAACTTCATTTTTTCACTTAGAAAAAATGTGCTACGATTATTTGTCCGTATCGGTCCAAAGTTCACGTGTAGAAGTTTTCGTGCATTTTGAGCAAAGATTCTGGGAGGAGTTACATTTGAACTGTTTTTCATATAATTCAAAATGGCGGGTGATCTAAAGGTCAGAGGTCAAAAGTCAGAACACGAAAGTTGTTCGGCATGAGGAGACACATATGTGTATCAAAGTGTCATTGCCAACGGTCAAACGGTTCATGAGATATGCACGTTCAAAGTTTGCAAGTTTGCAAGTTTTGCATCAATTGAGTGCTATAGCGCCACCATTTGGCCAATCATGATGGGCTTCGCATAGTCACCGTTTGGCATGGTCCTCTATCATGTTGACAAGTTTTGCGCAAACCGACTGCACGGTTCAGTCAGAACAGCTAAACAGCAATTTTCATTGGCTCATATAAAGTACTGATCATATAATTCAAAATGGCGGGTGATCTAAAGGTCAGAGGTCAAAAGTCAGAACACGAAAGTTGTTCAGCACGAGGATACGCATATGGGTATCAAAGTGTCATTGCCAACGGTCAAACGGTTCATGAGCTATGCACGTTCAAAGTTAGCATTTTAAATTGAGCGCTATAGCGCCACCATTTGGCCAATTGTCTTGGGCTTCGCATATTCACCGTTTGGCATGGCCCTCTACCAGATTACCGCGTTTCGCGAAAACCGACTGCACCATTCAGTCAGAACAGCTATTTTTGGCGGAAGAAGAAGGAGAAGGAGAAGGAGAAGAAGAAGAAAAATAAACACAATAACAAAGAGTGACCAAAGTCACTGCGTGACTTCTTGGTCCCTAATTATTTTGTTCAAGAAGGGACAGAGAGAAGCAATGCTTATATTGTCCGGCCCCCTTCTTACCTTTACATATATTGTAAAACAATATATTATAATAAAAAAATGAAAAATGTATATAATAATGATAATAAAAAATAATAAAACAATTTTATTACATACAGTAATTGTAAATCCATCATATTGAAAGTAATAATTTAACTAAGTAATAATCTATAGTAACGAATAAAAAGACATCACAGAGAAATATACTAAGTGTTTTAATAACTGCATGCAAACACCGTTTGACATCGCAAAGCACAAAAGATGCTTGTCACACCGGAGCTCAATAAGTCGATCCAGTTATGTCAACAGACATGACTCGGTGGTGTAAAGTAAGTACAATTACTCAAGTACTGTCCTTGAGTACAATTGTGTGGTATATTTTACGTTACTGGAGTATTTCCCATTTTCAGTACTACTCGGGTCCTGACTTAGGCCTCACTCAGACCTTTACTGCATTGCTGTATGCTTGTTGGATGAATGTTGTGTAGTGTCATGGCCCCAATGGCCGCCCCAATGCAATGCCAATTTCCAATGGAAGTCACATGGTTTGTAGTCCACATTTTGGACTACAAGCTGTTGTATGGCTTTCGGCTGTGTTTCGACTGCGCCCCTCCCCCTCATACAACACAAATGTTGTGTCAAACCATGTGACTCCCATTGGAAATGCATTGGGGCGGCCATGACACTACACAACATTCATCCAACAAGCATACAGCAATGCAGTAAAGGTCTGAGTGAGGCCTTACACAGCCCTGGGTAGGCCAGCTGGCCCCTCTCTATAGTTGCCTGCTGCTGTCTAAAGTAAAAACCGTTTTAGCTTCACATTTACAATTCCAGAATGATTGATGTTTCCCTAAATGTCTAGATATAAATATAAGGCATTAAATCAACCGACCTGGTATTCCATCCAAGTTTATGACTTTGATGGTCATTTATTCACACCTTCAAAACAACCGTGGCAGATTTATGATTTAATTTTATTAGAAATGAATGCCCTGGTAAATATCATCCTCACATTTCTTGAATCCTTGCGTACGAGCATATCTTCGCTGTTCGGTGGAAAGCTATATGTCCAAAACTGTTACTGTTCCAATATAGTTATTACTTAGTCACAAGCATTTCCTTGGTTAAATGATGCATACTCGTAAATCCACTGAAGCACTGAGAAAACTGTTGCGCCTTTCTTCGTCCTTTTATTTTCAAGCTTGACTACAGGAGCGGTGGTCTCAAAAACATAGAGGAAAACGGACAGAAAAAGACTTGCTCACTGTATAAAAATGAAGGAGAACTCCTTAGACCGAGACTTAAGAAAACATATTTTGTTTTATTTGAACATGCCCATAAAGTGCCCTGTGCTCAAAGTGCAATTCACGTCATTTTTGTACAGTGAGCAAGTCTTTTTCTGTCCGTTTTCCCCTACTTGTAAATCCAGACAAGACGGACTTAACCACTATCAACCTGGTGTCCCTATTTTGGGCATATATCCTTATTATTCTTAAGAATATCCAACAAGCTCAAAAATAGAGGGGAAAAATCACACCCGTGTGAACTGAGTGGTGCAGGCTGCTCATCAACACCGCTGGCTGGCTGCAGTTGTAGTTATAGTGCTCAGTGTGAAGGCTGCTCAAGAGTGCCACTTTTAGGTCACCCAATTGTATCGCAGCTGTTCGGACGGACGGACGGACGCACGCACGCGCCCAGTCATTGGAGCGGTTAGGCACCGCTCAATATTAAAGATATTCTACTTTTGCGTATAAAGTAGTATAAAAAGGACATTCATTTGTGAAAAACAAAACATGCCGAAATGCGGGTTATACAGCCTAATAGCGATGCTATGAGCAGGCAGCACAACAAACTATGCTGTATCTGTAGTCAAACAGAAGCTGAGCATTATGCTCGAGCTGTAGTGAAAATTACAATGAAATACCGGTAAATTCATGCAAACTTCTTGTTTTTTAATCTGTCCACGGCCATTTCACTACACTGAATAGTTGGGACTTAGAGCGCATGGATGGTTTTGTAATGAGTGGATTCAGTCTCTGAGTGACCTTTATGTATCCGAGAGAGACAAATTATTGCTTCTTTTCTTCGCTCTGTAGCCAACAAAACGTGCTGTGACTTTTCACTAGTCCACATTTGCTTTAACCCATTGAGACCTGAGACCGGATTCTACAAATGTCTTCTAAATGATCATGACAGTTTTCTGAAAATCCTATGTTTCAGTGCACGGTTTTCAAACTATTTCATATCAAGGACCTAAAAAAATTGTATTTGGCTGCTGACCACCATCTGAAATTATGTTGTTCCAGGGACCCCAGAAGGAAAGATATAGGAGTTCAAAATGTTTGCTGTGAAATAATATTTATTCAAATAGCCTATTTGCACATGTTTTCACGTTAAAAAAAGACACCCTTGTATATCTGCTAATTTTCTAAAGTTTAAAAATAATGGTTAAAACCTAAGGTGACACAGATGTGCTCCAGGCCTATATTTCATACCCAAATTGCAATGCATTTTGTTAGCGTGTAGATCTGTTCTTTTTGGCAGAATGCATGTTATGATTCTGTACACAAGTTTTGTTAAATGCAACAACAAGTCTGCCCTAGCTGGTACACAACTTGAATGTGTGGCTGCATGGCTGTTCTCCCTTGATAACAGAAAGCAATTGAATCCATTTGTTTGTGAAGCCTGTTATGCCTGCCCAATTAATTATGAACTAATTATTGTTCTTTCATGTTTTCAGTTGTCTTATTTTAGCGGAACAGTGCACTGAGTAGAGGCAGCATTCACGGATTCAGTTGTGTCATTTGCACTTTGTTACCGAGTGAGCACAACTTTTGACAGCCTGACAAAGACCCTGTACGATCTGTAGTCATTCAATGTGAAATGCTGTTCAATTTCATCATTATTATGACTATTTTTATTTATTTTTATTTTTATCCCACGCTTTTGTAACCCATTTTTCACCCCTGTGTCAATTATCTAATGTGATCTTGGGTTCTACACACCCTCCGCCGATCTAGTCCCCATATATGGGGAGGGGGACATGGGGAGAGCAACGGACTTGAACTCATGCTTCCTTCATGCGTGAGTGTCCAAGTTGCTCCTTTACACCTGACAGGGGGGAGTTTCCCTGGTTGGACGTAGCGCGTGGAAGGAACACGTTATTCCAACCAGTTCCTTTCCCCTCCATCAGGCGCCCCGGCTGGCCAGGGGGAGGCAGTTTAGAGACCAGGATTATTATGACTTTAAACTTTAAACTTTAAAGGATCATGCAGTCTGTGGTTGTACCCCAAAGTGACGGCCCGGGTTCATGAAAGTTTGAGAGATGCAAAACGTACGATCTTGTGTGAAAGCATGATGCAACCGTCTATGGGAGTCAATATTGTGTTCCCCAGGATGATTGGGAATTGGGGGGAAAAGAGTGATCGTTTGTCTTCACGTGATAAACGATTGCGTCCAGTCCACCTGGCTGTCTGTGGTACCACTACCCCTTGCAACACATGGTCCACAGTGTCCTGCTCATGAGTTGGCACAGTGCACAGTGCACAGCATCTCGTAATCGGCATCATTCTTATCTAAAACCGCTGTCTCATATTCTCACCTTCCCATTCACACATCATTGGATGTGAATCATGTTTAAAACCATTCCAAAACATCAGCCTTGTATTTCTGTTGCTACAGCAAGTTCTTGAATGTGCATTTATGATCATAAATAAAATGTGTGAATAGTAAAATGTGCTGTGTGTATATAGTATTTTATTTTTCTATAAAAATAAAATACACTTTATATGTTTGAATAACATGCAAAAAAAGAGAGGTTTGGGTGCGTTTTAGACATTCAGCAAGTGGGACACTGGCACACATCTGTTCAAACCTAACAACCCATTCTTACAGTGGTCTAAAGTGACAATATGTGAAGTGGTCAGATGAGCCGCAAATACTTTCAAGATTTCCAGGTGGGCCCTGATCCAGAAAAGGTTTCTGCCTGCCGGTGTGAGCGAGCGTGTTCATACGAGTGTATAAGCTTCTGCTTTGGATGGAAAGGGCTTGAGACAGAATGTACTGTATAGGGCTGTGCCTGTGTCATCTTTAATGGCCTGACATCTTCATTAGTGTGGCACAGAGCTGGTCATGTGGTTTAGATCAGCGGTTCCCAAAGTGGGGGGTCCGCGACGCATAGCCAGGGGGTACCCGAAATATATATATATATTTTTTTTTTAAACTTTTTTTAACATTACAATTATGTTTATCTACGTGGTCATTTCTGCCAAGTTGTGCAATAAACGTATTTTTTGTGTTGTTCATTGTGTTTCTCCCATGTTTGCTTTGGGCCAATAGCTGACATGATTACTAAAACTACAACATCAGTCAACCTGTCGTGACCCCAAACAGTAACAGCAGGACGCATGCTGCAGAAACAACAAAAAGACAAAAAGACTAAATGTACACTTGTGGTTGTAAGTATATTCTTATCGGTGTTGCGAGGATGAGGGGGTACCTGGAAAAATGTCTACCCCAAAAGGGGTACCTGGTCCAAAAAAGTTTGGGAACCCCTGGTTTAGATAAACCATAAAGCAGCATTGTGTCATAGTTTTCTCCTCCAGATGAGGAAAGAAAATATCAGCTAGTGTCATATCCCTCCTGTGGAAGAAAAAAAATGGAAGAGGAAAAAAAGGACAATGATTTGGTTCATTGTTTGATTTATAATACCTTGAGGCATCATACGTCTCTTAGGATTGTGTTCTTGGATGAACCTTGTGGAATGGGATGGGAATGGGATATTCAGAAAGTGTGCTGATGCGAGCTATATTATAGAGGTTATAGCCTGCCACCTGCGTGCATCTTAGAGCTTAACGAGATATCCTTCTGGAGGGGGTTACGGCTGTCAAGTTTCAAACCATCCACACGAAGCTCTGCTTTTCTTCTTGTACGGTGCAGAAGAAGGAACATTCTCATTATCCTCCATGGCTTTGCCTCATTAGGAGGGACACATGCAGTCCTCTATACATAATGCAAGACTGTTTTCTGCTACGGAAGAATGTATATCACTGTGGTAAATTGACGCATCGATGGTATTTATGCATTCATTAAGAAGCATTTGGAAATGAGGTGTCCCTCTTGCGTTTTAAGGTGCATCTTATCTTTCATTTGGGAGTATACGGTATGTAGAATATACAGAGCCAGTTTCCACTCAGCCATTGAAGCAAGGCAAAGCTCTGGTAAATATGTAAAAAGGACTACTAGATACTCTGCTTACTGTCACCTTTCTCTCTCTCTCTCTCTCTCTCTCTCTCTCTCTCTCTCTCTCTCTCTCTCTCTCTCTCTCTCTCTCTCTCTCTCTCTCTCTCTGTGCGCTTGTGTTTTTGTGTTTTTTGTCATTGATTTATCATGATGAACAACTATAGGAAGGTGCAGATCTCTGCCAGGAGGCAGAAAAGTGACAGCCATGAAAATGTAACGTGTCAATTCCAGTTGTACATCGTCTGTAGTAGCCTATTGTGTTCATCCATGCACCTGTCTCTCTCTCTCTCTCTCTCTCTCTCTCGCTCTCTCTCGCTCTCTCTCTCTCTCTCTCTCTCTCTCTCTCACACACAGGGACGGATTAACCCCCATGGGGGCCCCTGGGGTCCCCATAACGCGCAATGTGTGTGTGTGTGTGTGTGTGTGTTTTTAATCATCTATTTGACCTAAATTTAACTAAATCAACGGCCAATAAAGGGCCTCAGGACCCCCTTTCAGGGCCTCAAACCCGGTAACGTGCAGTCCAATTTCCCCAAAGTTCCCCTGAGAGCCAAGGGCCCCTGGGCCCCGGCCTCGCCGGCCCAATGGCTAATTTGTCCGTGCTCATACATATTCATTGTCTACCTTTTTCCGTCTTTGCATCTGTCTGGGCATGTGTGATGACACTGTTTTGGGGTTGTGTGAAAATATGAAAAAGACACTGGGTAATTGAGATATAATAAAGAACTCATTTGCCATTATCACAGTGACAGACAAACCTTTTGACAGTGAAGAAATGGAAAAGTATAGGGTGCAGGCATCACTAGGACAAAAGGTTACATAGTCTAATAATACAATATGTGTGCTTGACGGCGCTCCTCAGTATCTCCGATCCTCCAATATATCCACAAGATCCGGCGCATAATACCGAACAGATTTATGCCGTCAGACAGTCAAAGGTTGTGATTTGAAATGCGTTGGATTTTCACTTTCCCGACAGTTCCTTTGCGAGACCTTTGTGAGAGGAAATGTGATTAGATTCATATACCTGATGAACATAAATGCAGAGACCTTATACTTGTAAGGTAATGCAGTGGTGGAAACTAGTAACTAAGTACATTTACTTAAGTACTGTACTTAAGTACAATTTTGAGGTATTTGTACTTTACTTGAGTAATTCCAATTTCCATTACTTTCACTTGTACTACTTCTACTCGGATACAAATATTGTGCCTTTACTTCAATTTTTTTTAAACCTGTAGTTATTAGTTGTATATTGTGTTATTTATTTTTTTAAACACTCAACCGCGCTGGATAAATTTACAAGCTTAGGTATAGTGGTTACGAGTAAATTGAATCAGTTATTGAAATTAAATTGGGATAAAAAGATTAAACAATTGGAGAAAAATATAGAATTCTGGAGCACTTTGCCTATTTCAATGGCTGGGCGCATAAATGCTATAAAAATGGTAACTTTGCCTAGATTTTTATATATATTCCAGTCAATTCCAATAAGTATCCCTCAATACTATTTCAAAAAATTGGACTCTATCATTTCATCCTTTATCTGGTTTGGTAAAACTCCTAGAATAGCTAGGCCACATCTATGCAAAAGTAAGAACGAAGGAGGATTTGGACTTCCTCAATTCCGGTTATACTATATGGCGGCCCATTTAAACTTTTTTTATCTATGGTATGACTGCTATCCTGGATGTAATCTGGAGAATATGCCTTCATGGCTTAGTATCGAGCATTCATCCTGTTCTGGGTCGTGTCTTCCTGCATTACTTAATAGTCCTATTAAGATCAAGAAAAGTACTTATGGACATAACCCCATAATTCAAAATTCTCTGAAAGTATGGTCTCAGATCTTGGCATTGACAAAGGCTCCTAAAATGTATTTGGATTCTCCTATATGTTCCAATCCGGCTTTTCAGCCAGGATTGGCGGACCCGGTTTTTATGTCATGGAAGGGAAAGGGTATTGTGAACTTACGAAATGTATACTTTAATCAAGGTCGTGGTCAAGGTTATCTTGCCTCTTTCCAACAGTTGCGAGAATCCTTCCAGCTCCCATCATCGCATTTCTTCCGTTACTTGCAATTGAGACATTTTCTTAGAACACATATCCCACAGTATGAAAAACAACCCAGTCATCCAGTTTTGGACAGTTTCTTCAACATTGAGCCCTTTGAAAAAGGTGCAGTCTCTCAATTTTATGACACCTTGCAGGCCGTGGTTAGCCCATCATCACGCTTGTTTAAGGACAATTGGCAAAGAGAATTGGGCATAGAGATTTCAGATGGAGTATGGGAGGACTGTATCGCCAACATTCACCATAGCTCTATCAATGTTAGGCACTCTCTGATTCAATTTAAGATTGTTCATAGGCTGCACTATTCCCCAACTAAATTAAACAAAATCTTTAAGGATTCTTCTCCCATGTGTGGAAAGTGTTTAACAGAACAAGGGACTCTGTCTCATCAATTTCTTCAATGTCATAAATTGCAAAGTTTCTGGAGTAAAGTTTTTGATTTCTTGGCTAAAGCATATAAAAGAGACTTCCCCCCGGCACCTCTAGTTGCACTCTTCGGTGTGGTGGAACCAGATCAGGTTCAGAACAAATATGAGGCACGGGCCATTTCGCTCGCTACACTGCTAGCTAGGAAGTTAATACTACAGGCCTGGAAGTCGGATAAACCTCCGACAGTTGATATGTGGCTAAGGGAGCTGGGAGGAGTGCTGCATTTGGAGAAAATTAGATTTACCCTGTCGAAAAGGGAACCCTTATTTCAAAGAATCTGGTCACCCATTATTGAGATGCTTGTTGTGTTGGACTGAAGTGATTGAAACGATATTGTTCTGCCCCGTAATGTCATCTAATTACTGTAAATGTTTTTTTTAGATTGTGTTGTGATGTTTCTGTCCTCGGAGTGCGGTGTAGTCATCAGCCATGTCGGTTATTATTTTATTGTTTTTGTCTTTTTCTTTGACGGTTATGTTTTGTCTCTTTTTATTGTAAGTCTTGTTTTGTTTATATGTTTCTGCAATTTTTTTTGACCAATCTGTAACTGTAACTACTGAAATGCCTGTATACAAAAAATTCATAATAAACAGATGTTTAAAAAAAATAAACACTCAACCGCTTCAGCCCTATATAAATTTCGGCCATTTGAAAATAGCAGATCTACAAGCTCACAATGTGTCGCGATGCCACACATTGTGAGCTTGTAGATCTGCTATTTTCAAAAGATGTTTATACATTTGAAAACTTGAAATGGGACATTCTGCATAATAAGTACTTTCTAAGTTTCTATACTTTTGGTATACTTTAGGTTTTAGTACATCTTGATGCCACTACTTAGCAGTATACTTTTACCCAAGTCAATTTTGAATTACGGACTTTTACTTGTAACGGAGTCAGTATTGATACTTTTACTTAAGTAAAACTTGTGAGTACTTTTTCCAACACTGTGCTCGTGCAGTAGTGCCGCCAGCCATGGCCAGTTCTGGTCCCTACAGGTCTGTTGGACCCAGGGACCGACGGCTGCTCGCAGTGGCGTTTCTGGCCAACCCTATAGAGCGTCGCAGTCCCGCCCCCTGTCATGACGACGCCAGGCCCAGGAAATGAATCCCAATGCATTTTTCCCATAGACATTTCAAAAAGTATTTATTTAAAGACGGTTACGCCGCGGACAAAGCCAACTTCAGTCGTGACAAATCATGACAATAAACACAATATTTTGGACCAAACAAACAATTACAAAGAAGAAAAACAACAAAAAGTGTTGTAACCTGCCGTTTTTTTCTACTATCTAATTCTTTGTTTGGCCCAAAACATTGTGTTTATTGTCATGATTTGTCACGACAAGAGTTGGCTTTGTCCGCGGCGTAACCATCTTTAAATAAATACTTTCTGAAAAGTCTATGAGGAAAATGAACGGAGAATCATTTCCTGGGCCCTGGTAGGGGGCGGGACTGCGACGCTCTATAGGCCAGATCAACCCCACACCCTCCCCCAGGTCAGATTCATGTCAGTATACAGTATCATGGTCAATATCATAGTCAGTCAGTTTGAACATCCTACAGTACATGACAGAGAAATCACTTTGGAAAAAAATAAAAAAACGTATAGCAGGTGTGGTGGCCTAGGCAGCTGCGAAGGTTGCCTATGCCTAGAATTTTCCCTGCGAAGGGGGAAGGAGGTATTCTGGTGGATAAGTGGAGAATAGAAGGTCTGGGGAGTTTGTGACAGTTTAATTGGTGACTGCGGTGAACATTTGAAAAATGCTATTTACTCTTCATGTGACCACCACGCTCTGATTGTAGGTGCGCTACTCGTTCAAAACATATAAAAAATAACGTTAGTGGGTCGCACACAATGCTCTTTAAAAAGCTTGTGGGTTTTATTAAGCGACTCTGTATCTAATGACTCCATGTTTTCTCCTTCTTTTCATCGTGCACTGTCTGACATTGCCCATTAACAGCAGAGGTATAACTTACTTCAGTCTCTCCTAGTTCATGACATTTACAACAGACTGTTTGCTTCTTTGGTATTTACTTTGAAGGTTAGACTGACCGGTGATTGGTTTGGTCTGGAGACAATACACTGTTTACTCCAATGTGTATATAAAAAACACACCCGTGTGAACTGAGTGGTGCAAGGTCTTATAGTCTGATCAGCTATGTCAGTGACGTCACACACTAACCATAGCAACCATGCTCACCTGTGCACGGACACGTACACAGGTACACAAACATAGATACAGACAAAGCTGGTTGTTGGAGTGGTTTGCACCACTCAAAAATCACACCTGAGTGGTGTTTTTGCAACTGAATGGCTGGAAAATGGAAATTAAGAGTTTACATAGTATTTGGTGCATGCATACACTTGCCTTAATGATTATATCTGGTTTCTGTATTAGTTTATGATATATTTTCTCTATTATTAAGGTTAAGGTTTGTATTGGTGGTGGGGAGGGGGGGACACGGCCAAAGCATTTCCGGGGGTCCCCAGCCAAAAACGTTGAGAACCCCTGACATAATACTATACATTTTATACACTTTACTTGTAACTGAGTATTTCTATATTGCAGTATTGATACTTTTACTTAAGTGAAACATTTGAGTACTTTTTCCAGCCCTGCTACTAATATATAACAGATGGGGCACCACTGTGATTATCTAATCTCCTCCACACAAGGTCACATTGTGACATAATGTATGCACAGTAGTTAGATCATTATCAGTCTTTTATTAGCACACAATGTCATGATGAACAGTGACAATTACTGAGATGCATAATAACAAAGGGTGCCTCTGCTGTCTCAACACTATCTCTCTATCGCTGTATGATACTGATCCATCGTTTGATGTGATATGATCATAACATGCATTGCCTATATAGTCATAAGCAGGTTTGAATTTCATTAAGATTTAGAGCAGTGGTTCCCAAAATGTAGGAAATATAGGCCTACTGTGCGTGCGTGCGTGCGTGCGTGCGTGCGTGCGTGCGTGCGTGCGTGCGTGCGTGCGTGCGTTCAATCTTGATGGACTTGGTATTTTTCCTTTAAAACCATGAAACATTTGTTTTCATTGTGATACTGAGCAAACCTAAAGTCATACTATATTGGTTCCATTGATCCAGGAACACGATTGATTGATTGATTGATTGATTGATTGATTGATTGTTAAAATAAACAGTTAAGTGCCATGTTAAGTGGTCAGATGGGTGGACCTGATCCAGAAAAGGAAGGGAACCACTGGAGTATAATGCTCCTCTTTCCTTACTATGAGAAGAAGCTTTTCTCCTCGATTTCGTCGGTATAAAGTTCACCTTATATAAGATGCATGAATCCAGCTGCTGCCAGCCACACACCAATCCTCACCTCACCTCTCCTTTCCTGTAACCCTGGCCTGGAGGGTCGTTGGGGCACCACAGACGATCTGTTGACCAGCTCTCTCCATCCCTCTCTGTCCTCGGCAGCTCTCATTGCCTCACTGAGTTTCAAGTGAGTCCATTCTCCGATGTCATCTTCCCATCTTTTCTTTTGTCTCCCTCTTCTCCTGACACATTGTACAGGAGGTGCCTTGCAGGATGGTCTTTGCAAGGCCTGAGGATCTGGTGATGTGTCCGTACTCCGCAGCACCTCAGTTTACGCTTTATGACAGTGGTAACTTAAGCATCATGTGGGCCGATGGCTTGGCTGATCTTTTGCCGTACTTCCTCACACCAATCAGAAAATCTTAAAATATATATATATATATATATAGATATAAATGTATATCTATGAATATTATATATTATATAATATATTTTTGTCTTTAACGGTTCTTTTTTTCCCTCCATTCCCCCCCCCCCCCCCCCTTTTTTTTATTGTCTTTGTTTCATTGTTTTAGCTGTCCCTGTGTAAGGCCACCTATGTGCATTGGTGATTTACATTTTGTTTGTTTTGTTAGAAAATATATATAAAAAAATGAAAAAGAAAATCTTATTAGAAAATTATTAGAAAATTGCACGTTGCAATTTCCAGCCGTATATACTCTGTAATCGTTCACTGTAGAATTCCCCATAGACGGACTTATATATTCAAAACACAATTTAGATAGATTTCATTGGGGGAAATGAATGATTCGGTAACAATCCAAATATGTACGTAATACGTTTCAGAGGCATGTTAAAATAGAAATCAGAATGTAATTTCTGAAAAGCAATTATAGCTTACCACCCCCTTGCAAATTGCAACCTCTGAGTGCTAAACATTGCCGTGAAGCACACCAAATAAACGCGTGAACGTTTCCACGCTCGCACAGTCACAGGTAAACGGACACAGGAATGTTGTGCATGTGTTGTCAGTTGATTTGATTAGTGCTGGAGTGAGACTGTGGTGCTACAGTAGGACGTGCTAAGAACACAGTTATAATTGTGTGTAGGCCTGACCTCAAAATTAAAAAAAAATCTTCTAAATCCTCCAGTTTTCTGAAATAAATATTTTCACGATTTTTCAAAAATAGCAGACCTATGATCTTGTAGATCTGCTATTTTTCAATAGCTAAAGCATAACATAATGCTAACACCAAAAGGGGTTCCCGCCCAAAATGGGTTAAAGGACCACTTTTCAACATCTCTTCATATAATTGGTCCTCACTAATGTTCATGATAAAACACCACCATTTTTTCCTACTCAGTCTGTGTCTCATAGAAGGGCTTTGGGCAGTTCGGACACCCGTCCACCAGTGACATCATCATTAGGCAGATTTGTTTTAAAATATATTTAGATTTTTATTATGGTGAGAACGATGGCTTCAACTTTTGCATTGCAACTTTTCAGGAAAAGAAAGCCTGCTGTTTCTATTAGCTTGGATTCACCATCGATGATGTCACTGGTGGACGGGTTTCTGAACTGCCCACAGCCTTCCTATGAGACACAGACTGAGTAGAAAAAAATGATGGTAGTTTATCATGAACATTAGTTAGGACCAATTATAGGAAGAGAAGTTGAAAAGTGGTGAAGTGGTCCTTTAAGCAGTGTTGATTTCGTCGCCTAAAACTAAGACGAAAAAGGTCCGACGACTGCCTTTTTCCACTGACGAAAACTAAATGGAAACTAAATGAAAACTAAGCTATGATGACTAAAACTACGACTAAGTATATTGACAATTTCGTCAACAAATAAAGACAAGAGATCCAATATAAGTCATATTACACTTGGTGGCATGCTGAAAATAGCCAATCTACTGTAGATTACGACGGCATAAAGCCCCGCCAAAATACTTTAGTCGACTAAATCAACTGTAGATTTAGTCGACTAAAATCTTATATTTAGTCGACTAAAACTAGACTAACACTAAAACATTCCAGGTGACTAAAATGTGACTAAAACTAAATGAAAACTAAAATCAAAATTTGCTGCCAAAAACAACACTGGTGTTAAGACACCAGAAAATACAGTATAGAAACTGAAGGTTGACTGAGCAACAATTTCAGCATTAATAATGTATGTTTGTAAGAAACATTGTATCTTCAACTTGTGTGTTTTTTGTTTTCATAAATGAATGCCCTACTTTGTAGTTAAACTATTGTGTAGCACAAAAGTAGCAAACATTGCAATGCGTTGCGAGCTTGTAGATCTACTATGTTTGCTTTTTTAAGTGAAATAAGTGTCCGTGGGTTTTATAATTGAACCAATTCATAGTATTAACCAAAGCTTGTGACTAAATTATAACTATACTGGATATTGTTTTTTACATTTCTGAAACAGTGAATATACAGTATAATGGAGGGCGTCTAATACTGTAAATGTAAAACACTGCAGAAGAGTTGAACAGATATGGCAAACACTGATCTGTTTGATCACATCTTTTTTTTATTACACCTGCTGTGCTCAATATGTCATGGTAGCTGTAATGTATTCAGTAAACATATAGGCTGTGAGCTTACCGTATGTAAACAATAAAGGAGCTGAGTACAGTATAGCCTACATTCTCATTTTCAAAGCAGCTGACGGCTGATTTTATTCACTGTTTAACATTGTACAGCCTCGTTACAGTATTATGAACACAATGGACAATGCTTCGGATGAATATAATAAGCAATGCTTTTAACACTGATGTTTTGTGTAATTAGCTGAATTACAGGCTACTCGTGAACGCATATAGCATGATAATGTGCTATATAAAAAAATAAAATAATCTGTGTATGTTTCTACCAAAGTGCTTGATTTATTTTGGCAGAGCCGTGAACTCGGGGGTCATCAATATGTCAAAGACTTGGCCTTGTCCATGGCACATTTTAGACATTCCATTTTACACACCTGTTCTTTATTTTGACCATAATTACTGAATGTCAAGTCTCCAGGTTTTCTTCAGAATATGTATGACACTGATTTACTACGACACTATATGGCACATTATATTGGAGTCCACTAGGTTCTCAAACGTTTTAATTGCAAGCATCACCATAACTCTGAGAGTGTACAAAATGCGGGTCCATTTGGTTCCATTTGTGCACTCACACAGTTACACGCTTGTTATGGTCATTCGGGGCTATATCGTTATGCGTTTCTGTTAATATTATTGTTCACTCATTTTGCATGTCCGTGCGGCAAAAATTGACCCCTGCGTAAACTACGACGTTGTACTCCTCAGAGCGCATATCTCTGCCAGGCCAGGTGGCCTATAGCTTCTCAGTAAGTTGTGGATTTCACATTTGTGGCGAGTCAGACTCATGACCCCCTATGGGCGGAAAAGTGCTTTTGGAGGTGCGCCCTATACAGCACTGCGCAAAAAACTTGGAATACGGATGTGTATATTACAGGAAACTCCTGTTAAACTTTCCAACAAACTCCCATAAACTCCCGAATTGTACCATCACACCTGTATATTACCGTATATTACTGTATATGCCTGCTAAACTTGAGGTTTACAGGCAAAATACAGTGCCCATAATTGCCTGTTAAACTCCTCTTTTCACGCAGTGCAGGACCCACAACATGTGTGCAAATCTGGGTATAATAAGATATACCGGTATGGTGTTTTCTGCACACACATGTCTTACAACAACTGCGTAACACATGCAGGCACGCACGCACACACACACAAACCACAAGGGAAAAAAACATCAACTCAGTCCCTGGCCTTTGGCCTGGCTGAGATAACTAAGTGCGTGAGGATACATTGCGTGTCCAACTGATTGATTAGTTCAGAACAAGCTTCACTATTTATACACAACTCGATAAGATCACCCTGATGACAGTTCATCTTATGACGGCGGCGTCACTTGAATTCAGACATTAATTAGTGTCACGCCCAGAAAGAACCAGTGATGATGTGATCATTTTCAAATATTCAAATATGATATATGATCATTTTGTGGGAGGTCACGACCTGAAAAGTTTGAGAACCAATACGTGAGTAAGCAGAGTTCGAGTAAAGCACAGTACAATACAAGGTCTGCTAAGGGGATAATAATCGAGGTCCTCCATTTTCAATTCATCTGAAAAGTTGACGTTCACCGGCGGTTTGGGGATTTGACGTTTCCTTTTCAATCCCAGCGGAAGTCGTGCCCCACCGTCTCATAGAACTTGACGTTGAAAGGCCTGTAGAAGTCTCTGAGCTGATCGATGACCTCGCGGTCCATCTGCACGTGAGTCCTGCCCTTGGACTTGCCGAGGCAGCGTGGCTGCCCGCTGCTCTCGGGCTTCTTCAGGCACGGGAACCCTTTGGTCCGGTTGAAGTAGAAGTGCTTGTCCGTGATGATGCGCTTGAGTCCCAGGAAGTCCTGCACGCGGCCCATCTCCCCCGCCGGGTCGGTGATCAGCCGCTCGCCGCTCACAAAGTGCATCTGCGACAGGCGGAAGTACTGCAGCCAGTTCTCCAGGTGCAGGATGTACATGCCGATGCGGATGGCGTTCCAGGACGCGTCGACGAGGCCCAGGCTCCGGTTCTTGAAGGCCAGCTCCTCGAAGGCGGGGAGGTCGGGCTTCTTGGAGCGGGTCTGCGTGTAGTCGGAGATGGCCCTGGTGACCGGGTTGCGCACCACCACGATCAGCTTGGTCTGCGGGGACATGCTGGAGATGCGCCTGGGCGCCTCTCTGGTGACAAAGTAGCTCGGAGTCTTTTCTAAGGTGATTTGACTGTCTAGAGTCCGCGGCATTAGTCCCCTAGACAGAGAGAGAGAAAGAGAGAGGGGAGGGGGGGGGGGGAGGAAACACCGATCAATCCAGGTACTATTTATAGAGGCACTATGATGAAGACCTCAAGGAGAAGTTTAATCACTGACATGTAATAAATCACAATTACGTGTGTGTGTGTGTGTGTGTGTGTGTGTGTGTGTGTGTGTGTGTGTGTGTGTGTGTGTGTGTGTGTGTGTGTGTGTGTGTGTGTGATGGAATTATTTAAAAGTAAGAATTCAAGGTACTATACAGATAGTGCTCTATTCCTAACACTGTCAAGTTTTCATCTTTCAGCAATTTGTTTGAAACACCTACAGTACAGCATGTCAAATGGATCAAAAGATGATTTGTTACTGGTGAGTTGCACAAGCAGAATCAGAAATACTGTATACATGAAATAGCACTAGTTTATTTTTCTTTACCATGAATGTATGTAATCCTTTTCTAACATGTATTAAATTAAGGCATCTTCCTCTTACAGTAAAATACAGTAACTGTTGGCGTCATACACATGTTCCCTTGTTACGTCTACTCCATTAGCAGTGGTGCAAAGTAAGTACATTTACTTAAGTACTACTTAAGTACAAGTTTGAGGTATTTGTACTTTACTTGAGTACGTTACATTTTCAGTACTTCTACTCCACTACATTTCAGAGGCAAATATTGTACTCCACTGCAATAATGAATTTATTTGACATTACTATAGTTACTTTGTAGATTTTAATTATTACAAAACATGCATTAACTTCTTCGGACCTATACACATTTCGGCCATTTGAAAATAGACGATCTACAAGCTCACAATGCGTTGTGATGCGATGCATTGTAAGCTTGTAGATCGGCTATTTTCAAAAGATTTTTATACATTTGAAAACATTTTGATTACTTCTGCATGTTTACTCAAGTACATTTTGAATTCCAGACTTTTACTTGCAACAGAGTATATCTACATTGCAGTATTAGTATTTTTACTTAAGTAAAACATGTGAGTACTTTTTTCCACCACTGTCCATTAGTGATATTTCCCATAAGTTAATGAAGTGCCCAAGTTTCAACACATCACTGCAATTATGAATAATTTAGTGGATTTCCAGTAAGTTTCCACGCGCGTTGAGAATGATTAATTGCTACAATCTCTGTTTTATTTCTGATGAAAGCCCTTCGATTACAAACTAACCTTTCCAAGGGGGTAGAGGTGGCCATGAGGTATACCTAGTCTAAAGTGTTGGAAAATATTGATCCATTTAGCTTTATTTATGGATCCTGAGCTGTTCTGCCACTGGAAAAACATGAATCTTTCATGAGATGGACCTTTAAAGCAATAAGCAGTGGTGGAAAGTAGCTACCCCTAAGTACATTTTACTTAAGTACTGTACAATGTTGAGGTATTTCTACTTTACATGAGTAATTCCAGTTTCCAATACCTTTACTTCTACTCCACTATATATCCAAATATTGTACTCTAAGGGGCGACTCACACGGTCGCAACAGATTGATGTGTGCTTGTTGTATACAAAGGGTGTGATACATCTTGCCCCAATGCATTTCCAATGGGAGTCACATGGTTTGACACAACATTTGTGTTGTATGAGGGGGAGGGGGGCAGTCGAAACACAGCCGAAAGCCATACAACAGCTTGTAGTCCAAAATGTTGTATCAAACCATGTGACTTCCATTGGAAATGCATTGGGGCAGCCATGACACTTACAACATTCATACAACAAGCATGCATCAATGTTTTAAAGGTGTGAGTGAGGCCTTACTCCACTTGAGTCCACTACAATTATTTGAAAACTTTAGTTACTTTTTTAGTTACTTTGTACATTTCGATTATCCTGCCACCCTAATAGCCAGCGCAACACCCCATCCTTTGTCCGCCTTCTCCTACCAAACCACACCGTTTGCACACATCTCACCATGCACAACACCAACAGCATGCCTGTCCAGACATCAACCACTACTTTGCATCCATGCAACTGTCATATTTACAGTACAATACCCATTTTTATGAAATAACACATTCTTGCGCAACACCACCAGCCTACGTCAAAATAGTCACCACTTCGCCGAGTGTGTGTGTGTGTGTGTGTGGCCGCGCAACAACACATAATAATAATTAATAACCCATCGGTTTCTACACAATACTGGGTATAAACACACAGCTGAAACATGAAGTGGAGTCTGTCAACTCCCGCAATTTCCTTCTCCCCATATTGCGCTGCTACGTAACTCTAGGATGAGCCGCCCGAAGGGCAGCGAAATTCTAGTTATTATTATTACAAAACGTGCATCAACCACTTCAGCCCTATTTATATTTCTGCTAATTGAAAATAGCACAATACAGTACAGGCTCGCAATGTGACACATTGTGATCAGCTATTTTCAAAAGTTTTTATACATTTGAAAACTTGAAATGGGATATGGCACTTTCTAGTACTTTTGGTACTTTAAATAAATTTTGATGTCAATACTTTTGTACTTTTACTCAAGTCAGTTTTGATACTTTTACTGAAGTAAAAATACCAAGTACTTTTTCACCACTGGCAATAAGCATCTTTGCTACACACACAAAAAATGTGATGCGATACTCGATAAAGTACGGTGATGCAACAGAATGTAAGG
Source organism: Electrona antarctica (assembly GCF_951216825.1). Taxonomy (NCBI): domain Eukaryota; kingdom Metazoa; phylum Chordata; class Actinopteri; order Myctophiformes; family Myctophidae; genus Electrona; species Electrona antarctica. The sequence goes on from NC_136795.1 coordinate 40,825,909, forward strand.
CTGTTGGCTGTGTAATCTACAATCTGTATTTTATTGTCAATGCACACACACGTTGTTTTTCTGTCCTTTGAGATTTATTGAGCCACACTGAAAGAAAAACACAGTTTATGATAGTACAGAACTAGCCTATGGAAATGGATTAAAAGCATGGACGCCTATGCAGCAGTGGTTCTCAAACATTTTCATTTCAAGGACGGACAAATTGAGATGTATTTGGCTGCGGACCACCATTTGAAAAGGTGTTGTGGGAGGCAGGGATGCCCATAAGATAAATCTGTGTTCTTAAAATGTAAATTTTCAAGCTTTTTTACAAGAGCTTGTAGATCTCCATCATTTTGTTTTGCCCCTTTTTCTCCCAATTTTGTCATTAGGCCAATTAATTCCTCCTGACACACATTTGTGACCGGGTCTGGCAAATAGGGCCTCATCTCGACCAGAGATTTACAGATTATTAAAGTACAGAATGTAAGCTTTCATATGATATATCATTCAATGAAATTGGAAAATATTTGAAGAGATATGACCATTTTAAAATGATTGTGCCGTTTTACCCAAAGCTGAGAAAATCCCCTTTGAATGTTCACAACATTTCAACACCTAGAGCTGGCTAGCCTACTTTGACTTATAAATGTATACATTTAATTTGCCCAAATCAATAATCTGTTGGAATGAAAACTTTCTTCAACATTCAAGCTGTGTTAATATGAAAAAAGAAAAGAAAATCACAAAAAAAAGATTTTTTTTAGATTTTCTGCCTTTTCATTATAGGCGAGATGAGGACAATTTTGCTAGACCTGGTCACATTTGTGCGTTGTCAATGCTGTAGTATCCTACTTGCTCACCTGCCAGTGAGGAGCCCCCACCGGGAGGATGTAGCATCTGTCCTACTCTTCCCGGACAACACTCCCTAGTGACAGCTGCCGCCACATCCTATAGAAGTTGTGATATTTCTGATACAAATCAAGCACAGGACAAAGGTCAACCAGGGTCTGGGCTTTCTCTAGCCACGGGTTTTATTGCCAAAAGTTCTCTGCAGGGAATGGACAGTGCATGGGACAGTTCATGTGGCGAGGCCCTTTTCCGGGGGTCCGACCGGTCTGCGGGGTGAAAATGCACAGTTAGTCACTGGTTAATGAACAGAAATGTAAGTTGGGGCACCGGGTCCTCCCGAGGCAATCTACCAACTTTTAAACTCAAACTAATAATTATCTTCTTTTCTTTTTCCTTTCTAGGCAGCAGTGGCAGCGGCAGAGCACCAGGTGGCGCTCTCGGACCGACGGGCGGCAGGTAGGTGGGTTTAGTATAGAGCCCCGAAGTCTGACGTCACTTTCAGTAGAGGGCGCCAGTCCTCGTGTATTTTTGAGTGGTGTAAACCACTCCTACAACTGGCTTTGTTAGTGCAGAAAAAATGAGCATGGTTGCTATGTTCACCCTGTTCATCCGGGTGTGATTTCATTATTTAGTCTGTCTGTGCTCAGAAAATGAGCATGGTTGCTACGGTCACCCAGTTCACCCGGGTGTGATTTCATTACGTCAGAGCTGATCAGGCTATATAATACCTTACACCACTCAATTCACACGGGTGTGATTTTTTAATTTGCATTGAAATCCCCAAAGGGGGATTTTAGGTCGCTTCATATAAGAACGGTGTTTGAAAAATCATCCCGGCCTTTCTGTCAGGGGGGTGGCTGTGCGTCGTTAATGATGTCCATTAATATTTGACACAGCCAGTTTCTGGAGAAAATGGAATTAATGTGGCCGCAAATGCCTTGAAACTACAAGAGTATGAAAGCAATGTCGCTGCTAATATACGTCACGCCCTGCAGCTGTCAACCTATAGTCTAAGCTGTCAACACATTGCGTTCCTGAGATTCCTCGTTGACGTAAGCTCAGCTGGCAGTGACTCGACTCGTAGTAACTAGGAAACATTAAATACCCGGAAATGTAGTCTCTGGGTTGTTTGACTCGTTTCTAGTGCTTATTGTGTTACTCTCTGGGTATATTTGTACATTTCCACCTTCAGTCGATGCTTCATATCCATATGAGTGAAAAGGCCGGGATGAACGGTTTATTTTTCAAACACAGTTCTTATATGAAGAAATCTAAAATCGGCCTGGGCCGTGGCTCAGCGGTCCAGGCACCTTGGCCGGTAGCCCGAGCCTGGCAGTGTGCCGCGGGTTCGACACCCGATCCCGACGGCCTTTACTGCATGTCACTCGCCCATCTCTCTCTCCCATTTCCTGTCAGCCTACTGTCTGTCCCTCAATAAAAAACATAAAAAAAAGAAAAATAAATCTAAAATGGGGATTTCAATGCAAATAAAAAGTACACGAACCTGTGGACTGGTGCCCTCTACTGAAAGTGACGTCAGGACTTTGGTGCTCTATAGGCTTTCTCTCCCGTAGGGGACAGGTGAGTGCTTTAGGATAGGGTCCCTCCCTTCTAGGACACGGAACCACGCTCAACCGGATCTTCAGGCCGATACAGGTGACTGGGTTTATCCTTAGCGGTTCAGGTTTGTCTTCAGCCAAATAAACAGATAACGGGGGGGTTTCTCAGTGTCTCTTAATAACCTGCGATCTCTTCCTTCAGATCGAGGCGCAACGCAAACTAAGGGGGAGGCTCCTGCTCCTTTAACAACATCCACGGGAGCTGGCCAGGCTCTGTTAGTAATTACATTCTTCTATAACAGTTCTTTATCCTTAGCTTCTATTCCGATGGCCGTGGGTGGTTCTCCATATATGAGGTGAGATTAAAGGTTGGCTTACGACCTGTGTTGAACGAAGGCGTCCGGGAGATGCGAGTTCCGCTCGCATTAATCGACCGGGCCTGGGGAATATACAGGGTTGTCCGTTGACACGGCTTATCCGCTCTCCTTCTCCGTGTCAGGACTGCTGCTGCTCCATAAAACCTATGAATGGACAGAGTTGTGAGGGTGTGGAACAGACATACAGGAATGTGGTATAGAGAGGGGCTGTATTCCTATAAGCCACTTACCACCCGAGGTTAGCTACGAGCGCGCTGCCTGTCTAACCGCTCTGCGTGGTGAACTAGCCTGCACTGACACGCGAGGCGACCGGCGTTTATATAGCCCTCGTTCAGACGCGCAGGTGAGTGTGGTTACCTGACGAGTAGGCGGTTCAGTATGTAGGCGTTGTCTACAACGACACCCAGGGCGTGTCTCGTTGCCCTGTTTGTCTGTCTGCCTGGTGCGCTGCTGGTTACCATGGCAACGTATGCCGGTGTATGGTGGCTGTCACGGGAGACACCACAAAGTAAACAGTGACAAATATCACCCTCCACACCCGACTTCCCTCCCCTGAACAACTGGAAAACGTACTCAATTGTTTTACTTAAGTAAATACTCAATAAAGTACAAATACCTCAAAATTGTACTTAAGTACAATACTTAAGTAAATGTACGTAGTTACTTTACACCACTGCACACATTGCGTGCGCACACCCTGATTAGCTGGTTATGTAATGTCACGAATCACAATCGTAGAAGATTGATTATGTCTTTCGACTTAGATTAATTTTCGTCATTTACACTGCAATCGTTTTCAGGTGAAACGAGAGTCAGAATACATTACAGGTCTGGCTTTGACGTTTTAATCACTTAGGGCTAATGGACTGAGCTGCACGTGGTGGATCCAAAGGTTTCAAATCTGTCCAGTTCTGTCTAGCTTAAAACATACAAGAATGCTAAACAGTCGAACGTCCAAGTTTTGAGTAAAATAATATCCATGTCTGCAAATTGTTTTTTTACTTACTGTGTACTAATGCAGGGGTTCTCAACGTTTTTGGCCGGGGACCCCCGAAAATGCTTTGGCAACGTCTCGGGACCCCCGCCCCGCCCCCTCCCGACCCCCAATATTAATTGACTGCTACAATAACCTTAATAATAGAGACAATACACCATAAATAAATACTGAAACCATAATCATTAGGGAAGGTGTATGCATGTACTATGTGTACTATATGTAAACTCTTCATTTACACTTTACAGCCATTCAGTTGCAAACCCCCCCCTTTTTTTATAATTTGGGGACCCCCCAAAATAATTTGGCGACCCGTCGAGGGGTCGCGACCCACGGGTTGAGAACCCCTGCACTAATGCAGTAATGATATGATATATGTTGTGATATAGTACTTTACTGTCAGTTCACACTGACATTTGTCTTGCGACAACAATAAATCACGTTTTAATTAAAACTACAAAATAAATCAGGTATTGATTAGCAGGTATTGTAAGTGTCATTTGCATAATGCATAATTAAGAAATTCCAGACTTGCATCATTAAAGCAAGCAGTTCCTCAAGAAAGTATTTTCGTTTAGCTATAGTAAAATAACCAGTAAGACACCCTGAGGGCGAGAAGCGACCTCGCCCCAAAGGGCTGAAACAACAGAGCTTCTTAAAACAGCACAGTTGATAAGCAGGAGTTACACTATTAATCTGGTGTCAATTTGGTCAGATGTAGAGTTGCTGGCCGGCTCCATATATGCAGATGTAGGTGATGATCCAGTCTTCTCCAGACAGCCATATATGGAGTGTGTCATGAGGCGTTATGTGCCGTGTGACTAAAGCTCAGGCAGGCTATTCTTTTGACATCACCTGGCCCTTTTTGAAACTAGCTCCTCGCCACTCGCCCTACACACTTCCACTCGGTTTGAGCATAGATATATAAATAACCGAGACACAATGCAATGCAAGTGGATGGGAGGGGGATTCCGGTGCCATCTCTATTATTTATATATCTATGCTCAAACCGAGTGGAAGTGTGTAGGGCGAGTGGCGAGGAGCTAGTTTAAAAAAGGGGGTATGTGTAACACTTTTGTATTGCCAGTTGACTAGTTGAAACAGCTATGTTTGTTGCTCAGAGCCGCAGACACTTAAGAGTCTGTGTGTCTGGCAAGGTTACATAACCACACACTCCTGGGAACAGAATAACACTTAATGACCGTGAAAAATCCATAACAGAGCAATTTTATCAGCTTAAATGTGTATTCTTCTTAAAAATGTAATTATGAGAAGCTGTCAAAATATACCAAATACTTTCCAGGTTCAAGATCTGCAAGCTCACATAAACGACGCATCGCATGTGAGCTTGTATATGTAACCCCTGGGTAAATTCCCCAGCGTTATTATGTGCCTTGAGTTATTATTGTGTCAAACAATAGCAATATGCAGTCAAGTTGGTATGCAACAGGTCTTTAACAGCTAGAAGCTATTCTACCTTAAGAGGTCAGTCCACCTTAAGAACTCAGCCTAACATGATGTTCCACTATGTTTTTCTTGTTTACTAGCTCTGATTGGTCGATAGGAGGGTCCATCACTTTTCTGGGCTTGTGATTGGTTTTGGGGTGGGACAAGGGAAGAAATGAGTGTGCGTTGTGAGTTTGGCAGGAGAACGTTTTGTGTGTGATGATATGACGCCGCCACGCCGGTGTGTTTTGTAAAACATTACCGTGACTTTATAAGTGTTTAAGACTGGATTTTGAAGCTCATCTGTTTGAGTGTGAACAGATTTGCAGGACTGATTTCGAGACCAGTTCCGTGATTATTATTACTGCAGTAAGTACGGCTGCTTTGCAGCCTACTGTTATGATAGTCTCAAGCTACCGAGGCTAATGATTAGCAGACACTAGTGTCTAGCGCAAATGTCCGGAACAGAAAGACGTTCGGACACAACGTTCGTTTGGAGAGTACAAAGACTGTGCTGCTAAGAACCAGATAGCGCACCCTGCGACCAGGAAAGCTGGGTGCACCTCTGGCATCGTAGGACGTGGGTAAGACCAGTCGTCTGTCAGTTCTGGAACTGTGTAAAGAACGTCCTGTCAACTTTAGCTCTCCACGTTCCGTGGGGTGAACTAACTTTGGCAACGAGGCTCACGTGAATGAAGAGGTGTGTTCACTCCAGTGCTCAACATCACCAACAGGCCTGCAACGGGGGTTTGTTTTTGTTTTGATAATATTATGCCGGCTTTTTATTTGTTTATTTCTTAAAGTGGGCCCACTTCTGTACAAGGTATTTTGAGTGTGTCTATCCTGTAATTTATGTGAATCTAAGGTATTTCCTGAAAGTTGATACTGTAGGTATTTAAAACAGGGGGTAGCCTATTTATTTGCATTGGGTGAAGTATGTCATAGTAAGGTGACATTTCATTCCTTTAGGTAGAATACAAAAGTAGTTACTTCATAAATACAGTAGCGAGTTAATAATAGTTCATTTGATTTACAGGTATATTAAAAGACGAGGTCTAGGATTGTCAGGCTTATAGCCTATTTCTAATTCAAAAGGTACATTGAATGTGTTTTCTATTTATATTTTGGGTGAATAAATACACAATTATTTACAATACTTGTTGTCCTTTTAATACAGGTTGACCTTACAGAATTAAGGTGATACTGTCAGGGGTAAACATACAGTCACATTTAAAATCCAAAGCTATAAGTTATAGCTAGATGTTTTAAGAGTTACAAGTCTGAACTCAGGCGCTGTCTATTAAGGTCGAGCACCGAGGCAGCGTTACATAAATGGAGGCACTGCTGAGATAAGGATTTATTTTGTGACTTTGCATTTAATTGTACCCCAAAACTAGGTTTAAAACTGAACTGTCCCCATTCCGTTATTCAAAATGGCCCACTCCCCAGACCCCCAATTAACCACAGAACTACTTGCGTGGTGCAAAGAAGTTGGGATACAGCCTGCCTATTCCATTGCGTTAAGTGGCATGCAAAAAGACACAGACATTGCCGATGTTGAGACCACTGCTGAAACTGTCAAAGCTTTTGGAAGAGTACGAGTAAGGGCCAATAAGTTCATATCCCGTCTGGATAGTGAAGTGATGTTATGTGAATGCAAATGCATTGTTGACCCTGCATTGGCTCCCATTGAACTGATTTCCCCGGTTGGTGGAGTTGTCTGGAAGGTGACAATAATACACACTGGCCCAGCCCCCTCTGCCCCCGCCGATGAGTTCACAAGCAAACTAAAACAACTACTGGATGCTGAAGGAAAGACTTTTGATGATGTTCAAGCACTCCTTCAGGGACACTCTCCACAGCAAGATGATTCACCAGCCTCTATTATTCGAGCTGTTGGAGAGTTGCTCGCCAAAACTATGCGTCCTACACCAGAAAACAATGCATTCAGGCGCCTGCGGGTCTACTCGGGTGTAGTCCCTACACCAGCCGGCGAAGAGTCTCATGATAACTGGTTGGAGCAAGCCAAACTGATGATGGAGGAATGTGACTGTTCTGATAAAGAAAAACGCAAACGAATAGTTGAGAGTTTAAAAGGCCCAGCCCTAGAGATTATTCAAGCAGTACGGTCCAATGACCCTGACGCTGGTGCTGAAGAGTATTTGGATGCGTTGGAGAATGCATTTGGCACTTCGGAAACCGGTGAAGACCTCTATTTCACCTTCAGGTCCATGAAGCAACGACCTACAGAGCGACTTTCAGATTTTCTGAGAAGGTTGGAGAACCTGCTCACTAAAGTTGTACAGAAAGGTGGCCTACTTCGTGGTCAGCGGGATCGTGCAAGACTGGAGCAGCTTCTCCGGGGTGCTGTGGAATCTGACATCATGCTCCTCAAGTTGCGGCTGAGGGAACGGAAAAGTAACCCTCCCACATTCATGCAACTGTTGAATGAAATTCGTGGGGAGGAAGACCATGATGCTGCTCGGAAAAGCTTGAACTCTACAGTGCGCCAGGTACGTGCTTCTGACGATGCTAAAGTTAAGCCGTCTGAGATGGATGAACTGAAAAGTCAAATAAAAGAGCTTCAGTCCCTAGTTCTACAGTTGACCGTGGGCGGACAGGAGGCCCCCAGTCAAAGCTCAGAATCTACTACACCCAAGGGGAGCAAGAAGGCTGAGCATCAGTCTGATTCTGAGGTTGAAGCATTAAGAAGACAAGTAACAAGTCTACAGAGCCAAATGAGTGTACTGACGGTAACCCACAGCAAAATGGCCACACCTAATGAAGAAAAAGCAAATAACTACAGGTTCAACAAAGGAGCAAAGGAAGGAGCAAAGTCATCTAGAGGAGGAGACGAGTTTTATTGCTACTGATGTGGAGATGAAGGCCACATAGCCACAAACTGTCGTGCTCCTGAAAATCCCCAGAAGGTGATCAGGAAACTACTACAGTCTATGCAAAGGCTCAAGCGCAACCAGAAAGAGCTTGCAACCGGACAAGAGAAGGGTGGTTCTGTCCATAAGAACAACGTTGAGGCTCAGGGGACAGCCAGTTTCCCCCCTGGTCTAGTAGGCGAGTCCTCATTTGGAACAGTGCAAATTGAGGGACATCAGTGCACTGCTCTGATGGACAGTGGCTCCAACGTCTCTATAATCTTTGAAGGCTGGTATGACCAACACCTGTCACACCTCCCCATTCACCCTATTTCCAATTTGGGCCTGTGGGGTTTAAGCCAGTCAAGCTACCCCTACAAAGGCTTTGTGACAGTGGAAGTGGTTTTCCCTGATGATGTCCAGAGTGCCCCGAAGCTAGTGTTGGCATTGGTGTGCCCTGAAGCGAATGGCCCTGAACAGGTTCCTGTCATTATTGGAACCAATGCCAGGTCATACAACCACGAGCCTAAAGTCATGCACGCGGCAGCCAGAGGAGATACAGTACACTCTTGGCGAGTGAGTGCACAGCCATCTGACTTGACTTCACTCATCTCAGCCGATGACCCTGTGGCTGTGATAAAGTGGGCAGGCCCAGGTCCACTTACCATTCCCCCTGGAGCTGAATGCCATGCTATTTGCAAAGTGACTACCAACGTGTCACTCCGTCACAATGTTTTACTAATAGAGACCCCATCCACTGGAGCACTCCCAGCTGGAGTGTTAATGCCCCCATGTGTTCTTCTACCCTGTCAGATGGATGTGAACCGTTTCTCAGTGGTTCTTAAAAATGAATCCATGAAGTTGAAGGCCATTCCCAAGGGAACAGTCATTGCACATGTTCACAAAGCTGACATAGCCACAGAAGTCAAACTAGAGAGAACACCTGGTAAATCCATTGACCCTTCACTTTTTGACTTCGGCAGCTCCCCTATCCCTGAGATGTGGAAAGAGCGGGTGGCAGAAAAGCTGGCGCAAAGGTCTGGGGTTTTCTCACTGGAGGAGTGGGATGTGGGGCTGGCGAAAGAGGTTGAGCATAACATCCGGCTTAGTGATTCCCGTCCTTTCAGAGAGCGTGTCCGACGGCTTGCCCCAGCTGAAATTGACGACGTCCGCCGCCATCTGCAGGAGCTCCTTGCTGCTGGTATCATCAAAGAGTCACGCAGCCCCTACGCCTCTCCCATAGTAATAGCCCGAAAGAAAAATGGCAAGATCCGAATGTGCATTGATTATCGCACTCTCAATTCCCGTACAATACCTGACCAATACACCCTACCTCGAATCGACGATGCCTTAGCCTGTCTCACAGGTTGTAAATGGTTCTCTGTGCTGGACCTCCGTAGTGGATACTATCAAATCGCCATGTCAGATGAAGATAAAGAGAAAACAGGATTCATATGTCCACTAGGATTCTACCAGTTTGAGCGCATGCCTCAAGGCATAACCGGGGCCCCAGCCACTTTCCAGAGGCTTATGGAAAGGGCGGTGGGGGACATGAACCTTCTACAGTGTCTAGTCTACCTGGACGACATAATCGTGTTTGGAAGGACTTTGGAGGAACACGAAGAGCGACTGTTGAAGGTCCTAGACCGTCTGGAAGAGTATGGTCTCAAGCTGTCAATTGACAAATGTCAGTTTTGCCAACCCCAGGTTAAATATGTGGGACACATAGTGTCTGAAGACGGGATAGCCACAGACCCAGATAAAATAGCAGCAGTGGCGCATTGGAAGCCACCTACCAGCCTCAAGAGCTTGCAGTCTTTCCTGGGTTTCTGTGGCTACTACAGGAAGTTCATAAAGGGCTACTCCTCTATAGTTCGCCCACTAACTGAACTGACAAAAGGCTACCCACCAGTGCAGCGGGGAAGGCAAACGTCTAAATCAAAGTCTGAATACTTCAAGGTTTCGGAGCCTTTTGGAGAGCGCTGGACGCCGGCCTGCACTGAAGCTTTCCAACAGATAATGCATAGCCTTACCCATGCCCCTGTACTTGCCTTTGCAGACCCCAACAAACCCTATATCCTCCACATCGATGCCAGCTTGGATGGTCTTGGGGCTGTGTTAAACCAAGAATACCCGGAGGGGTTAAGACCTGTAGCCTTCGCTAGCAGGAAGCTAAGCCCAGCCGAACGCAACTATCCTATACACCAACTAGAGTTTCTCTCCTTAAAGTGGGCAGTCGTGGATAAATTTCACGACTACCTTTATGGAGCCAGGTTCAGTGTCAGAACGGACAACAACCCGGTAACATATGTGCTGTCCTCAGCAAAGTTAAATGCTGCCGGGCATCGGTGGTTGGCGGCTCTAACCACCTATGATTTTGACATTATCTACAAGCCGGGGCGAGACAATGTGGATGCTGATTGGCTGTCCAGGAATGCCATGGACACTGAGGAAGGCTGGAAGCACATCCCATTGGCTGGCGTCAAAGCCATTTGTCGGCAGGCAAGCGTATCTCATTCTCCAAAAAATCCCCACCGGATGATAGACCAGCTTGGAGCTTCGCCAGATGCCATTCCGGAAGCCTACGCCTTTCCAGCCCAGCTGGCACTACATCCTCTGGAGCTAATGAGCCAGGACAAACTAAAGACTGCCCAGGACCTAGACCCCCTCATAGGCTTGGCCAAACGGGGCTTAAGGAATGGAACCTGGCCCACAAAGGTGAAAAGTACAGATCCAGATGCTATGCTACTGGCTAGGGAAGCACCCAAACTAGTGGTGAAAAATGGACTTTTATACAGAAAGAAAATTGGACCATCTGGATCAGGTGCACTGCAGCTTGTCCTACCAAGTGACTACCGACTCACTGTTCTCCAGTCACTGCATGACGATGCAGGTCATCTGGGAGTTGAGAGGATAACGGCTCTGGCAAAAGACAGATTCTATTGGCCGAGAATGGTGGCTGATATAACGCAGTACATAAAGACTTGTGGCAGATGTGTGGCCCGTAAAACACTGCCTCACAAAGCTGCAACTTTGCACCAAATTACCAGCAGTGGTCCTATGGACTTGGTTTGCATGGACTTCCTGTCCATAGAGCCGGATTCAAGAGGAACTGCAAATGTCTTAGTGGTTACAGACCACTTCACCCGCTACGCTCAAGCCTTCACCACGAAGGATCAACGAGCCTCGACTGTAGCCAAGGTCTTGGTGGAACAGTACTTTGTACACTATGGTCTGCCTGCCCGCATTCACTCCGACCAGGGGCGGGACTTTGAAAGCCACCTTATCAAGCAGCTCCTAGGAATGTTGGGTATAAAGAAGTCAAGAACATCCCCTTATCATCCACAAGGTGACCCGCAACCAGAGCGGTTTAACCGCACCCTTCTTTCTATGCTGGGGACACTAAACCCTGCACAGAAGCAGAAATGGAGCCAGCATGTGAGCTTGCTGGTACATGCGTACAACTGCAGCCGGAATGACGCCACTGGTTACTCGCCATATTCCTTAATGTTTGGCCGAGAGGCAAGGCTTCCAGTTGACGTGGCGTTCGGGATCTCACCAGATGGCGAAGATGAAACCACGTACCTACAATATGTGGACAAGATGAGGGCTGAATTGAAACATGCTTATCAACTGGCAGTTGATGCAGCTGACCAAACACACAACAGAAATAAGAGACGTTACGATGCCAATGTGAGAAACCAGGTCCTAGAAAAAGGGGATCGAGTACTCATTCGGGCCACAGGATTGACGGGGAAGCATAAACTGAGTGATCGATGGTTTTCCATCCCCTATGTTATCACCGAGAAACTCTCTAACATACCAGTGTACCGGTTAAAGCCTGAGCGCGGAAGATGCATTGTGAAAACCCTTCACCGTGACCATCTCCTCCCTATAGGATGTTTGGTGAGGTTTTCGAATGGTCCCGAAGAGGCCAATGTACCGTGTCGGCCTGTCACCCGAGCAGCCAACAGAGCGGACACACAAGAGGATGAAAAGGAGGACGAAGAAGCGGAACCCTCTGAGATGTCAGAGTCTGAAGATGAGAGTTCTGTATACATCTCTAATTTCCCAAAATGTGTCCCTGAGGCACTAAAGCCTTTCGAACAACTGCTGAGTCAAGTCTTGCCTCAGAACAATGTTCCTTATATCCAGGACGAAGCTCTGGATACCTCAGACAGGGAGACTGGCCAACTTTCTGCAGAAGAAGAGGAGATAGAGAATGTGCCCCAAGAGATAGAGAATGTGCCCCAACTAGAGGCCCCTGTAGGGCTTGAAGGGGAAGACGTGACAGACGTCACTGCTGAAGGATCGTCCGGTGGAGCTACAGAAGTTCTCTGTGCCCCACGTCCCAAGAGGGAAGTTAAGCCGGTCACTCGACTAACTTATGATGCCCCTGGCCATTCTGTAGACGAACCAGTGGTCGTGGTACACCGGGGGATGAGAATATCCATCAGCAGAAATACAGACACATCCCTGTTCATCTGCCCTGCCCTTTTCCAAGCACCCAGTCCCTACTCCCCTTCTATAGCCAAATATGACTGTCTGAAAGATTTGTTATGTTGTAGGAAGTCTGATGAGGACATTCAGACGTTTAGAGGGGGGAGGATGTAACCCCTGGGTAAATTCCCCAGCGTTATTATGTGCCTTGAGTTATTATTGTGTCAAACAATAGCAATATGCAGTCAAGTTGGTATGCAACAGGTCTTTAACAGCTAGAAGCTATTCTACCTTAAGAGGTCAGTCCACCTTAAGAACTCAGCCTAACATGATGTTCCACTATGTTTTTCTTGTTTACTAGCTCTGATTGGTCGATAGGAGGGTCCATCACTTTTCTGGGCTTGTGATTGGTTTTGGGGTGGGACAAGGGAAGAAATGAGTGTGCGTTGTGAGTTTGGCAGGAGAACGTTTTGTGTGTGATGATATGACGCCGCCACGCCGGTGTGTTTTGTAAAACATTACCGTGACTTTATAAGTGTTTAAGACTGGATTTTGAAGCTCATCTGTTTGAGTGTGAACAGATTTGCAGGACTGATTTCGAGACCAGTTCCGTGATTATTATTACTGCAGTAAGTACGGCTGCTTTGCAGCCTACTGTTATGATAGTCTCAAGCTACCGAGGCTAATGATTAGCAGACACTAGTGTCTAGCGCAAATGTCCGGAACAGAAAGACGTTCGGACACAACGTTCGTTTGGAGAGTACAAAGACTGTGCTGCTAAGAACCAGATAGCGCACCCTGCGACCAGGAAAGCTGGGTGCACCTCTGGCATCGTAGGACGTGGGTAAGACCAGTCGTCTGTCAGTTCTGGAACTGTGTAAAGAACGTCCTGTCAACTTTAGCTCTCCACGTTCCGTGGGGTGAACTAACTTTGGCAACGAGGCTCACGTGAATGAAGAGGTGTGTTCACTCCAGTGCTCAACATCACCAACAGGCCTGCAACGGGGGTTTGTTTTTGTTTTGATAATATTATGCCGGCTTTTTATTTGTTTATTTCTTAAAGTGGGCCCACTTCTGTACAAGGTATTTTGAGTGTGTCTATCCTGTAATTTATGTGAATCTAAGGTATTTCCTGAAAGTTGATACTGTAGGTATTTAAAACAGGGGGTAGCCTATTTATTTGCATTGGGTGAAGTATGTCATAGTAAGGTGACATTTCATTCCTTTAGGTAGAATACAAAAGTAGTTACTTCATAAATACAGTAGCGAGTTAATAATAGTTCATTTGATTTACAGGTATATTAAAAGACGAGGTCTAGGATTGTCAGGCTTATAGCCTATTTCTAATTCAAAAGGTACATTGAATGTGTTTTCTATTTATATTTTGGGTGAATAAATACACAATTATTTACAATACTTGTTGTCCTTTTAATACAGGTTGACCTTACAGAATTAAGGTGATACTGTCAGGGGTAAACATACAGTCACATTTAAAATCCAAAGCTATAAGTTATAGCTAGATGTTTTAAGAGTTACAAGTCTGAACTCAGGCGCTGTCTATTAAGGTCGAGCACCGAGGCAGCGTTACATATAGAACGCCTATAAGTACGCCTGAGTACAGCCAAGTATAAATCGGTTTAACCCCTTTTGGTGTTAGCATTATGTTATGCTTTAGCTATTGAAAAATAGCAGATCTACAAGCTCGTAGCGCGCCACCGAGTGGCGCGCTACGAGCTTGTAGGTCTGCTATTTTTGAAAAACCGAAGAACCACTGACATAGAAACATAGCTTTTTCAGAAAACTGTCAGGATTTTTAGAATCTGATCTCAGGTCTCACTACTGTTTCATCTTGTGTGATCACTGTGTGATGTTCCCATCCCTCGCCGCCTGTAATCAAACATAAAAAAAAGGCTTCTGAAGATGCAGGGTTTCTAATTAAGGGGGTTTTATGAATCAGAGGATTCGCTGGAAAACGGCTCTTCTGATTGGGATTTAATTTACAAACTATCAATCACAATGTGGAGGAGGCTTCCTACACTGATAGATTTGAAGTCTATCCTGTCCCCCATCAGGAGTCTTCAACATTTTTAAAACCCAACGGCCCGTTAGCTAGGAGAGGGACAATCAGACGGGTCTATCCTAGAGCTGTGGTGGGAGCTGTTAGGGCGGCAAGAGGTATAGGTACCATATGACTATGCAGGATTCACACTTCACACTTGTTATTTTATATGTTTAAGTGTAGCAAGTTAGCAACAGTGAAAATGGCACATTATAGGTAAACAGTGCTTTTATTTTACATTCCACAGACGGGGCGCTCTGGCCACGTTAAGGTGTTTAGACAGATATCTGGTGTGTGTGTGTGTGTGTTTGCGTCCTCTCTCAAACGAGCACTTGCCCTGTTGGGCAACCTGAAAGCAGACACTAAAGGGTTGCCCAGGTGGGCAACCCTTAGTGTCAACGCCTGTGTGGTGTCGCTGTGATTCTAATGCTGTTCTCTGTTCGTGTGTATGTTGTGTATGTTGGGTGTTTCATGGTGTTTTTCCTTTTCGTATGTGAACGTGTCTGTTATTTGTATGCAGCTGTGACTCTGTCTCCAAGACAAATTTCTCCCAAGGGAGACAAATAAAGACAACCTTGAACCTTGTGTAGGAGGAGGGGACCTGGGACCAGGCTGCAGGCTGGTCAAGGCCATTTTGTCTCTCTCCCACACAGGAAAACATTGTCTGTGTTTGGTTCCTTTGAGTTCAGTTATGACCTTGTTTCTGCACTTGCACGTAACACTTTTTCACCCCTCTTCCCTCCCTCCCCCCTCCAAGTGACTCCATCTCCAGTGTCTCTGTAACATCCTTGCTTTCTTCAGGACTACATACCTGTATGGCATCAAGTCAACACTTAACAGGGGCAAAGGGCAATATCGCTTCAGAGTGTACATTTCAGAAGGAGAAAAAGAAGAAAGAGTGGGCAGACAAAAGAAAAATGGTCAAAAAACATTGTAAACCTGAGTTCCAGCAGTGGAACCCTTTCACTGCCCAACCTCCTAACTAAGGGATAACCTCTATTCCCTGCTTGTGCTAGAGGGCCACACATAACACTTCTACATTTTCACACAGCCATACAACTGACTATTCACAACACACACTAAAAGTTAAGTATAATGTTCCCCTTAGTTTCACATAAACAAGTTTTAATTTAATCATGTGTGTCGTCTCCCGTATTTGTCATGATTGAGTCAGTTCACGACACAGGTGTAAGAACCTTGTATGTCAAAACTATTGCTTTACAGAGAATGGCAAAAAGAGCCTGCATGTGTTCCAATGGATTGAGTCACAAACTCTTGGTAATACTTTTCATTGGTTCAATATTTTTAAAAACCCACAGACACACTTCAATTTTCAAATGATAAAATAATAATAAAGCTACATAAAGCTCACACAGTGTGTCGCAAACTTGTAGATCTACTACCACTTTTGTTTGACGCTCTTCTTGTATGACGAAGTATAGGGCGTTAATGTATGAAAAAGCATACGAACTTTGAACTATATATGGAGATAAAAGGAGGACGAGTGTGGTTTGTGCATCTGTTGTCTGAGTCAGTGTTTCTCAAACTTTTTCATGTCAAGGACCCCCAGATCGGACCACCAATCCAACTGTGTTGGTCTTTATCTCAACGAGACGAAAGCTGAATACGTAAATATATGCAAATCCAACAATAACGACATTATAAAAACACTTAACAACACTCCTCTGAAACAGGTTGATGACTACAAGTATTTGGGTTCATATATATATACAGTATCTTCTTCCCAAAAGGACTTTCAAACTAGGAAGGGCATGGCCTGGTCAGCCTGCAATGACATGCATAAGATCTGGTCATCCCAGCTTAGTAAGAAGTAGTAAAAATATTTAGGACGACCCTGTGGCTCCGAGACATGGACACTTTCAAAGAAATTAGAGAAACGGTTGGATGGCACTTACACCTAGCCTGGCTAATAAGCCAGACTAATATCACACAGCAGCAGGCAATTTTTTTTTGCCAACGGCTGATTCGGTCTGGCTTATTAGCCAGGCTAACTTACACCCGCCTTCTAATGAGAGCGCAAATCCATCCACCCATCGACTAATCTAATATACGGCAACCTTCCCCGTGTTTCTTCACTAGTCCAAACACAGTTTGCCGGCCACTGCTACAGAGCTGACAATGAGGTTATATCTTCTCTTCCCTTCTCTGGAATCCTGCCTCAAAGCAGACCAGAGGTAGAAAACTGTCGCTCCCTGATGTCATCGCTAGGGACACATGCATCAGTATGGCAATGAAGGACCGCAAAGTCTGGCGTGGCATTTTGAAATCTCGAACGCGGTCGAAAAATGATGATGAAATTGACACTTATTAGGCCGAACTTCCTGAACTTGAACTAGCATTTTGCGTTGAAAAAATGTGTCCTCTGTGTAGAAATTGATGTCATACACCACATCTTCAAATGCGCTCCGGAAATAGCTGATCTACAAGCTCTCAACGCATCACAGTGCAACGCATTATGAGCTTGTAGATCTGCTATTTTTGCCAAAAGTGCCCTTTTAGGGAATTTCAGCCCCTGCCTCTCTAACATTCTCTGCATGTCCCTGACACCTGGGACCTCTTCTTGAGCAATAATGTTTGATTGACTGAGCTGAAGAAAGATGCTGCCAAAGTGTCGCCTGGTTTAGGAAACTGCACGCAACACAATACGGCCAAAAGGAAGACACCAAGGGATGCCTCTGAAATGCTTGCCAAGAAACACACATATTCTCAGGTGAGGGTTTTGGTTAATTGCTTACATAAATGATTCCGGATTAATCAACAGCAGCTGGGGCTGGTGCTTTCACCTGAAGACCCATAAAAGCTCTTCTGGGCTCGTACATTTTCTTTCTAACTGGTGCTAAAATGCCTACATTGTAAATTGAGGTTATACTGTAGAGCAGTGGCTCCCAAACTTTTTAGCCTGTGACCCAAAAGAGAGATTAGTTTGCACGCAGGACCCAAACTATAGTGATAATAGCAGATCTACAAGCTCACAACACAGCACGTTGAGCTTGTAGTAACTTGTAGTATTTCCATTAATTCCATTTGGTTTTCTAATTTATGGAATTCCTTAGATTTTTCTTTGATTTCTTTATGAAATGACTGGGAATTTGTTTTTAATTAATGAAGATTAAGAAAATGTAGGACACAAAAAAAATAAAGGGACCCACAAAAATGTTATCTGCGACCCACAAATGGGTCCCGAACCAGTGTTTGGGAACCACTGCTGTAGACCTTACTACTTTTCTTCTTTTTTGCAAAGTTGCAGGAAATGGCAGATTACAAGCAATGGATAATGAGATACGGTATCATCCAGGTGGCAACTTGTATTAAAATGTCTCAAAATCCTATAATACTTCGGAAATTACTTTTTAGACGGGGGGGAAATTGCATGCAACCTTGTATTTATTGAGTATGACAGTCCAGAACTAGATATGGACAACCCGTTGCCCTCGGAGCACGCGCAGCCCCTGCATCCCTTAACAAATTTAGACCTGACTTTAAAAATGTCTTCTAAATCCTGTCGGTTTTCTGAAATACCCATATGTTTCTATATCAGTGGTGCTCAATATTTCATGTCAAGGACCCCATAATCTATATATTAAATTGGCCCCCAGACCCCCATCTGAAAATGTTGTTCCAGGGACCCCCCAGAAGCAAAGATTTGAGTTAAAAACGTTCGCTCTGAAAGAATATATTCAAAGATTTGCGCAACATGTTCACGATTAAAAAAAAAAAATAGCAGAACTACGAGTTCATAGCGCGGCACAGAGTGCCGCGCTATGATCTTGTAGATCTGCTATTTTTCAATAGCTAAAGCGTAACATAATGCTTAAAACACCAAAAGGGGGTTCCCGTTCAGAATGGATTAAATCTGACGTGACATCAATTTCTCACCTCCGGGATGATATGTGCGCTGCATACCTTGCAGTGTGTAGCTACAGTAAGCTGATATTAAGTGGGTTGTTTCAGGAACCAATCTGAAAGCAGTCCCGCTAACTCGCTTTTTCTGGCATACTCTATAATGTTCTTTGCTGTTTATACCTCCAGCAGGCTAACGTATAATGAATAATAATAACACCTGCACAACATTTGCCATGAGGCCACAAAACAGATATAGATTTCATACAGTTGTGTTTGCATTGATGTACAAATCTATGAAGACTAATTACCTCATGCCAGTGGGGTTGGAATGGGATTATGTTTTCTCCCCCATTCTGTCTGTCTGTCTGACTCTAGCCCTCGGAAACCCAGACGTTTTTTATTTCCAGGAAGAAAAGAAAAAGTCTGACTCTGACTGCAAAATAACTTTTAGAATGGGGGGAGGATTCATGACATTTGGTGGAAACTGGATCATTTTCTCTGGTTTACCCGCATGCAGAGGAAATGATTAACTTCAAGAAGATTAAAGGCCGTGATCACAAAAAAAGTGTCGGTCAAAATGACAGACTCTGGCCTGGGCCGTGGCTCAGCGGTCCAGGCACCTTGGCTGGCAATCCAGTCTGGCAGTGTGCCGCGGGTTCAACTCCCGATCCCAACGGCCTTTACTGCATGTCACCCCCCGATCTCTCTCCCCATTTCCTGTCAGCCTACTGTCTGTCCCTCCATAAAAAATATAAAATAAAGGCGAAAGCCACATTGTGACTCTGTCACAATTCCAAGTGGAAATGACATGACATGCAGTCATTTTGACATCATCAGATTGGAGGGAAGAATGGACTCTCGTTTAGTCTAGTTCGTGCAATCTTTCTCATTATATCATTCTCCGCAGTGACGCGTGGCAGTGTGTTGTATAATTGCTCCTGTCTGGTTGCATGTTTCTCTCTAAACAGCTGAGGCAGATTTTCATAAGATCAGGAGGGGATGATGATAAGGAAATGATTAATCTTTGTTGATTAATTAACTTTTTCCAGCCCTGAATTATTGTTCCCTCCCTCCCTTCCTTCCGCCAGGATTCATATGAAATAAACTTTTTTTTTCAAATTGTATTTGATATTTCATTATTGCACAGGATCACACCACTTTCTTATATTTTATAGGCAGGAGAATACAATACATGTCCTTTTATACTCACACTAGACACTAGTCAATCCACTGATTTATTCAACATAAGCATGATCATCTTTTTTTTGTATCTTGGACTGACCTGCAAGTGGCCTCGCCGCATGGTGCACCTTTCCTGAAAGATAATTTTTTTGTGCTTAACCCATTTTGGGCGGGAACCCCTTTTGGTGTTATAATTTAGCTATTGAAAAATAGCAGATCTACAAGCTCATAGCGCGCCACCGAGTGGCGCGCTACGAGCTTGTAGATCTGCTATTTTTGAAAAATCGTAAAAATGTGTCGCAAATCTTTGAATATATTATATTCTTTCAAAGTGAATGTTTTTAACTCGGGTCTAAATGGCTTAATTGTGCCCATTAGATGTCACCAGGCTATACTGCCATGCCGTGTGCTCATTAATAATACACACGCCTGACCACCCCTCACTGTATAGAAACATGTGGCCTTCCCTTCCCAGTTTAACCGATTTCGACCTGAGCTCGATTCTACAAATGTCTTCTTAAATCCTGACGTTTTTCTGAAAAAACCCATGTTTCTATGTCAGTGGCGCTCAAACATTTTCATGTCAAGGACCCCAAGAATTATCTGTAATCGGGCCGCCGACTCCCATCTGAAAATATGTTGTTCCACGGACGCCCCTTCCCAGAAGCAAAGATTTGAGTTAAAATGTTCACTCGCTAATAATATATATTCAAAGGATCTGAGGCACATTTTCACGACTTTTCAAAAAATAGCAGACCTACAAGCTCATAGCGCGGCACTCGGTGCCGCGCTATGAGCTTGTAGATCTGCTATTTTTCAATAGCTAAAGCATAACATAATGCTTTAAAACACCAAAAGGGGTTCCCGCCAAAAATGGGTTAAATGAGCACCACCCAACTTCCCGTCCTCATCAACCTATATGTGATGATCGTGTTTCATATCTCCCCAGATGCCTCCCAGAGCCAATTAATGGCCAGGCAGGAATATTCTTAGCTGCAGCCGCTGCTCGCTGCTGCTCATAGAGTTTCAACACATCTCACAGGCTCCAACCGCAAGTGTTTCTGACTCCTGTACAATCAATAGAGCCGCTATGCCCTTTCAAGTCTTGACGGTGCACACCCGCTTTGAATGCTAGTACCAACCCATCATCACCAGTAGGCTATACTTGCAATGGAGCCAGTTTCTCTTTTTTTTTGCATGGTCTTGATAAGTGGTGATTATGGGTTGATAACGCTCGAATCCACGACGCTGCGCATGGTTTCATCTTCACGGTCCCGTGGAAAACGTACTACACGGTAAAATGTTACGACTGTAAACTAAACCAAACCTCTCTGAATGAACAAGTGGATAAACCAACCAACGCTGGAGGATTTTATTGTGTGTCACAAGGACATTAAATGGAGTTCTCAGCCTCCGTTTAACTCAAGAGAACTTTGCTCTAGTGTGGCAGTGAGATGTTAATTCTGATCAGACGACCCCCATATAGTTATGTGAAAACCCTGACACAGTCTAAATGAGGCCACACTTTGTGTTCTGCTCCGGTGGCACAGTAATGAACACTGTGCACCAGTTCTTTTTTTCGTCTTTTTTGTCACACTGGTCTGCCTCATACTGTACAAGCGGTAATAACGCAGACTGCACTGTACAATGGGGCTCTTGGAAATCGTTAAAGTTAATTGCCTGTTTATACTGTGTATGTTTCTGACTGGGCTAGACTAGGCTTTGTGTCAAAGAGACCACGCAATTCTTATTTTCAAGATGAATGATTATTGATCTTTTTTCCCCCCCCTATGGAGTCGTCGACTTGATCTGTAAACCTGCAGGCTTTTCAACATTGTGCGTCTTATTTAGACAAAATAAGATTTCATTTCAAAGGAGTAGTGGCTGTGGGACAGGCAGACAAAAACAACATACACATTATAGAGGGAATGCGTATGCATGAAGTGAATGGTCAAAGTGAGTTTAACATCGTTTAATGTAATCAGTTTGGATGTACAGTTGGAGGCCATCGATATTGTCCTTTTCTTTTTGCTGAGTTTTGCGTGATCTGCCCAAAAGGACAGTTAACCCATTTTGGGCGGGAACCCCTTTTGGTGTTTTAAACATTGTTATAATTTAGCTATTGAAAAATAGCAGATCTACAAGCTCATAGCGCGCCACCGAGTGGCGCGCTACGAGCTTGTAGGTCTGCTATTTTTGAAAAATCGTGAAAATATTTATTTCAGGCCTAAATGGGTCTAAATGGGTCAAATGATAAGGGACAATATCGGTGGCACCCAACTGTATGGGCTGTCGAGGCCAGAAAGATGTTTTTTGCCACTTCGTATAGGCATAACTTCTGGGTATGCCACACGCGTTCCCTCTAGATGCACACACAATGCCAGCTTCTATACAGAATGTGACAGTTAATTGAAATACTGTAGGCCAGGGTTCCCCAATAGGCGGCCCGCGGAGCGCCCCCGTGTGGGGGTGTGTTTTTTTTTTTTTTAGGGGGTCCCAGATATAAATGGGGGTCAGTAGCCTATGCATGTCAAACTGGGCATCCTTTTCAAATGGGGTCTTGCCCTGAAAATGAATTTTCAGGGCAAGACCTCGACCTTGTGTGTGCGGACTCGGCCCCCAGCCTGGTACCCTAGTCAAAATATGGCCCTTGAGGAAAATTAATTGGGGAACCCTGCTGTAGGCATACACTCCAGTAATCATTGCGGCAGATCATTGCTCTGCCCACTGAAGGACTTGTATAGATAGAGCAATGAATCTCACTCGTTACTCAGCAAATCCAAAAATCTGTAAAGGAAAAAAAAAATCACACCCGTGTGAACTGAGTGGTGCGAGGTCTTATATAGCCTGATCAGCTGTGGTCTGACGTAATGTCAGTGACCATGGTAACCATGCTCACCTGTGCACGGACACGTACACAGGTACACAAACATACAGACAAAGCTGGTTGTTGGAGTGGTTTGCACCACTCAAAAAAATTACTTTGAAAATAATCGATGTAGAACAAGGACGTCACACTCATTTTAGGTCACGCACGGGCCAAAAATACCTTTTGTCTTTGTTCGTGCGTGTGACGGTGTGTACACTACAGGTACGTGCACGCCACTCCCACCAGCACTAAAAGGCACGGATGCCTGTCATAGTAATTGGTCACGACAACACACAACATAGTGGATGAAACACTGATTTTAGGTCTATGAATAAACAGATGTGTGTACTGTTTGTATTATGGCAGTCCCATCGTCGCACTAGGGGGGGCGCCATTGGTGCCTGAATCGTTTTAGGCTACAATATTTGGGGTCAAACCTTGTTGTACTCTAATTACAAGTGAGCAGTGGTGGCAAGTAACTAAGTACATTTACTTAAGTCCTGTTCAAAAAAAGTACAATTTTGAGGTATATGTACTTTTCTTGAGTATTTCCAATTTCCAATACTTTTACTTCCACTCCACTACATCTTGGATCCAAATATTGTACTTTTACTCCACTACATTTAATTGAAAACTTTAGCTACTAGTTACTTTGCAGGTTTTGATTATTGTTACAAAACACATTACCCACTTGAGCCCTATTATACATTCAGCTTTTCTTGCCAAAATTCTGTGTACCAAGTACATTACGTAACAGTTCTCTGCACTCAAAAATACATACACGTTCTTCTCCTCTACTTTATGGAAACGCACGCACGCACGCGCACGCACGCACGCACGCAGGACATATTTAAAACAATTCTAGTTTTGTATTAAAATGTATGATGGCTGAGACATATGGTCTGTTTCTCAATAACTGTACTCGTCTCAGCTGAAAGCTGTCGAGCTTGTAGCTCTCAAGTCCATCTCAAATTAGAAAGACTAGACCTGTACGTGCCCGTCGCAGTCGGCCACCGGCCTACTTGGGAACGATGGAACTTAACCTAATGATATACGTTGTCATAGCACCCGTTTTAACTGTCAGCCGGTGTCCCACATGGAGATCTGTGTATGTGCGTAAAGACTGCAAACTGAAAAGTGTACTTGGCAATCAATTCGGCCCACTGGCAGAGCCTGATTGGTTGAGCCTCAATTGGCTGAGGCAGAGGCTGGAAATTGCACAGGTGAAAGGAGTTGGCCTCATTAGGCCCACTGGCAGAGCCTGGCCCAGGTGAAAGGAGTTTGCCTCATTAGGCCCACTGACAGAGCCAGAGTCTTTTGTGGTGGTTCTGGAGAACCGTGGGTCCGACCGACTCGATACCTGGCACTGCACTCCCTGTGGGGGTGTGGAACGCATGTGTCGAATGTGAAGTCGGTGGGTCAAACAGTTCTCGAGTTACGTGCATTACAACCGTACACACACGTACGCACGCACGTATGCAGAGACGTGGCACATTATATAGTAGATGCATTCTCTGGTTGGTTTCATGAATTTGATAGAACGTTCTCCCCGTGTTAACTCGACGAGAACATTCTTTCCAGGGCGGCAAGTCGTCTGTTATGTCTGTTGTTGGCATTGAGAAATGAACATTGTTTGACATTGGCAGAGCCAGGGAGCCGTCAATCAAAATGGGGGAGACGTCGATCAAAACGTCAATCACTTCACCTGCTCCCAATGAGCAGGTGCCTTACATGGTTGCCTCTGCCGTTGGTGCGTATAACTGTGAATGTGTGTGTGTGTGTGTATGAATGGGTGAATGTAATAGTGCACATTGTGTGAATACTGTGTGTGTGAAACTCATTCAAATGAATATGAATATTGAATAATATCCTTCCAATCCTTTTAACCCCAACTCTTCACTGTACAGGCTATACACAGCATGATTGATGGTGGACAAGCACAAAATACATCATGTTAAATAGCATTTTAACAAATCAATGTCTTATAATAAACTGAGTTAAACTACTGTACATAACACAATGAAAGATATTGGACATGTTCCAGAGTTTGTATAATTGTGTACAGCACTGTGATGTCATTCAAGAGTGATCCTCCGCAAATTGGATTTCAGTGACCTGATTAAGGACTTTTCTGCAAAGAAATCCAGGAGACAAAACTTAAATAATCGTAAAAACTATTGCCTTTGAAAGAAGCATAAAAAAGAAATCATGCTTTCACGTTGCATACTCTTAAGTCTTTCTTTATTGCTCATCTCTGTTAAACTGTGATTTTATTATCAGAGCATAATGTGAAAAAAGGTATTTTGCTGTAAAACAGAGTGGCTGCATTCATTCAGCACCATGGACAGCGACTAGACTATGTCTGCCTCTCTCTCTTTTGGGGGGGGGGGCTGAGTAACCAAAAATTACACCAAAAAGTTATTTGGGGCTGCCCTGTGCCGCACAGCCCCCCCCCCCCCCTTGTGCCTGTGTGGCGGTGACTCAGGGGTTGAGTGGCCGGATGGTAACCGCAAGGTTGCCAGTTCGAACCCGGGCTCCCCCAGAGTTGGTGTCCAGGTGTCCTTGAGAAAGACACTGAACCCCTAATTGCTCCTGATGTGCTGGTTGGTGCCTTGCATGGTTTCCGCCGCCATCGGTGTATGAATGTAATGCACAATCTATGTAAAGCGCCTTGGGTAAAGGCGCTATATAAATGCACCATTTATGTACCATTTACCAAATTGAGTCTAGCTCAGGAGCCCTAGTACTGTAGAGCCGGCACTGTACAGCAGTTAGGACTGCCAGCTTCACACTATATTGATCTACATGGGCAGTACTGTAGGTCATCTGACTGGCACAGAGTTTTGAGGCAGCTTAATTGTGCTGGTCTGGAATGAGTCCATAACAGGTGAAACCAAACTGGCCGAAGTTATAGCCTTCATACTGTTATCCAATAGCAGGAGAGTGTGTGTGTGTGTGTGTGTGTGTGTGTGTGTGTGTGTGTGTGTGTGTGTGTGTGTGTGTGTGTGTGTGTGTGTGTGTGTGTGTGTGTGTGTGTGTGTGCGCGGGAAGGAGACTTACCTGCAGTGTGTTGGCCACTAGTTGTAGCAAATACATTTTTCAAGCATCCAATCTGTGACATTGCGCCACAGCACCCTCAATTAATATGCAGGCTCGGAGGCTCCTGCCAGTAATTCTAGTCAACTACGGCCTATTACACTGTAGATGGACTGTATATTTGTATAATAACTGTTTTTCACACCCAATACATTTTCAAATGAATTTATGCTGGTAGCACAACATAGTGCCTAAGTGCCACATGTAATGGACATAATCGCACGAGTTTGCCAACTATTAAACTCGCTCGTGTGATTATGTTCATTACTTGCTTCGTAATGCATTATACATTTTCTGCTAAATAAATGGGACACGAAAATGTGTCTAAACTAAAACCTGACCCCCATGACCATGCAATCAAACCTGTCAGAAAAATAAGAACACATCTCACACGTTACTTGAGTGTCCCACAGCCGCTGACACGCACGCACAAAAGAGCAACAACAGCTGATGTTAATCAGCCTAATTGTTTTCAATTTCAAACGATGACCTTCCAATCCTCACCTGTACCAATCAAGCCCCCTGTCGTAGTTCCTGTCGAAAAAGTGCGGCTCCGTTCCGAGTGCGCGCACGTCCGGATGGATCCGAATAAACTCCAGCACGGCCCTGGTGCCTCCCTTTTTGACGCCGACGATGAGCGCGTTGGGCAGCTTCTTATTCCCGTACTTTTGTGCAGCGACGGTCATGTTCTTCAACTTGAACTCGTTCAAAGCGACCCACGACGAGTGATTGTTGTTGTCGTTGTTGTCTCCGAAAGAAGAGGCAGAAGAATAAGCGGCGTGTTTGCTTTGGTTGCGAACAACAACGGCAACAGCAGAACTCGGCGGTGCCGTTTGCGCACGGAGCGCAGCAGCAGCAGGGCTCATGTTGTCCGAGACAGACGCGCAACCGTTTGATTTCTGAAGAAGTTTCTTGCTCCCCGCGTTCTTCTTGTTCGCCGCCGAGCACCTTCTCTCGTCATAGTCCTGGTTGTTGTTGTTGTTTGTCATGACCGTGCTGCTTCTGCTGCTGCAACCGAAAATAACACTGTAGCACAGATACGTGAAGGACAAGGAGAGCGTAAAGATGAAGGCAAATCTTTTGCTGAATCTGTTTGAAGATGGCACGATCATTCGACTCGAGTGGAGCCTGCTATGTGCCATGTCTCCATGGATTAAAGCGAT
Organism: Electrona antarctica; assembly: GCF_951216825.1. Classification (NCBI taxonomy): domain Eukaryota; kingdom Metazoa; phylum Chordata; class Actinopteri; order Myctophiformes; family Myctophidae; genus Electrona; species Electrona antarctica. Next base: position 40,852,662 of record NC_136795.1, read on the forward strand.
GCATGGTTTAATTCCCATCAGTCTTCCTCCTCTCCTCCTCGTCCGCGTTTGGAGTCCAGCAGCAGTAATATCCAAGTTGGAACGAGACGACGAGGCGTATTTCCCGGAGGCATCATGTGTGTAAGTAGCATTTTAAAACTTAATTTGATTTAGGATAATGTAACAAAGTTGCCTGGAGGAGAGGAAAACATATCATTCCGCCTTTTCCCAAGTTTGTCCAAGTAATGTATATAGTTTGAGTGCTAATATAAGTGATAATTCAAGCTGCTGGAAGGATGCGCATCTTCGAAACCCAGAGGAATTTGACGACCACCTCCTCCTTTCTCCTTCCCTTGCATGTGTGAGGATTTTCTGGACATTGATGACTGACTGAGTGACAATGAAAAGCTCCTCACTCCTCCTCAAAACGCACCATGTTGCTCATATGATCAGCCTGAATGATTGTCCCAGTCTCTATAGGTCACCGTCGAGGGAATTCATGACTCCTCTTCTTCCAAGTGTCTCGCTTTTATAAACTTGTGAGGAATGCCGTTACAAGAACTGACCATAAATATTTAAACGAACGACGTGACGTCACTCATGATAATAATTCTCCATTCCGTTTTACTTTTGTTTTTTAAAGGAACACCAGTGTTATTTTGAGGCAACGTGCTCGTTTGCACATTTTGACTTGGGGTATAATTACATGGTTTATCTGAATGTCACGGTAATATTAATTGGTTCATAAAATTGATTACTAATACCAGTTTCGCCAATGTTTAAAGCTAGCCTACTAGGAGACAAGCAGAACAAATTCACAAAGACTTTGTGAAGATTTGTTTTGTTGTTTGCTTTGATTGTTATCATTGTCATTGTCATCCCATTGTTGTGGCACAGTGTGTGTAGACAAATGGTAAAATAAATGGTAAATGGTGCATTTATATAGCGCCTTTATCCAAGGCACTTTACATAGATTGTGCATTACATTCACCCATTCACACACACATTCATACACCGATTGCGGCGGAAGCCATGCAAGGTACCAACCAGCACATCGGGAGCAATTTGGGGTTCAGTGTCTTGCCCAAGGACACTTCGACATGTAGACAGGAGGAGCCGGGATTCGAACCGCCGACCCATGGATCATTGGACGACCTGCTCTACCTCTTGAGCCACAGTCGCCCAGACAGTACTAGACAGTACTAGAGCACCTGTTGTGATGGAAGAGAGGGTTTCTGCAGTCTACTACAGGCTAGGAGAGCTTAAGGCCAAAGTGCAGCATAAAGGTGAAAAGTGAGTTCATTATGATTCTGAATGCCGGCCTCCATACTATTAATATTCCATATTATATCCCCCTGCGATATCATGCTCTTTGATGCACTTGATCATTTATTACCAAGACATGAACAGACTTATCTGGATAAGAGCATCTTTAATGCTGAGCAGCACAAAAACACTTCCAAGATTACTTATACACTGACACCACGGCGCGTAATCAGCGCCTCGAACTGTGACTCCGCCCACCCCCGGGGGAAGTTGTGATTTGCGCTGTGTGTGTGTGTGTGTGTGTGTGTGTGTGTGTGTGTGTGTGTGTGTGTGTGCGCGGGAAGGAGACTTACCTGCAGTGTGTTGGCCACTAGTTGTAGCAAATACATTTTTCAAGCATCCAATCTGTGACATTGCGCCACAGCACCCTCAATTAATATGCAGGCTCGGAGGCTCCTGCCAGTAATTCTAGTCAACTACGGCCTATTACACTGTAGATGGACTGTATATTTGTATAATAACTGTTTTTCACACCCAATACATTTTCAAATGAATTTATGCTGGTAGCACAACATAGTGCCTAAGTGCCACATGTAATGGACATAATCGCACGAGTTTGCCAACTATTAAACTCGCTCGTGTGATTATGTTCATTACTTGCTTCGTAATGCATTATACATTTTCTGCTAAATAAATGGGACACGAAAATGTGTCTAAACTAAAACCTGACCCCCATGACCATGCAATCAAACCTGTCAGAAAAATAAGAACACATCTCACACGTTACTTGAGTGTCCCACAGCCGCTGACACGCACGCACAAAAGAGCAACAACAGCTGATGTTAATCAGCCTAATTGTTTTCAATTTCAAACGATGACCTTCCAATCCTCACCTGTACCAATCAAGCCCCCTGTCGTAGTTCCTGTCGAAAAAGTGCGGCTCCGTTCCGAGTGCGCGCACGTCCGGATGGATCCGAATAAACTCCAGCACGGCCCTGGTGCCTCCCTTTTTGACGCCGACGATGAGCGCGTTGGGCAGCTTCTTATTCCCGTACTTTTGTGCAGCGACGGTCATGTTCTTCAACTTGAACTCGTTCAAAGCGACCCACGACGAGTGATTGTTGTTGTCGTTGTTGTCTCCGAAAGAAGAGGCAGAAGAATAAGCGGCGTGTTTGCTTTGGTTGCGAACAACAACGGCAACAGCAGAACTCGGCGGTGCCGTTTGCGCACGGAGCGCAGCAGCAGCAGGGCTCATGTTGTCCGAGACAGACGCGCAACCGTTTGATTTCTGAAGAAGTTTCTTGCTCCCCGCGTTCTTCTTGTTCGCCGCCGAGCACCTTCTCTCGTCATAGTCCTGGTTGTTGTTGTTGTTTGTCATGACCGTGCTGCTTCTGCTGCTGCAACCGAAAATAACACTGTAGCACAGATACGTGAAGGACAAGGAGAGCGTAAAGATGAAGGCAAATCTTTTGCTGAATCTGTTTGAAGATGGCACGATCATTCGACTCGAGTGGAGCCTGCTATGTGCCATGTCTCCATGGATTAAAGCGATGCATGGTTTAATTCCCATCAGTCTTCCTCCTCTCCTCCTCGTCCGCGTTTGGAGTCCAGCAGCAGTAATATCCAAGTTGGAACGAGACGACGAGGCGTATTTCCCGGAGGCATCATGTGTGTAAGTAGCATTTTAAAACTTAATTTGATTTAGGATAATGTAACAAAGTTGCCTGGAGGAGAGGAAAACATATCATTCCGCCTTTTCCCAAGTTTGTCCAAGTAATGTATATAGTTTGAGTGCTAATATAAGTGATAATTCAAGCTGCTGGAAGGATGCGCATCTTCGAAACCCAGAGGAATTTGACGACCACCTCCTCCTTTCTCCTTCCCTTGCATGTGTGAGGATTTTCTGGACATTGATGACTGACTGAGTGACAATGAAAAGCTCCTCACTCCTCCTCAAAACGCACCATGTTGCTCATATGATCAGCCTGAATGATTGTCCCAGTCTCTATAGGTCACCGTCGAGGGAATTCATGACTCCTCTTCTTCCAAGTGTCTCGCTTTTATAAACTTGTGAGGAATGCCGTTACAAGAACTGACCATAAATATTTAAACGAACGACGTGACGTCACTCATGATAATAATTCTCCATTCCGTTTTACTTTTGTTTTTTAAAGGAACACCAGTGTTATTTTGAGGCAACGTGCTCGTTTGCACATTTTGACTTGGGGTATAATTACATGGTTTATCTGAATGTCACGGTAATATTAATTGGTTCATAAAATTGATTACTAATACCAGTTTCGCCAATGTTTAAAGCTAGCCTACTAGGAGACAAGCAGAACAAATTCACAAAGACTTTGTGAAGATTTGTTTTGTTGTTTGCTTTGATTGTTATCATTGTCATTGTCATCCCATTGTTGTGGCACAGTGTGTGTAGACAAATGGTAAAATAAATGGTAAATGGTGCATTTATATAGCGCCTTTATCCAAGGCACTTTACATAGATTGTGCATTACATTCACCCATTCACACACACATTCATACACCGATTGCGGCGGAAGCCATGCAAGGTACCAACCAGCACATCGGGAGCAATTTGGGGTTCAGTGTCTTGCCCAAGGACACTTCGACATGTAGACAGGAGGAGCCGGGATTCGAACCGCCGACCCATGGATCATTGGACGACCTGCTCTACCTCTTGAGCCACAGTCGCCCAGACAGTACTAGACAGTACTAGAGCACCTGTTGTGATGGAAGAGAGGGTTTCTGCAGTCTACTACAGGCTAGGAGAGCTTAAGGCCAAAGTGCAGCATAAAGGTGAAAAGTGAGTTCATTATGATTCTGAATGCCGGCCTCCATACTATTAATATTCCATATTATATCCCCCTGCGATATCATGCTCTTTGATGCACTTGATCATTTATTACCAAGACATGAACAGACTTATCTGGATAAGAGCATCTTTAATGCTGAGCAGCACAAAAACACTTCCAAGATTACTTATACACTGACACCACGGCGCGTAATCAGCGCCTCGAACTGTGACTCCGCCCACCCCCGGGGGAAGTTGTGATTTGCGCTCGTTCACTGCAATGCAATTTGCGGCATTTTCAAAACAATATTGAGCAGAGTAGCGATTATCAAACGTATTTGCAATGCCATACGTTGAAAGATCTGTTGCCCGTGGACAAGGCACGCTACCTCCGCAAGTTAGATAGCATCGGCATAGATGTTTGTCCGTATGTGATTAAGGATTGGACCAAGTTGCATTGGCAGCCATAGAAAATTCTTACCCCCAGGCTAAAACCGGATGTGACGTTTTTGGGCGTTCCTGTCTAGCTTGGTGTCAGTGTATTGGACAAAGTATTTTGGAACATGAGAATGTCACTGCCATTCGACCACAATGTCTCCATAGTGCAGTGGTTCTTAAATGTTATGTCAAGAACCCACTAGTCTTGTGTAGCCAGACAACTATTCCACAATCTCTGAATGCTAGATCGAGTCTGGAACTATGTGCCAAAATAAGTAATGAGTAAGGAAGCTGCTATTTCCGTTCCCATTTTTAAATATCTTTTTACATTTTTTTTTTTAAATTTCCATTTATGCTAAGCAGCATGATTTCTATTTATATTAGGATAAATTTGAGCGACTGTAAAGACAAAACGGAAGTACCAGGGGCCTCCACAAGAGAGAATTTTGTTAAAAAATATTTTCAAAATATTTAAGCGCACAACGCATTGCAAAATAATGTTCCAATAGCGAAAGTATGTAGTTATCCCCCGGACCCCCCTAAAGGACCCCTGGTGGTCCCTGGACCCCACTTTGAGAACCACTATGCTGTGTACAATATGTTGAAAAAGCTGAGATTGGTTGGGAGTAGGTTATGTGTTTTTCTGGAGTCCAGATGATTGCTATGATGATGGCTTTTCTTCATTATCTTCTGTCCGTGTAGAATAGACCGTTTTCACAGCGCTGGCATTTAGATGTGTAAACAGCAATTTTGCATTACCCACATCGGCTGTTTTTGGTGGAGAGATTTGATGTAGAGGAAAAAAAGGAGTGGAGCTCGAATCTCTATGGGGACTCCAGTCTACTAAACGTTTTAGGTGGTCAAAGCTCTTGTGTGTAAATGTTTGCAACCAAAATGAAACGCACCTTGAAAGCTGGGGGTGAACTCGTAAGAAATCACCACAATTTGGCTCTGACTAGTTTTTGAATTTTGGTGTGGTGTTAGGTATGGGTATAAGGTTTTCAAAAAGTTGTGCAAATGCGTTGTGTGCGCACCCTAGTGGGCTGTTTGCACAGACTCAAATATTAGATCCGTATAGCTATGGTTTTAAACCAAAATAATTGATAAAATAGATTTTTCAATGGATTCTGTTACTATTGGGTGTGCTAAATAACATACTAAAATCTTAGGAAAAACGAACAACCAGAAAAGCATCGTTTTAAAGATGGCGTCCACGGTGGCTAAAATGAGCTAAAATGCCTATAAACTGTGATTTAATATGTAAAAAATCATAACAATTATGCACTTCGTAACTACTTTTTGAATTTTGGCATGGTGTTAGGTATGGGCATAAGGTTTTCCTAAACCATTGCAAACTAATTTGGCTCGCCTCCTAGTGGTCGGTTTGCAATGAAACCACTATTAGATATGTCAGTATATGGTTGGAACCCCAAATAATTGATAGAGATTTTTCAATGGATTCTGTTACCATTGGGTGTGCTAAATAACATACTAAAGTTTTACGGAAAACGAACAACTTGAAAGGCATCGTTTTCAAGATGGCGTCCACGATGGCTGCCAGGAGCTTAAAATGCCTGTTTCATTCCAAAGTTGCAAACCGACCACTAGGGGGCGAGCCAAATTAGTTTACGATGGTTTTTGAAAACCTTATGACCATACCTAACAGCATGCCAAAATTCAAAGAGCAGTTACCAAGTGCATAATTGTTATGATTTTTTACATTAATCACAGTTTATACAGTTTATAGGCATTTTAGCTCCCGGCAGCATCACGTAAAAAAATCATAACAATTATGCACTTGGTAACTGCTTTTTGAATTTTGGCATGGTGTTGGGTATGGTAATAAGGTTTTCAAAAACCATTGCAAACTAATTTTGCTCGCCCCCTAGTGGTCGGTTTGCAATGAAACCATAGGCATTTTACACTCCTGGGCGTGAGTGAGTTAGCTTGCAGCAAATGAGAAACAGACAGACTGATTAGTGGGAGTATATCAATTAACTGTTGGCGAATTAATGGGGGTTCCAGGGAGATATAATTAGAAGTAACCTCCTGCCTTCTGTGTCTGTAATTAACTATCGCTGCGCTGGATTTATCTACCTGGAAATACATTTTTGGTTGTGGTGCAGCAGGTGATTTACTATTGTTACACTGTCTGACGCACTATACTGGACCAAGTACATAACACTCCCAACAACAAACAAAAAAGAAGTTGATATCACAATAGTTAAAAATGTACACAGTAAAATCGTCACTGTTTGTGCATCTACTCAGAGTGTACACTTGTGGTCCATTTGGTTACGTTTGCACAGCTTCAGAGTTCTATTAACACTGAGGATTTTCCTTGTACAGTGTTAGGAGTTCTGCCATGGCACTGAAGCAAAAGGGAAAAGGATTATGTTTAGGACAATACATTTTTGCACTGAATGGACTATTGCTGTGTCACATTTTGGTTGGGCATTGAAGCTTGGCCTTGGGCTGCAGGCTCAATTTCATATTTTGGCAGCTACACTGAATAAGAATGGGCTTACAACTGCTAATATGAAAACTACAAGGCGGCAGGGAGAATTTTAACAGTTTGGAAAATAGCCTGCGGTTAAAACAAGTGTGGGCGTTCGTGCAGGGAGTGGTTCGAGCGGTTTTTGTTTCATAGAGAAAACCCTTCAGAAATCTTCAGGTTAGTGGGTTCCTCAGGACTCGGGAGTGGTAAGAAGTTTAAGGTGAAATTAAATGAGGGAAAAAGTTGCACACTCCGGCTCCATATGCATTATGCAGTTGTTTATTTGACATTTCGGGCCTTCAACAATAGAAGGTCGGCACCTCACCAAACCCTTGGTGTCCTATACCTTATAGCATTCATGGGACTAAGCTCTCTATTTTGTTGTTTTTTACTAAGATGTGCCTGTATAATCCTATTGTGTAAGCAGGAAATTATTATGCCTCATTTGGTTTCTTGTTATCAATCCGACGCCATGCTTACAGCCACTATTGATAGGTTAAGGATGATTTCTGAAAGCCGAATAAGTAATATGATCACAACATTCATTTTAGATTAAATGCATTTTAATTGCAATTAAGCTTGGTTCTGATGTTGACAGAAAGCCTTTTACTTTTGTAGTACTATGTGTTGTATGGCAAAACATATCATTGTTGAACTTTTAAATCTTCTATTTGTTTGCCAAGCAACACCGTTGTATGACACAGTATAAATTAATCCATTTTGGTGTTTTAAAGCATTATGTTATACTTTAGCTATTTTTTAAAAATCGTGAAAATGTGCCTCAAATCTTTGAATATATATTATTACAGAGTGAACTTTTGAACTCAAATCTTTGCTTCTGGGGAGGTCAACTGGAACAACATATTTTCAGATGGGGGCATATATTACATATCATTTTTGGGGTCCTTGACATGAAATATTGAGCACCACGGATACAGAAAACTGTCAGGATTATGAAAACATTTTTTTAATTTCAACGTCAGCCCTAAATGGGTTAAGCAGAAATGTTACACCTCACTCTTTACTCCTCCCATTACAGAAACGGTGCCCTCTTCCCAAGATGGCTGACCATGTCTAGAGTCATGACATGAGCAAAGTTGTTCTCATCTGTGACAACTTCTCCTGGTCACTTGAAGACATGTCGATCTTGCAAAATATGTCACTTCTGTGTCCACAGGTCAATAAGGTCAGTACATTCTCACACAACCTAACTTGTGTACGCTACGTTACTGATTAAAGGAGTAGTTCACCCAAAAAAAAAAACTTATTTTCTACCAATTACACAGCCTTGAAACTTGAGTCTCTGGTAGGAGACTCAAATGCAGGTCAATTGAGTCTCCTGTCATCAAATCATTGGCTTTGGTATGTGACAAAACCAAAAGAAAATCCACGAATAGGCCTATCTCACAGCCCCCTTTCCACGCCCACTTCCGGTAGATAGTGGTGTCATTTAACATTAGGCATTACCACTTTTTTTCTCTGGAGAATCTAAGTACATTTCCTAATGTTAAAATGTCAAAGACCGATAATAATATGAAGAAAACACAATGGTATAACAACTCAAATAAGTAGAATAAACCTTACCTTTACAAAACGGTAGTTTGTGGCTTGTGAAAATACCTCTTTTAACATGGAAGCCTATGGACCGCAAAAAAAATAACACCACTATCAACAAAAGGGGGCGGGGAAATGCTGTGAGATAGGCCTATTCAAGGCTTCATGGGGAGTGTAATTGATAGAAAATAAGTAATTGTCGGGGTGAACGACTCCCTTTTATGTATATAAAATTGACAGACTATTCCGAAATCACATAATAATCCACAGAACATTTGATGTCTGTTGACGATGCTAAGAAGAACTCCCAGACATCATAGTCATCACAGTCTAGCTTGTATTCAGCACTATGCTAATGCTGTTCCAGCACCTACTGTGCACTCTCTGAAGCTTGTTTCTTTTTTCCCTCTCATGCATGAATTGTTCCACACTGACAAACAAGATTCACAGTGAAAAATATTGTAGCTAGAAACTCAAACACCCTTTCTCCCTTTTCTGAAATGTAAGTACAGTAGGAGAGGAAAATGCAAACTTGACAAGTTTCCGCTGTGTGTACAGTTGGGTGCCACCGATATTGTCCCTTATCATTTGACCCATTTAGGCCTGACCTCAAAATTTTAAAAAATCCTTCTAAATCCTCCAGTTTTCTGAAATCAATATTTTCACGATTTTTCAAAAATAGCAGACCTACAAGCTCGTAGCGCGCCACTCGGTGGCGCGCTATGAGCTTGTAGATCTGCTATTTTTCAATAGCTAAATTATAACATAATGTTTAAAACACCAAAAGGGGTTCCCGCCCAAAATGGGTTAACTGTCCTTTTGCGCAGATCACGCAAACCTCAGCAAAAAGAAAAGGACAATATCGATGGCCTCCAACTGTAAGTACAGTAGGAGAGGAAAATGCAAACTTGACAAGTTTCCGCTGTGTGTGTAACACTGGAGCTGTCTGTGGCGCTGACATAGCTTTGTTTTCATTGATCTCCTCCACGGCTGTACAGTAGCAATAAGGACTGCAAGCGAAACCAAATGCTGTCAGTTGAAAGGGTAATGCTTTATTTTAACGCAGGTACATTTGGGTGAATCATAATAGAGGGTATGCGCATGCATAAAGTGAATGGCAGATCGAGTGGCAAAGTGAGTGACGAAGTGAATGTAATGTTGTTTAAAGTCATTTAATGCGATCAAATAGGACTTTTCTGTTTGGATGTATGGGCTATGAAGTCCAGAAAGTAGTTTTTTGCCACTCGGTAGGCGTTCCTGCATAACTTCCGGGTATGATGATGATGTCACGCGCATACCCTCTATATAGTGAATTGGAACATTATCATCACTTTCTGGTGTCGACACCACTGTACAAATAATTTCTGCACAGTAGAAGTAAAAATCAACATAGATAAAGCTACCCAGTCAATCTGTGCTTACTTGCATGATGCCAGTCATGAAATTATTGTTAGATTAAGTTTGTCACCAATAATGTGACATATGACACTAGTAAAGCCTAAATGAAAATGTGTTTTTTTTAGTGACAATCTGTACTACTACACAATTTCCTGTGTTAATTTAACATGGTCCCTCGTGGTCAGCATCATGGTCCCTTTACTTCCCTTCCCTTAGCTTTTGTACCTCCCCAGAGTTGAATGAACACTGAAGATGTTTACCGTGTAATGTGTGTGAATGACTGCGCATGGGAGAGAATACTGTAATGTGTGAATGAATGTGCATGGGAGATAATGACTTTGGCAGAAGCAAACGCCTGAAGCTAGATCAGCAAACGCTTTCAAGTCACTCCTGAAAACTCACTTCTACAGACTTGTTTTGTTAAATGCGTTTTCCTATTATGACAGCAAAAACATCTCCTTTAAAATTTCGTTTTTAGCATTGCTGTCATATTGATCCATTTAAGTAAGTCTGTGTTTTATTTAGGCCTGTGTTAACATTTTCTTCACGTTCGGCATGTAAGCTACCATATTGACAAGACAATACATGCTATTTATTACTACTACAACTAATAATACAAATTATACCTTTTCTTTTTGTGCTTATCAACCAGAGGGGGAAAAAAAAGCAAGGTTAAAAAGCCAGTCTCCAACTAAAGGCCAGAGAACAGCAGGCCGCCTCTCTTCCTGTAGCCACTGTGTGAACTAATTGCTGCTGACATTTTGCACTGTGTTGTTCAAATCAAAACAATTTTGATGTATCGATTTATTTAGTTTCTCGCAAAAAAAAATATGGACATGTTTAAGAAATGCCACGTTGCCGGGTCATCCGCTGTGCATCTCAATGGGGCCGTTTCCTAGAGGCTGGTACTCGTCATACTGTTGATGGCTCTGCTGGGCTCTGCACACACAGGGACTGTTTCTGATCCTTTTCACTTCATTTTCATACCAGCAAATCAAGACTGTAGCGATGAGATGAGTCATAGAGATGAGTCTAGACTAGAGAGATGTCTTTACTTCCCGACATCCCAATAACAATGGATTTATTTTTGCACATACCTGTATATTATTAAAACTAACTAACTGACCAATAACAATTTACATTGGACTTGCAAGGGCCTTCAGTCTTCCTTGGTCTATTGTGTGTCATTTGCAAACGCTTTGCCATTCTTGGGTTATCTTTGTCAGATACCTGGAAATTACACTATGCCATTTCGATTATAACACTCTATCTATATAAACTCAACTGCCACAATAACAATTTCTCAACTACTTAAACTATAACATACTATTTGACCAGAGTCTCCCACGGTTCTCAACATCATTGTTGAACATAGCCGACCTACTGTTTTTGCCAAATGTTCACCCCAGAATGAATCTCTACTAGGCTCCATGTGATGAGTGGTTGGATGGGGATTCCAGGTAATGCTAGACATTTATAATTGAAGCCGACAGAGTGTTGGAGAAACTATTGTAAAGAAGCTGCCTGTTTGTTTGTCACTGTCCATAAGCACTCAATAATACTCTGTTCCTTCTTCAAAAACTACACAAGGCCATAGCATTTCATATATTAGATTTTTAACTCAATATCTGACATGGTGCATTTTGTTGGTCAAAAGTCCTGTGGCCTCTAGTTTGTCCTTTTATTTGCGCTTCATGTGGGCCTTGAGCTGCATGTGGGTCTTTATCTATGTACAAAAGCATATACTCGCAACTGCACGTTTGTGGACCTTATTTATTTCAGTGTACAGAAGCATACTCACAGCTACGTATGTGGACTTATTGCTATTGCTTCTTGAAATTGTGCATAACTCTCAGACGGTATAAATATGCAAATAAAAGAAAATATATTGGAACAAACACAGTTCAACAGCTTTTTACTAGTAGAAAGAGCGGTGTGTAGAGGCCATTAGCAGATAGAAATAATGTACACACACGGTGTTCATTTAACTTTGAGAGTGTACAAATGGAAACTTAATGGCCCTTATCTGTCAATGTGGTTCCATTTGCACACTATCTGGAGTTACAAATGGATACAATAACAAATGGATAACACCGTTAGTTAATTGTCAGCTGCTGGAAGCAAATGAGGTGCATACTGCATTTTTCAAAGAGATACTTTTCATCAAGTTTTATTTGGAGAAGCTGCTGCACTTTTTAATCCTTTTTCCACAAAGACTGCATTATTGACTGATAACAGTAGCTGTTCTGTTCTTTGGCTATAGAAGTGTATTTGTACGTCTCTAACACTGCGTGAAAAGAGGAGATTATGGGCACTGTATTTTGCCCGTAAACCTCAAGTTTAGTGGGCATATACAGTTTATATATGGTAATATACAGGTGTGATGGATGGTACAATTCGGGAGTTTACCGGAGTTTGTTGGAAAGTTTAACGGGAGTTTCCTCTAATATACACATCCGTATTCCATTATTTTTGCGCAGTGTAAATGTTTTGATGAATTGAACAAGGTGGACCCTCTTGTAAACAAGTGTAATGCTTTATTGGGTCGTCCACTCACAGTTAACAGTCTTTGTATTGAGTTGTGCTTGAAATGTACTGTAATTCTGCAATGAATCAATCGGCTGTGATCTTCTCATCGTTTGGGATCCATTCAGTGATTCTTAGATTCCATTTCATCACGTTCTTTAGGGTTAATGCCCTGTGCAAAATGCGGAGAACCAAATCAATAACGGTATTCCGAGATGGACTCCCAGAAAATGTAATCCAAACAAAATGCCTTCTGTATGAAATGTTCCCCTTAGCGATCACTATCACTGCACCATCTCAGGCTGGGAAGAGGGCAATATACTGTATACTGATGACAGAAATGACATAAAATGACACAAATGTGGTCTTGTTTGGGTATGGTTAAGTGTGTACTGTATGGGCAATACAGTATGATATTATTTGCCTTCAGTGTAGTTGATGAATAATATGATTCAATTTGAGATATTATTCATATTATTCTTATGAGCCTGGCTCTAATGTACCATTGGACTTACAAGATGATCTCTTAAATAAACCAATGGCACTAATCCTTCATTATGGTAAATATCTCTGCACATTAATTAATTAATTCAAGCTACATTAATCATCTAATGGTATGATATACATATGGTACCTCTAAAGCCTGAGTATAGGCTATTAGTTGTGCGCAGCCAGGTGTCACAAACCAAAGATAGCTGTTCTACAAGCCTGCAACGTTCCGCAACCTGACACGTTGCAAGCACAACCAAATGCATGAATCAGGCTTGATTGTATCCAGCTGTCTGTTGCTAAGGTTTGCTAATGGTCGCTTCCCAAAATAGCTGTCCCATTAGTATTGTCGGGGGGAGAAAAACATAATCTGTACAAATTATTGAACACGGAGACTTCCTTTGTATTTGCACACACCCCAATTTGCCACATGGGGAACTAATTAATTGGATGGACCACCTAAATTAAATCAATATAGGGCATCTCTGACTAATTACTGTCTGGTTCGTTCAACCATTCATGGATCTAAATGATGATGATATTCACATGACTTGCAATGTCAGAATGTGATTTTATGTATACAATTTCAATTTACAATTTAGGCATTTAGCAGACGCTCTTAATCCAGAGCGATTTACATTAAGCAATAACAAAAGCATGGCATACATCACATATAAAAAGTAGTTATCATGAATCATGCGTAACTAAGAACATAACAGTGGAGTATCTATGTAAAGTTGTAAACTATACATACTATACTATATAATATATTATACATGTGTACTATAAAGTGCTATGACTACATAACATGCAATTCTAGAGCTGTCTACGTAACAAGCTATAAGTCTGTTTAAAATACTATCTGAGTCTACATAATGACTATCTAAGGGGCTAGTATGTAACTGTTTCATAACTGAATCTTCACTCATACATTCAAACATTTTGGGCTATTGTACTTGGGTAGTACTATACAGTAACAATGTCCTAACAGTGTTATGCAGTACAGACACAATAGGCTGAATCTAGTATGCGTTTCTTATATCGACGTACTGTCACTGCAGTCTCCATCAACGAAAAAGGCTGCCTTTTGTAGAAATGATAGATGGGCATGTTTAACACTTATGTAAATATTCATATGGACTGACCAAGCTGTAAACCATGTCCATTATTCAAATGTGAGGGCGAAGCCTTTGAGCACTCTGAGTTACTGGCATATTCATTATTTATGTGTAAATCCACTCATATTCAGAGGGGCTCATTTACTCTCATCCGTGACGGCTTTATCCAGCAGGAATCTAGACTCAATTAATGTTCTTATCAGGATTTGGAAAGGGGATTTATTTTGATGGTAACCTGCGAAACACTCACACCTGAGAAAGGGAGCTGCAGCTTCACATTCGTTAGGAGAAACTTCATTGGTGACAGTGTTTCACTGGGGTTTCGTTTTTTTGTCATTATGATCCGGGTCACACTTTGTTCAGCACGTTCCTCCTCCAATGTAAGCACCGTCGTACGGCGGTGTAACACGTCACACATGGTACATGCACGTACACAACGTGGTGCTGCGAGCTTGAAAATCATGCTTTAACTCATTTAGGCCGGACGTAAAACAAACAAAAAAAGTCTTCTAAATCATGACAATTTTCTGAAAAACCGTTCTCAATATTTCATGTCAAGGACCCCAAGAATTATATGTAATATGCTGCCAACCCCCATCTGAAAATATGTTGTTCCAGGGACCCCCCAGAAGCAAAGATTTGAGTTAAAAAAAACTGAAACTCTGAATGAATATATATTCAAAGATTTGAGGCACATATGAACGATTTTTCAAAAATAGCAAATCTACAAGCTCATAGTGCGACACTCGGTGCCGCGCTATGAGCTTGTAGATCTGCTATTTTTCAGTAGATCTGCTATTTTTCAATAGCTAAAGTATTTTTCAATAGCTAAAGTATAACATTGAAACACCAAAAGGGGTTCCCGCCCAGAACGGGTTAAGGCTGCAATGCGTAGTAGTTGATTACAACTTCAATGGGGGGGGGGATATGGCTCCGAATATGCCACATGTCTAATAATCCGAGCGGGGCTTTTATCAGCAGGCGGGCATTTGGATAGGTGCATACATATTTAATTAGAGCAAATTGATTGTGACAAATAATGATGGTGGTTTTCAATTTTCTAGCCTAGTGGGTCCGGTCACAGGGGGCTGATTCCCGTACCCTAACCCACACAGTGCTTAGAGGGGCGACGCTACATGCAGCCCCGACCGTGCCGTGTCTGTGGGAAGAGATAGCCGTGTGTGTGTGTGTGTGTGTGTGTGTGTGTGTGTGTGTGTGTGTGTGTGTTGCTTCAATCATTCATCATTTCCCACTGCACTAGTGTCAGAGGGGCGGGAGGGTTGGGGGGGAGGGTTTTGGGGGGGGGGGTGGGGGGGTTGGGCAGAATATAAAGTACCAGATACAGAGATTCAAAGACGGGATGGAATATTTTTTTGGGGGGTCATTTGTCATACTTTTGTGAGGTGGTGGTGGGACAGAAATCTACTGTAGCAGCATTACAATTTCATTGTTAACAGATCTTCATAGGGCCTCATTTCAAAAGTGTCACCTGTTTACATTTTTGTTTTTACCTGTGTTTTGTTTTGATAGCTTTTAAAAAAATATATACTTTTGTTTGTTTGGTGGTGTTACAATAGCAATGTTAAGTTGTCAAATCATGAGCTGAAAACCACAACCTATAGAAAACACAATAAATCATTCATTCACGTTGAATCATCCATTACGTCTCACTGTGTCAGTGTGGTAGAGGGAAGAATTGTACTTTTTATAGGACAGACTAATAAGTGCTTCTGTGTTTATCACACTGTTGCCTTGAGTCCTGCTGCTTTCAAACCCCGCTGCGGCTTTCTGTGGATTTTGCATGATCATGTAGATGTCCTCCCACTCCAACATTAACCCATTTTGGGCGGGAACCCCTTTTGGTGTTAGCATTATGTTATGCTTTAGCTATTGAAAAATAGCAGATCTACAAGCTTGAGCTTGTAGATCTGCTATTTTACGACTGACATAGAAACATAGCTTTTTTCAGTAAAACTGTCAGGATGTAGAAGACATTTTTAGAATCTGATCTCAGGTCAGAATGGATTAATAAGGCCACGTCCACACGGATGCCAAATCAAATGGGTTCAGGCCTGAGCCAAGTCTCCTGATGAGGCACGTCTGAAGCCTGTCCTGGACAGGGTGTCCGACCGGACGTAAAAACAAATCCATCCACACGGAGACATTTTAAAAGATTAGGGGGGGGTTGGCGTCGTCTGCTCAGGAAAGACGCGCATTTGTTGTACACATGGAGACACAAGGGTGGCGTGTTGTTCACTCTGGGACCCGGTTATAAAATCTAAGCGTATTCGGGCACCCACGACGGCGGTTCTGTGTTGACGAAACGTCAATGGGATTAAAAACAATTGCGGATACACCTAAAAACGTCTCTCTGTGTGGACGGGGCCTAAGCTTAATTACTGAGTCGTACAAAGTGTGAATTGGTCCTCCAGGGCTCTATACTAGGGCAGTGGTTCCCAAAGTGGGGTCTGGGGACCCCCAGGGGTCCTTGAGGGAGTTCCAGTGGGTACCCAGCTAGATGATAGTTTGGAACCAAATGGACCCTTATGGATCTGTAACTCTGAGAGTGTACAAAATGGAACCAAATGGACCCTAACCCTAGTCTTAGGGTCCATTTGGTTCCATTTGTACAGTCTCAGAGTTACATTAACATTGATTTTACAATATAAATTGGGGGTCCCAGAGATAGAAATTACATTAAATGGGCGGTCCGTAGACTAATGCATGTCAAACTGGGGGTCCTTGAAATTACACGGGTTGAGAATCACTGCTAGAGCCGTAAAAATCTTCTCTTATGGGGGTCCCTGGCATACATTTTTCAAATGGGGGTCCGTGGGCTCATTAGTGACAATTTGGGGGTCCTTGACGTGAAAAGGTTTGGGAACCACTGCTCTAGTGCTTCCCTCTACAGTACAGTAACGTTGCAATTCAGCATTTGCAGAATGGACACTGGTTGGGTTCCATGCAGTTAAAAGACATTAAAGGGATAGTTCAGATTTTTTGAATTTAAGTTGTATGAAATACTTGCCATTAATTAATAGTGGTTGCAACTGTATTAATTGATTTCCCGAGTCCTGTGGGAGTTCTGCTCTGCATGGTTTTGGTGAATATCAAGTAGTTCCGGTCATTTTGTGGGGGGCACTGGGGCCACGCAGTAAAAGTAAATTAATCCACAAAACTAACGTAATTTGTATTGTTGACCTATTTCTAAAATATTAGTGGAACTTCCGTTCTTTTTTTACCCCTCTATCACACAGAGTGTGTCCATATCACTACGCCCAAAAAATAGTTCCATGTGATAGAGGGGTCAAAGTTGAACGAAAGTCACGCTAATATTTTAGAAATAGGTCAACAATACAAACTACGTTCGTTTTGTGGATTCATTTACTTTTACTGCGTGGCCCCAGTGCCCCCCACAAAATTACCGGAACTACTTAATATTGACCAAAACCAGAGCAGAACTCCCACCATGGGACTCGGGCAATCAATTAATACAGTTGCAACCACTATATTAATGGCAAGTATTTCATACAACTTAAGTTAAAAAAATCTGAACTATCCCTTTAAGGTTAGAGACGGACTTTAGCCACAGTGACTATGACCAAGGAGGCACAGAGCTGAACAATTAAACAATAAAGATTAGAAGGGCAGAAGGGAACACTGAAGCCAAAAACAGACTTAGTTTCAATGAGCTAATAAAACCTTATAAAGCGCACGTTGAGTTTGTAAGAGAAGCGATTATTGGAACATTTAGTTTAGCCTATGCGTGTTAATTCTTTAGTAAATCCCGCCTGTTGCTAGAGTCTGTCGGATACTCGGCTAATCTCCATATACTATACAGACTAGTTATTAAAGGGGCATTCCACTCATTTTCAACATTTTACTATGTTGAAAATTAAATTTCTATTTTCACGATTTTTCAAAAATAGCAGACCTACAAGCTCGTAGCGCGCCACTCGGTGGCGCGCTATGAGCTTGTAGATCTGCTATTTTTCAATAGCTAAATTATAACATAATGCTTAAAACACCAAAAGGGGTTCCCGCCCAAAATGGGTTAAGGTTATTGTAGCAGTCAATTTATATTGGGGGTCGGGAGGGGGCGGGGCGGGGGTCCCGAGACATTGCCAAAGCATTTCCAGGGGTCCCCGGACAAAAACGGTGAGAACCCCTCTTCTATAGAGGGTATGCGCGTGACATCATCATCAAACCAGGAAGTTATGCAGGAACGCCTACTGTGTGGCAAATAACTACTTTCTGGCCTCGACAGCCCATGCATCCAAACAGAAAAGTCCTATCTGATTGCATTAAACAACGTTAAACAATATTAAACTCACTTTTCATGTTGCTTTGCCACTCGATTTGCCACTCGATGTGCCATTCACTTTAAGCATGCGGATACCCTCTATAGAGACATTAGGTCGTGTCAAAGGTCACGTCTCACCTAGACACTATCCGACATGAATTTTGACCTGGCAGCTAGGCTCTATTAACTCAATGGTAAAAAAAAAGTAACTATAGAAGTGTAAAGTTACGTACAGTATTACTGATTTAATGTATTCAAACTCATCAGCTTAATATTAGTTTAATGGTGCTATAAAACTGACCTACTATAAATAATTACTCACAGAGGAGAACACAGGCCAGGGTGTGTAGTTTCATCTTCTCTTTAACGGCTCCGAAAAACCTTATACTTCTGCTAATAGTGAAATAATACACTTTGCAGAGAGAGAGAGAGAGAGAGAGAGAGAGAGAGGGGGGCTGTCAGCTCAAACCCACAAACAATGCAATACTGTATTTCCAAGAATGTTGCGCAAACATCAGTACCACTCTCTCTATAGGTGGCCTTACACTATTCGATAATCTGGCTTTTTGACGCTCGGGGGGTGCCCGACCGCTCAAAGCGCGATCAACATCAAGAATGTTTGATATTTGCTCTGCCCCACTCCGATTATCCTGTAGTGTGTGGTGCTATCAAATTTCAGATTGAAAAAAATCGGCTAGTGTAAGGCCACCTTAAGAGAGGCGTGATAAGCACTGGTATATGTTTATTTTCAAAGCCATCTCAGGGATGCCCCCCCCCCCCCCCCCCTTACATTTGCTCTATGTTGGATCAGAATGCTGGTGCCTATCTTTTGTTTTTTATCCCATGATTTTGCAACCCAATTTTTCACCCAGTGTCAATTATCTAATGTAATCCTGGGCGCTACACTTCCTCTGCCAACCTGGGAGTATGCATCAAGCATGGATGTAGCGCGTGGAAGGAACACGTTATTCTGACCAGTTCCTTTCCCCTCCATCAGGCGCCCCGGCTGGCCATGGGGAGGTAGTTTAGAGACCAGGATTATTGGGACACGGGGAGAACATGCAAACTCCAGTCCACAAGGCCCTTTCGCCAACCCCGCCTCGGGTATGGGCACTTATGACGAGAGAGGAGAGAACACCCCCCCAGCGCCCACAGCGTCCCCAGTGGGGATCGAACCCAGAACCTTCTAGCTGTGAGGCGACAGCACTACCGACTGTGCCACCGTGCCCCTCAAGTGACTTCTTGACCCTCAAGGTTCCTTTTGCTAACACAAAGTGGGGCAAGTCAGCATTCTGTGTCGGTGCTCCATCTGATTGGAATGAGCTCCAGAAATCCCTAAAAATTGGGTAATTTCTGGGAAATGTTTTCCAGCACTTTAGTTAAACATTGTAACTGTTTTAATTAATTCTCTATCTTTTATATAGTTCTAGTTTTCAGTATTTTTGTATTCTATTTGTATTCTGTGTGTGTATATACACACACACACACACACACACACACACGCTTATTATTATTAGCCAACTATCTCAATATCTATAGCAGTGGTTCTCAAAGTGTGGTCTGAGGACCCCCAGTGGTCCTTGAGGGGCTTTCCAGGGGGTCCCCGGGCCAAATGTAATGTATTAATATAGCATAAAAACCAGTTCCACCACTTTAACCCTTTACATATTTGAAAATAACCGATCTACAAGCTCACACAACGTGTCACCACTGTGAAACCATGTGTGCTTGTGTAGATCAGCTATTTTCAGCTATAAATGTGAAACATACTATTACTATTATTATACTACTATTTTGTTTTTTAAATTAACGCTGTTAGGCTACTGTACATATGTTTGTGTGGACCCCAGGAAGAGTAGCTGCTGTTGCAACAGCTAGCCTACTATAGCTAATGTGGATCCAAATAAACAATAAAATGCAGGGTGCACAGGGTAGCATACAGTAGGCTATTGGCTATATCGCTCTTCGGCGTGTTTAAAATCTCACATGTTCATAATGATTCAAGGTTGTACTTTATTTAATTGTTACAACTTGTATACTGCAGGTACATAAGCAACTTTTGCATGGTGTGAGCTACTGTAGGCTCTGAGCACTTAAAGAGGATGTGGTTTTGTTCATGACTTTACATGCTTGTTGTGAAACCGTGACTACATACAATAGCAAGAAGTGTATTAGACAAAGTGATGAAGTCAAATGACTTGTAGGATGTAGGTTAATATAAAGACAAACATAGGATAATGTGGCAGGACTGGCAGATTGAAGTTCAGTGTTTTCTTGATGTTTGACAGCAGCAAACAGTAACACCCCTTAGAAATGACATAAATCAGTAGGAAACCTCCGTTGGTGAGGCTCCATGGCCTGTGTCATTAAACCTCCGTTGGTGAGGCTCCATGGCCTGTGTCATTAAACCTCCGTTGGTGAGGCTCCATGGCCTGTGTCATTAAACCTCCGTTGGTGAGGCTCCATGGCCTGTGTCATTAAACCTCCGTTGGTGAGGCTCCATGGCCTGTGTCTTTGAAACCTCCGTTGGTGAGGCTCCATGGCCTGTGTCATTAAACCTCCGTTGGTGAGGCTCCATGGCCTGTGTCTTTGAAACCTCCGTTGGTGAGGCTCCATGGCCTGTGTCATTAAACCTCCGTTGGTGAGGCTCCATGGCCTGTGTCATTAAACCTCCGTTGGTGAGGCTCCATGGCCTGTGTCTTTGAAACCTCCGTTGGTGAGGCTCCATGGCCTGTGTCTTTGAAACCTCCGTTGGTGAGGCTCCATGGCCTGTGTCATTGAAACCTCCGTTGGTGAGGCTCCATGGCCTGTGTCATTGCGTCAGCAAGCAGAGCAGCAAATGGAATACATACCAACAAGTTGTCCTATACCAACAATTAACAACAAATACACACACATTTGCAGTTTGTTCTTATCATTAGTAATATCAAGCATATTATTGGAGAGACTGGTAACGCTGTCTTAAATACATGACACACGTCATAATACTAATAATAATATTGATAAGAGAAGTGGGAGGAGAACTGTTTTTATTTATTTATTAAAATGCAGATAATTATACAAGCACACATCGGATGAACCTTGTTTACATTGAAACGTCATTCAAATTTCTTAACAAACTGAAGCTACTGCATGTTTATTATAACATTTAAAAAATTATTAATTTCTTCACAAAGCCTACTTAAAGGACCACTTCACCACTTTTCAACCTATCTTCATATAATAGGTCCTCATTAATGATCATGATACAATGGCACAATTTATCTACTTTCCCATTTAAACTTTTCAGGACTAGAAAGCCTGCAGTTTCTATTAGCTTGGATTCCCCATTGATGATGTCACTGGTGGACAGGTTTCTGCACTGCCGACAGCCCTCTTATGAGACTGACAGACTGAGTAGAAAAAATGGTGCCATTTTATCATGATTATTAGTGAGTTATTAGTGACTAGTAGGCCTATATGAAAACAACATAATCTACAACCTAAATAATATGCAAATATAAACACTTGCCACTTTCCATCAACATCTTAATCACTAGTTGATCTTCATACAACAACAAAAAACTAAAACAGCTTAAAATGTGTAGATATGAGATCCCATTGTGAGCTTGTAGATCACCTATTTTGACTATTTACAAAATATGCAAAAGTGTATAAATGTTTTGAAACATTGCTTAAAATAGAGACTAATGTACGGTTGATGTGGTTAAAATATTTGTATAAATCCAGTAAACAATTAAAAAACATTATGCAACATTATAAATAATTAATTAACATTTTGAAGGCAGTATACAGTAACAAAACTAAAAAAGGATAACACAAAAATCCCCCGCGGGCTATAGTTTCCATTTTGGTCCATATACTGTACTCAATTCATCATCATGACATACAATACACAATGCATTACATATCAGCAACAACTCTAAGAGCAATATATATGTGTGTGTGTGCGTGTGTGCGTGTGAGAAGAACCGAGAAGTCTGGCATGGCATTGTGAAATCCATGATCTCGACCGGGGTCGAAAAATGATGATGATGATGTGTGTGTGTGTGTGTGTGTGTGAATGTGACGTATGCACAACATTGCACATACATTTTGAGTGCACATGCAAATTGGTTGTGTGTGTGTGTGTGTGTGTGTGTGTGCGTGCCTACAGTAGGTGTGTCCAATTGCCCATGGTTCTTGCATTTATATGGAATACCCTACCTACATACATTTTGTGCTTCAGCAGTGCTTGTAATATCCACAACCCATATGACTTTTGTTATGGTTATTCGGGTCTAGGCTGCTTCACATTCTATACGTCTCTTTATCATGTATAACGTACGATTGAACTGAGAAGACTTTCTGATCTATGCTTCGTTGCACGACAGTGTTGCACATCCAAAATATCCTATTAGCTAAGAATGAAATGCGTTGAGACGTGTTGTGAGCTTGTAGTTCGGATGCTTTCGACACGCAACGATGTAATGAATAGGCTGATCTAGGATCAGATAACTGCAGTGCAACTACAGGCATGCAGCAGGTTCATATTGAACTTTAAATATAAATGTAATAGTTCTAAAACTATGCATTGCAATGTTGTGTTATGTTCTCCAAATTATAATAATAATAGCCTAAGTAGCCTATAATATCTCTGCTGTCGGGAAGAAACCACCTAACTCCAAAATGTTCATTTTTCAGAAAATGAAGAAAACCTTATATTTTGAAAACAAAGCAATACTGCCTCACCATGGTTGTTGTTGTGACTTTATATATTGTCAATTACTTGCATGAGAGGGGGAGAGGTGGTGGAGTAGGTTGCTTTAGCAGTCCGTTTGAGGGTCCAATGGAGTTAAGAGGTTTTGTCCAAAGCGTTTTGTTTTTACTACTTTCCATTGGTTCAATATTTTTGAAACAACACACAGATGGTGTTCAATAGCACTGATTAATGCAAAAAAAATCCAAAACCTCCAAAATGGAGTTAGATGGTTTCCTCCCGACAGCAACGATTATAATAACATAACATTCCCCAGCCTGATATATATTTTTAACGGTCAATTAAAAATGCCTTGGGTCAATGGTGGACATATAGTGGCTAACGTAAACCTCGGTGCAGATCCATGTGTCTTTATCCACGTGTGGTGTTGGGTTTGGTTTTCCTACACGGCTGTATCTGAGGAAATGAAACAGAGTGACAGTAACATTTTAAAACGGAACAATGTGTCATAAAACATGCAGTATAAAACATTAGTCTGCATTTAGTGTATGAAGTGTATTATTCACATCTCGTTCAGTTTTTATCATTCGTTAAGTTCTCAACACATCACAAGTACCTCTGCTTGGAGTGGAAATTCACTCAACAATAATAGCGGATCTACAAGCTCACAGCGCGTCACTTCGTGCCACACTATGACCTTGTAGATTTGCTATTTTTGTAGAATCGTGAACACTTGTTGTTGAACACAAATCACAGGCACGAAACACATTTCTAACAAATCCAATTAATCTGAACCTGTATTGACTCTCCATGAATGTTCCACAATAACACCAAATGAAACCAGATTCAAATATTGTATTGGAGGTTTTAAAAAGTGTATACTGTACCATTTGCATATACACCATCAGGTTGGTTTATCTGAGACTCAAGGACTCTGAAATTAAAATATAAATACGTATCAGTAATGAAGAATAAACCAAGATGTAATCCACTGGTGTCATGATGATGAATATACAGAGATCAATACTGTACCTACCTGACATAAGATGGATCTGTGGATTAAAAACAATACGTTATAACATCAATAGTTCAACCAAATGAAAACATGCAGCTATAAATGTTTAGTCAGTGTCTTCCTCATGTTAACCCAATCTGGGTCATTTCATACCTTTGGCAGATCTACAAGCTCATAGTGCGTCACTTCGTGCTATGAGCTTGTAGACACATTTCTAACAAATCAAATGAATCTGAACCTGACAATTAATTGAATCCCCTAACATGAATGTTCAAGAATAACACCAAATGGAACCAGATTTAAATCATTGGATTGGATGATTAAAAAAGTGTATACTGTACCATTTTCATAGTCATCATCAGGCTGGTTTATCACCCCATAGACGCTTGTGTCACCTAAAAGTAAATAACATGCATTAATGTGGTGCTAAATTTAATGATTCCAGTGATGGTTCCTATTTAGTTAATGCTAATGAGGAAAAACAAACACAACAGGACTTCCAAAAAGGACTTTAAATGAAGATGTATTTCATTTTAAGTTAGACATTAATTGATTCAAAGTAGAAGCAATTGTCACACGTGTCCTTAATGAACGTGATTGGTTGAAAGACTGACCGTGCTGCAGTGGGCAGTACACATCATCAGCAGACGCCTGATCTGTAGCTGGGCTCGGATTGGTTCCCTGAGACTGGGCGGGTCTGCAATTAAAAGATCCATATTCATCAGCAGTAATGAAGTATAAAAGAAGATGTAATCTATTACTGCGGTGATGTTGATGAGTAGACAGAGTAATACTTAGTAGTACTCACCTGACACCACATGGATCTGTAAATGAAAAACAACACCTTATAACACAAGTATTTAAACCTTCTAATTATCATGTCATCTCAATCATTGCAATCTAGATACAATCCTTCTAATGTAATCTATAGGTAATCCATGGAGTGCAATCAAGTGTTAACACTTAGACCGCTAGCATTTATTGATAAATTATGATCTAATTCACACCAGCATTTTTCCCAGTTGAGCTCTTATTTTGAAAAGCCACATTTCCAAGATGGATCTATGCCGGTGCGCTGGAGAGCTCCACATCGACGCCTCTGTGCCATCAAAGAAACATTGTTTTGGCAAAAATGCCATCTGGGATGGAGCGCTACGAGCTTGTAGATCTGCTATTTTTGAAAAATCTTGAAAATGTGGCGCAATATATATTCTTTCAGAGCGAATGTTTTTAACTCAAATCTTTGCTTCTGGGGGTCCCTGGAACAACATAATTTCCAATGGCGGTCGGCGGCTATAACTTCTGGGTTCCTTGACATCAAATTGTTTAATATAACAATCAATATGTGAGTGTTTCTCACCTTTAGATGTTCCGTATCGCCACAGCAGGAGCAGCAGGATAGACAGTAAAATCACAACAAGAAGTCCTACTATCAGACCCACATGTAGAGAAGTCAGTCCTGCAGGTCTAGGAGACACTGAACGTGGAGACAGGATCGACAAAGACAATAGCATTTTAGTTACGGTATACCTTCATAAATAGACCTACAGTCATTCAGTATAATATACAACAAACATGGCATAATTGGCATTTAGTGTAAAATCGCCCAGACCTTTTGATAGTCCTTGTCACATGAATTACAAGATAATTTGTTGTTGATAATGAATTATATTTCTGCAATAAATAGTGACATTTGTAGCATGTTACGTGCCGTTTCGTGATATCTATGTAGTTTAGAGGCCCCTCTCGCAACATTTGTCAGGTAATAATAGCCAATTAGAATGGAATACATTCTAATTGGGGTTATGACAAATCCTGGTGTTTTTTTAAAATGATGTATTTATTTCCATGTTATATGGAAGTAGAGAATCATAGCAACAAAATAACATTATTTAGATTGTAACTTTGTAAAATTGTATATTTTGTAAATTGTAAATTGGAACAAAGTCTTAAAGATCATGACAAATGCCTGCTATTCAGAGACTAGTATACTATCTCAAGGTACTTTGTGTGAATGTCTCTGGGGCATATATTCCATTGATCTTATGCATACCTTTGAAAGACACTGTGATGGTTTTGCTGAGTTTGGAATATTGTAGGTCATGATTCCGTTGACCTTGACACTGGTATTCACCACTGGGATTTTCAGAAGGACCTAAAATGTATTCAGAGTTTTGACTGAAAGACACAACCCTATTATCCTTCAGCCATGTGTATGTCCAGTCAGAAGGACTTTCTGGTAGCGTACAGTTCAGAGTAAGAGTCTCAGGCCTGTCAGGGTGTCTGCTGAGAACAGGAACAGGTGCCTCTGTAGAACACACACACACACACACACGTTCAGTTCAGTTCAGTGAACCTGCACACGTTTAACTGCCATGGCTGAGGGAAGTAGGGGTGCTGGGGGGGCTGTAGCACCCCCTCCCCCCAGGCACAGCCCCCCCTCGAACAGGAGGGGAAGAAAAAAAAAAGATAAATATGCTGTATCACAGTATTGGCACCTTATCCTGGTGAATTGCCTGTGTCAGTTCGTTCATATAACTTGCGTGTGGAGAGGGAAAGTAAAGGCCACGTTTGCGAGTGAAAATGCGCGTGCATGATGCGCGTGCACGCGCATTTTTGCGGCGCGCGCATTGCGCGCGCACCCCCTACTAGACGCTCAGCCCCTGCGAGTGTAAAGTACTTCCCGCGGGCCTGTTAACTGCTAACTTTTATTTAATTTAATATCGAGTAGACAAATATTATTTATTTTTACCACTATTTCTCCCCAATTGTCATTATGTGACAATTATCCTCCACGCACATTTCTGTGTTGCCACCACTGTCACTGTGACACTGCCTGTGGTTGGTGCCAGATGATCTATATGTTTGTGATGTCTTTGTGCTCAGATTGAAGAAATTAAAAAACAATATAAATAAATATTATTTATATTGTGTTTCGGTCGTTTTTAAATTTATTTTTTTTAAATTGAGAACTGCTAAGGGTTCTGTCATGCTCATTTGAGTCTTGACCACTGCTGTAGAGCCCTTGTCTACCAATCACATTGCTTGATTGGAACTACCTGATTGGAACTACCTGTTGTATAAAAGGAATCAATCATATTAGAGTACTGTATATTTGAACTCACCAGAGACATTGATATAAACTGAGGTGCTGTACGCTGTGAAGTATGTTTGGTCTCCTCTCCCTCCTCGACACCAGTATCGTCCACTCTCTGAGACACTGGACGGAATGAATGTGTAGGTTGTCTGTGTTGTCACCGTCGTCACTGGTACTGTTATAGAGCCTTTGTTGTCTCTGTACCAGTAAATGTTCCATGAAGCTGTACTCTCCACTTTACAGGTGAGAGTCACATTGTTTGTTGTCAGTACACTGGATCTGTCTGATTCCAGTTTAGGCTTTGGTTTAGCTGTGTGGTTTATGACAGTTGAGAGAATTACAAACACCCAATACTTATGTACAGTTCAGTTCAAATTAATTTCTCTAACATAAACTGGGAAAAAAACATTATTTCACTTGCATGCATGCACACACGCACGCATGCGCACACACAGACACACAGACACACACACACAGACACACACACACACACACACACACTGTTATGTCTACACAGTAGTACAGACCATAATTAAACCATTATCATAATATAAACACAATGTCAGTGTGATGAGTAAATGATATGACTTACCTGACACCACCAAGGTGACTTCACTTTTTTTCACAACCTGGTTATTCCCTGTAAGACGGCCGGTACACTGGTATTTACCACTGAGCCTTGTGCTCTGTAGCGTTGTATTAAATGCATAAGGATTCTGACCAGAGTATGTTTTAAAGAAAGCACCATCTTTGTCTATTGAATAAGACCAGTCCTGCTCTCCTTCATTCATGTCACATGTGAACGTAACAGTCTCTCCAGTGAATGCTGGGTTGGGCAGAACGGTCAGAACAGCTGGAGGTCTCTCTACACAAACACATGGATCAATCATTGTGTTTGATTTAGACCATGCAGTGGAATATATAGTGGAACAGGACACAGCAGTGGGAGTGGTTTTCTGGTTCCACTGAAAAATCGGCCATTTATTTTTCCCTATAGAGATTTATGTTTTAAGCTTATAAAGCTATCCATGATCCTGGTGATTCATGACCATAATACCTTGTATTATTCTGTGAAAAAAATAACAAAGATTTAATGGTATGATGTAATACTTTTAGTTATTTAGTTTAGCGTTTTTAATTAAAAAATAAAATTTCACCAGGAGTGGCTTGATTCTATAGGCTTAAAATAATTGATATAAATAATATGTTTGTAAATCTCTATGAGAAAAATGAATTGCTGATTTTTCAGTGGAACCAGAAAACCACGCCCACTGCTTTGCCCTATAAAGCTATGTGAAATAGTGTGTTTATAACTCACCAGAGACATTGATATCAATGCGGTTGCTGTACTCTGTGTAGTATGGTGGGTCTCCTCTTCCTCCTCGACACGAGTAGATTGTACTCTCTGAGACTGTGGGACTGTAGGTTGAGCCTTCTGTCACCGTCACTGGTTCAGAGTCAGACTCTTTGTAGTCTCTGTACCAATAGATTCCCCATGGAGGTGTACTGTCTTCCACAGTACAGGTGAGAGTCACGCTGTCTAATGCCAGTAGGCCTACAACGGGTCTGTCTGATACCAGTGTAGGTGTTGGTTTAGCTGTAATTTATAAAAGTGACATAAAATAGAACTGTTTAAGTATTTCTCCCAAAAGCTTGAATTAAAGAGCATCTTACACCAAAAAGAAAACATTACACCAAGAAATACAAACAGGACAAATGGTGTAGTAAATCTATGTATAATTTTAGAGATGTCTGTCTGTATTTCTATTGTCTATAAATGTCTGAGGCAATGCCGCTGCTCCTCACTGGCTGCACCAATGGCTCCGAATTTGCACACAGGCATTGTTGCCCATTACATTATGGAGGTCTTAACAGGGCCCTTGTTTTTCAATTTAACAAATTTAACACTGTTTATTAGCGTTTTTTGCCAACTCCATTTAACTCTAGCACCGAAGTTTTTGCCGTCACTGCTGCATGTGCGCAGTTACAGCACAGTTGGTTGCGGGCTGAGCTCACACGGTTAATGCAATGCTCTATGCTCGTTGGGTTGTGTCATGGGTTGTGTCAATGCATTTCCAATGGGAGTCACATGGTTTGACACAACATTGTGTTGTGTGAGGGGGAGGGGCGCAGTCGAAACACAGCTGAAAGCCATACAACAGACCATGTGACCTCCATTGGAAATGCATTGGGGGCGGCCATGACACTCACAACAAAAATCACTGCATTAACCGTGTGAGCTCAGCCTAATCGAATTCAGTTACCTCCCGTCCCCTCCCTAACGCAGGTTACAGAATCGCACAACTTCACACACCTGCTGTAACACGCAGAGCTGCGCCCCAGAGAAGTATTAGGGCTACGCTCAACGAGCAGTTGTGAAAACGTGCACACGTGCGTGTGCCATGCGTGCGTGTGTGAAAAAGGCTGATTTCCGCACCGCAGCGAGCAGCCTCGAACAGGTGCTAATGTTACTTATGAGCTGGACAGCAGGAAAGCGACAACAAAACAGTCATTGTTTATGCATTCATTTTTAAATTGTAAGGGTATAGGGCAGGTGTTTTTAGAGATAAAACTAGTGTCACAAGATAGCATCTCGGCCACAGGAACGCCCATTGCGCAATGTTAAATCCCACAATCCTTGGGTGCATGCAAAATAGGGCCCACGGTCTCTACAATATATATCTTTTAATACTTTTGTGACTGAAATACCAATTAGTTACCGGTAATAACAATACGTTTAAATCCACAATGTAATATTTGACTCAAACCAAATACAAACTGAGAGGATATAATTGAGAGGATGAAGTGTGTGACAGGTGTAAATATGATCTTTACTGAGTGAATAAAGACAAAAGATAATAAGTTAATCTTCACCTTGACTGAGTCCACAGGAGAGGAAGATGCTCACCACTGGAGAGAGAGAGAAAAAAACATTTGATATCAAGCAATATCAAGCTAAGCATGAGTTCTCAAACTCGAAAGCCCGAACCCGACCAGGGCCGACCCGATCCGGCCAGGACGGGCTTAATATGTATAACACGGGCCTAACACGGGCATATACTGTATATATGCCTGTTCTGTCTGTTTGTGTATTTATGTTAGTTCTCAAATTCTGCCCACACCCAACCAGGCCTGACCCGAAGTTTTAGGGTCGGGTCAGGTCTAAATTAAAATCTATGCTAATAGGGCTAGGCTGGGCATCGGGCCTGATCAGTTAGGGCAATTCTCAGGCCTGTGGAGAACTCTAACATATGCTATATGGCTCAAGTTCAATGAGAAAAAAATACATAAAAACTTGAAAGGGATTTTACTTTAAAACACTTCTGTGGTCATTTTAACACCTACTCTAGTTTGTGTGCGCACCACAGACAGTATTTAAGACAGTATTTTATCTTGTCAAATTTGGAAGTATCTATAGAGGGCATTTCCAAAAGCACTTTCACTTCTTCTAACCCACAAATGCAAAATGTTTCACTTTACGTCATGCAACTTCCTGCATGGGGTTCTGACAGCAGCAGAAACCCACGACTTACAGTCCTGGGTAACGCCCCTTTATAGCGTGTGTACAGTACGTGTGTTGACAGTGTTGAAGAAAATGTTGAAATCCTTTCATCATAACGTATGACAATACCAAGCTTCCAATCTGAGGCTGCACATTAACGCATAGTTTGATGTATTGAGAAGAATGTAAATGTAGCCTAATTTGTAATTGTAAAGTTTATGATGGTGTCTACTGTATACTGTAGTTGCATCATCACTGCGGTACTTCAGCCTGTTGTTCACGTTTTTATTATTATATTGTATTATTTCCTATAGTCAATATTGATGAAATGATAAATATACATGGAGTTGAAAACTTTTGTCACGATCCTAAATAAAATAAAAAAACTTTAGATTAAACTTTAAAGTGGCACTATGTAACTTTTTTAATTAATACAATGTCATTTTGTTAAATCTGTATCTTAATACAATTGTCGTGTATTTTCACACCCAACTAACCCTAAACTCACTAAAGTAGAGAAAATGAACTCTAAAGCAAGCAGCAAACTGTAGTCATCAGATCGAAGAGAAACAGGCAGAGAGAGTGAACTGGAATCCCATCGAAGTATTTATTGCAGAAGTACAAATACAACAGAGTCCAGAACAGAGCTTCAGACCCTGAGCATGGAGCCCAGGGCCTCCATAGTACTGACCACCGGAGCGGCCAGCACAATACTGATGATTTTCACATTGACAATTGGCATGATATATACTTTTGCATACTGAGTTGAATTCAAGAAGGGTGGAGTTAAGATTTACATACAGATCAACAGATGGCCGAGAGACAGCAAATGGCTGTCCCACAAACATCTTGAGACAAAAGAATGCTTAAGTGTCTCCAACACCTCACCGAGCCTCAAAGGGTATAGAACAAAGCCTAGCCACAGGTACTTCCCTGAGAACTTCTGATGAAGGAAGGCCCCCAGACTAAGCACTTTTGACCAGACAATGTGGCTCCACTCAAATTGGCAGTACCAAAATGTATAGTGTAGTTATTGACAGAATATAGCAAATATTGGCTATGGACTATATTTTACGAGACCACACAATATAACTAAATATAATTGAGGTGGTTGTATTGTGTCTCCCAGTCCCTGCTCTTCTATTGAGACATTTAGATCGTGTCAAAGGTCATATAGACACAGGATCTGACATGAATTTTGACCTGGCAGGCTCAATTAGCATAGTAACCATAACACCATAAAAGAGTAAAGTTACATACAGTATTACTGATTTCATGTATTCAAACTCATCAGCTTAATACTAGTTTAATGGTGATATATAACTGACCTACTATACATAATTATACTCACAGAGGAGAACACAGGCCAGGGTGTGTAGTTTCATCTTCTCTTGAATGGCTCCGAAAAACCTTCTACTTCCTGTTAATAGCGAACTAATAGTTGCAGAGAGAGAGAGAGAGAAGCGGGGGGGGGAGGCGGGGGTTCACGTCATGCCATGAGCGCTTTGGTAAACTGCTCTTCCTTCCTCTTTTACGGTAGAGAGGCTGAGAAAAAGAGTGCAGTTGCAGATCATTTCCAGAGATAATAATGATTATGTAATTTTGACCCTTATGACCATAGACCTGCAGGGGTGCCCAAAAGTTAGATCGCGATCTACCAGTATAGATCAGGGGTTCTCAACCCGTGGGTCGCGACCCCTCGGGGGGTCGCCAAATTATTGTAGGGGGTCCCCAAATTATTTTAAATTTTATTTTCACGATTTTTCAAAAATAGCAGACCTACAAGCTCGTAGCGCGCCACTCGGTGGCGTGCTATGAGCTTGTAGATCTGCTATTTTTCAATAGCTAAATTATAACAATGCTTAAAACACAAAGGGGTTCCCGCCCAAAATGGTTTAAGGTTATTGTAGCAGTCAATTTATATTGGGGGTCGGGAGGGGGCGGGGCGGGGGTCCCGAGACATTGCCAAAGCATTTCCGGGGGTCCCCGGCCAAAAACGTTGAGAACCCCTGCATTAATGTACCTTAGAGCTGTTGTGTGGAAATAATAAAATTATTTTTTTCATAATTACAGTTCTAGGAAACAGAATGGGGGGACTTTTTATTATTATTTCCACACAACAGCTCTAAGGTATATTAATGACATAGTAAAATGTTGAAAATGGGTGGTTTTCCCCTTTAAGCTGGGCAGAAAGAACCTTCAGAAAACGACTTTGAAGTCATGAAAGGTATGATCAAAAATACAAGGAGATTAATGGCAACTCTGTGTACAAAGGATTCTTCCACATTCTCCCTCCTTCTGTTGTGACTAAGAGTTTGACCTTCCTAACATTCTGGAATATCAAATAACGCCCTCACTTTAATCATTAACGGGGATCTTTGCGAAGCTCTGCACCAAAGGCAATGACTCTTGGCTCACATTTATGATCTTTCTATACAGTAGAAGTTGGATTAAAGTTTGACTTGAGTTAAAAGGGATGCACTAAGTGATATATTTTTTTGTTAGTAATATACTATATATCTGATTGACTTTTACACCACTTAAAGGGATAGTTCAGATTTTTTTGAACTATGGGCGTAGTGATATGGACACAAAAAACATAGTTCCGTGTGATAGAGGGGTAACAAATGAACGAAAGTTCCACTAATATTTTAGAAATGGGTCAACAATACAAATGACGTTAGTTTTGTGGATTAATTTACTTTTATTGCGTGGGGCCCAGTGCCCCCCACAAAATGACCGGAGCTACTTAATATTCCCCCAAAACCAGAGCAGAAGTCCCACCACGGGACTCGGGCAATCAATGAATACAGTTGCAACCACTATATTAATGGCAATTATTTCATACAGCTTAAATTAAAAAAATCTTAACTATCCCTTTTAAATGGTAAAAATCAGACCTATCTGAAGTGAGTGGTGCAACAGCTCCCCCTGTTGGTACCCTAAACATACATGCATAGAGACAGGGACATACATTGCTGGGCATTGGAGTGGCTGCACCCTATGGTTGCACCACTCAAAAATATATGTTTCTCCAGATTAGGTCAATTTGCCGATCGCTGATCGAGTCATTTGGAGTGAATATCGGCCGATCACCAATCGATCGGTAGCCGATTGATCGGAGCACCGATAGCAATCACTGCTATAGACGGCCATCTCCTCGTCTCCCCAGCTCTTTAGTAAGCATGAAATACAATTTCAGGTTGGCATACCAATTATATCCAATCAGGAGCGAGAACTCGTTCAGGATACAGGGTGAACAAGTGAAAATTGAAAGTGATGAAACAAACTAAACTGGAACGCTAAATGAAGCTGATAAAATTGAGCTGGGGACATGATGGGGAGTTAGAAACACTGTAGCAATGTTTACTGTTGGAATACAGAGCTGTGTGTGTGTGTGTGTGTGTGTGTGTGTGTGTGTGTGTGTGTGTGTGTGTGTGTGTGTGTGTGTGTGTGTGTGTGTGTGTGTGTGTGTGTGTGTGTGTGTGTGTGTGTGTGTGTGTGTGTGTGTGTGTGTGTGTGTGTGTGTGTGTGTGTGTGTGTGTGTGTGTGTGTGTGTGTGCCAAGCTGTGCCGTCATGTTTGTCTTGTAATTAATTGCTAATTAGTTGCAGGTGTTCTATTAATGCTACATGGAGACATACTGTACACACTTGTAGACGCGTCTGCCACTGCTTAAATATAACACAGATTGCAGTGGTGTAAAGTAACTACTTAAGTACAATTTTGAGGTATTTTTTACTTTAGTATTTCCAATACTTTTACTCCACTACATTTGTTTGAAAACTTCAACTATCTACAAGCTCACAATGCGACGCATTATGAGCTTGTAGATCGTCTACTTTCAAAAGATTTTTCGACATTTTATACATTTGAAAAGTGAAATGGGACAAACTGCATAATGAGCACTTTCTACTTTTGGTACTTATTTTTTGATCAAAGTTACATGAGTCAAAAATAGCATACAAATTTTTCTTGAACTTTTTTTTTTTACCCCTCCCTCCCCTCCAGAGTATCTTGTACCATTAACAATTAAATAAAAGGCACATACAAAAATAGAAGAAATTAATCAAATATTAGACACAATATGCAAACAAATAATAATAATTTTTGGTACTTATTTTGATACCAATTCCGGACGTTTACTTGTAACAGAGCATTTCCACATTGCAGTATTGATACTTTCACTTTTACACAATCCTACGCACCTCATTGGGATTCCAGTCTGTGCAACAGTCTGTACAACAACACAAGCAGCAAAGTTCAGACCTGATCACTATTCAGCCGCTCACCAAGGGCTCTGCTCTTCTGTGTTTGTTTAATCAGGTCTTCGGGGTCCTCTTGCAGATGTTCTGAAGGTCATTGCATCCTGTGTATGAGGGCACTGGGTTTTCCATACTAATGTGTACCAGTAAACTCCATGAGACATGTACCTTACTTTTTGTGCAATTTATATTAATATTCCATGCAAACTAACTATTTAGTCCCATGTATGTATGTATGTATGTCGTAGGTTATGCAAATCATGTGTGTACACTGAAAGTCAGTCAAACTGTAAAAAGGAAAAAAACGCTTTCATTCACTTATTTAGCATTTTATCTTTTCCTTCCGGCTGTTCCCTTCACTGGTCGCCACAGCGAATCATCTGCCTCCATCTCACCCTGTCCTCTGCCTCCTCTTCTCTCACACCGACTAACTTCATGTTCTCTTTCACTACATCCATAAATCTCCTCTTTCTGCTAATACACTCACTATCCCTCCTCTGTACATGTCCAAACCATCTCAGTCTGGCCTCTCTGGCTTTATCTCCAAAACATCTGACATGCGCTGTCCCTCTAATGTACTCGTTCCTGATCCTATCCTATCCATCCTTGTTACTCCCAGGGTATAGTCTCGCAACAACTATTCCACCATCTTAGAATGCTATATAGCAGGGGTGCCCAAAAGGTAGATCGCGATCTACCAGGAGATTACAAAGGCTGTGCAGGTAGATCACATGACATGCCCCTAAAGAGTATTTCATTTAAATATATTGAAGAAAAAAAACGATAAAAAAACATTTCTCCCCCTCTATTTCCCATTCCAAGTGCATTTGTCTTATACTGTACAGAATGTAACACAAACTCTAATATTCCGAAGCCCCCTCAGGTACATATTTAAACTATTTTCAGCAATGGTATAATAATTGATTTGGTGGGTAGATCTTGCCGAGCTGGTCATTTTGAAAGTAGTCAAAAAGTGTGGGCACCCCTGCTATATAGAGTAGAACTTCACCTTCCAAAATCTGAATAAGGAAGCTGCCATTTCCGTTCACAAAAATACATAATATGTATTATATATATATATATATATGAATTATGCTATACATTATGCTTAGATGATTTAGATCTATATTAGGATTACTTTGCACGGCTGTGAAGACTAAACGGAAGTGAGGAGGAAGCTTCACTTCCCCATTATCGCTTGCTTATGATCAGATCTTCCGTTCTCCAGACTGTATGACGGAAGCATTTGGAAATTGCGAGAGGCAACAGTCTTGCCATGCAAGACTACTCCCAGAGAGAACCTCAACATTTTAGTCTCTGCTACCTCCAGTTCAGCTTCCTGTCTTTTCTCAGTGCGACTGTCTCTCTCAACTATACAACATAGCTGGTCTCACCACCGTCTTGTACACCTTCCCTTTCAATTTCATTCTTTCTTGCTGATAATCACACCAGACTCCACCCATTCCAACCTGCTTCCATTCATTTCTTCACCTCTTTTCCACACTCTCCGGAATGTTGACCCGAAGTACTTAAAATCTTCCACCTTCTTTAGCTCTGCTCCCTGTAACCTAACCCCACTCAGTACGAGAGGAACCGCAGGTTCAGACATTTGGTGCATGTGCTTGGCTGAGGAGCCAATGGGGCGACTCTACCATCTGCAGGCTTATGACTGAACGCCTCCAAGTCCGAATCCCGCCTAGTCAGTTCCACTTGGGTTCCTCTCATTCACAGAAATGTATCGTGTTCTGTCTTGCTACGGCTAACCTTCATTCTTCTCCTTTCCAGGGCATTATTATCCCCACTTCTCTAAATGATCAGTTTAAACCAAACTAGAAATGCAGCATAGCATGACCCCGCCGACCAGTTGACCGTTTACATCCATGTCTGTGACATGGATGTAACATTTGTGCCAAATGTCATGAAAGTCCCTCCTCAGACATGGCGTTCACAATATTTGGACGGATGGACGGACAGACAGGCATACCAGAAATATACTGTGCTGCTACTGGGCATGGCTGTATGGCATGGCATAAAAAAAATCAGTATTTCCAATAGTCAGAGGAATCGCTGAGTAGCTTAAATTGTACCTTGATTTGTTAACCAAATGGACCCAAATGATAAGGGTCCATTTTGGCCCATTTGTACACTGTCATTTGAGACCCCCTCAAGGAATCCTGAGGGTTCCAGGACCTCGCTTTTGCGAACCACTGATTTAAATATCTGTGCTATAAATTCAGAGGCACATAATGTTCCCTGCTACAGATGGAATTCCATTCCAATTACATTTCTGTGGACATATCAATAGTAACGACGCCATAGTTTCTGGGACAAATACTTCAGCCTCTCGATTTCTTGGCTGTAAAGCGAAGAATATTCAGGGCAATACGCTATAGTCAACTCAAAAACATCCTCTAGGACAAGCGAGCACATTTAATACAGCTTCATTAAGAAAGCTGGTCCCAATGCATGCAAATACAGTTCTGTAAGTGACCAATGAATTGAGCGAACTTGGTAATGTATGCAAAAGATTAAAATGCAGTCTTCTATTGCCTATCTTCTTGGTCAACCTGAACACAACCCATTTGAATTAGTAGTTGCTGCGAGAGTGAGGTCTAGCCAACACCAACTCGGGATTCCTGGATCGCTGCCCTCCACAAATTCCTATCCAACATCAGGTTCTTGAGCTCTGCAGTGTTGTCAGCCAAGCTGTCGCGCCGCAGCACGTCTACATAGGTGGTACGCTTCTTTCCCCTCCTGACTTTGCCCTGGGTCAATTTACTTGCCTCAAGTTCTGGGTGCCTGACGCAGTGCCCTGCCAGCCTCATCCTTCTCTCTCCGACTTTGTCCGTGATGCGTGGTAGGTCCCCATAGAGGTCCACATTTTAATTAAACGACGACTATAAAGCATGATTTATATGTTGTAGGCCTATCTTGTGTTGCATGCCGAAGATAGCAGAGCTCAATGTGTGTCACATCCGGGACTTGTTGTGGGCTTGTGTGTCACTCATCATTGTATACAATGGAGCTTGAATCGGACATATTCACGACGGGTTTGGATGTAGGACCTGATACATTCCCAGAAGGGGGATGTGTTATCCCTACACTGCAGCCTCAAATGTTCTATCGGTGACTGATGGGTTGAGGGAACAATGTCTAATTTGACATACTTGGAATGTCTAACATGAAAGAAACAAATGACTTTTTCCTAGTAGTGAGGACAACAGTCCCCAACGCGTGATTTCTTTCTCCGTACGCTTTAAGACAGACCCGCCCTTGGTGACGCCCCCCGCGCGGCCCGCCTGCCTCTGATTGGCCGCGAACCCTCTTATTGGCTAGCTATGCTGCTGCTGTCAGAAGAAGAGTAGAGGAAGTAGGGAGAGAAGTAGTGAGAAGCTTAGTGATAATAATATTAAAACGTTAGCGATTTAGCGATAATATTAAAACGCCAACATTTATCTGTCGCCGTCCCCGATAAAAGGTAAGTTTCTACTGGAAACTAACATTTTCTATGGGATGTTTCCCCTTTAAAAACATTTTGATTAGAGTTGGGAGTTTACAGTAATGTGATTCATGTCATTGTCATTGTCACTATACATTATTATGCACAGTATGTGAAATTTGTCCTTTGCATGTATCCATGCAAACTATTAGTACAGTAGCAGTGCGGGTACTATTAATACAGTGCACGCACTGCACGGCGCGTTAATTGTCTTGCTCAGGGACACTTTGACACATAGTGGGCGAGTTGAGATGCAAACCCTACAAGGCCTACAGTGTACATGTACACAGAGCCGGATTTACCTTGCTGAGGGCCCCTGGGCTGGAGCAAATTTGAGGGCCCCCCTCAAATTTGAGGGCCAAATCGCGTCCTGCGATTTAGCCGAGCGGCATAGCCGCGAGGCCGAATTTTTTTTGGGCTATTTTGTTTTCATTTTGGGGTACCCAGGCCCCTAAAAAGAGAGGCAGGCAGGCAGAAGCTCTCAATGGTTTAACCATAATACAACTAAATACAATAACAATACACACATTTCACTTGAATTGGATTTCACTTTACAATGTTATAATAAAAAGCCCCCGGGCTTCAGCCCACCCTAGCCCAACGGTAAGTCCGCCTCTGCATGTACAGTATGTTGCTGGGGGAAAAAAGTGTAAAGTGAGTAAAAAAAGAAATCATCTATCTAAATTCCGGAAATCGGTGTCTGCCTGCCTTTGCTTTTAATATGTAGTTGACTGAGGTCATAGTACTTATGTCATCATACTAGGGCATTCACTTCTAGTAATTTTTACTAGTTGCCTAGTTTACTAGTCGACTAGTTGTTTAACTACCTATTATGTATTATGTTTTTTTTTTTAATACATATTTGTACATTGAAAA
Source organism: Electrona antarctica (assembly GCF_951216825.1). Lineage (NCBI taxonomy): Eukaryota > Metazoa > Chordata > Actinopteri > Myctophiformes > Myctophidae > Electrona > Electrona antarctica. The sequence continues at coordinate 40,891,994 of NC_136795.1, forward strand.
ATTGTACATGGTGACTATAACCATAATCTACCTGATCTTGAGGCCTACAAAATCGGGAAAAAAATAAAAAATAAAAAAAATAAACTCTTTTTCCCCTTTTTTTTATCATATCAACTAGTCAACTAGTACCAACAAGGTCGACTAGTGGATTTACTAGTCGACTAGTAAACTAGTCGACTAGTTGCTTAATGCCCTACATCATACATGACTGATATCACAGTGTGGCCTTCAAATGCTATAATAACGGGTACGACACTTAGGCTTGTCCCTAGAAAGAAAGCCAAGAGTCTTCTCTTTCATTTCATGTATTGCCCTAAATGTGGTGTGGAGGCAACTTAATGGAAGGTCAATCTAACTTATAAGCTAATAGACTTTTCGAGTTAATTGAACATCTACAGCAGGGGTGCCCACACTTTTTCGACTTGAGGGCTACTATCAAAATGACCAGCTCAACAAGATCTACCCACCCAAAAAAGTATTATCCCATTGCTGAAAATAGCAGCACAGGCCTTACATACTATAAGACAAACACACTTGGAATGGGAAATAGAGAGAAGAAAATGGAATTCGAAGTTATTTGTATATGACTTTGTAATGCTATGTTTGTGTGCAGAACTATTGAAAGCAAATTATTGCATTGTGTGTTTGAGCTCACCTTAATTCAAGTAGCAGATGGCAAAATATACATTTTTAATGATATATATTTTGGGGCATGTCATGTGATATACCTGCAAAGCCTTTGTGATCTACTGGTAGATCGCGATCTACCTTCTGGGCACCCCTGATCTACAGTATGTGTCACCACAGCAAATAGGGATCCACATGGGACTGGGAAATGACTGTACGGGTTCCAAATTGCACGTAGAGTCAAGTGGCCATTGAGTGTTAACTTGAAAGGACCCCCGGTGTTGTTGTGATGTATATATCTCCATGCATCTGTAATCTGTAATCAATGCACTCCAGTACTTTCCATTCATTTGCACAGCAATTTTCTCATTTCGTGCTGGCAGTCGTAGGGACTATACTTACAGCGAGGCTGTGGTATAAATCCTCGAGACTTAATTAAAGAAAACAACAGCCTAAAACTAAGATTACTTACTAAGCTTATGCATAGACATTCTCTTCGCCATGGTGGTGGATCATAAAATCCAGCTCTCAAAATAAAGTCTCCCTGTCTCTCAATTCAACCGAATCTGACAGATCTGCCTGCAGCTTCTAATGAAGACTTCAACGTCCACATAAAAGAGTTAGAAAATAGTTTGAGACAAAGAGGCCATGAAGAGACGTGGATTAAAAGTTACTCATCATCATGTTTCTTCAACTTGTCACAAACTGAATGCCTTAAAGGGGCATTCCACTCATTTTCTACATTTTACTATGTCATTAATATACCTTAGAGCTGTTGTGTGGAAATAATAAAAAAGTCCCCCCATTCTGTGTTTACTAGAACTAGAGGTCTGAAAAAAATCATTAACATGGTGAAACACATCTTGATGATGTCATCAAGATGTGTTTCACCATGTTAATGATTTTTTTTCATAATTACAGTTCTAGGAAACACAGAATGGGGGGGACTGTTTTATTATTTCCACACAACAGCTCTAAGGTATATTAATGACATAGTAAAATGTTGAAAATGGGTGGTTTTCCCCTTTAATGCTACTACAAAAAACAAACGCAAACAAACAGAACACAGTGGTTTGTTTTGCCTTTCATTATTCATTCAAGGACATGGTAGATGATGCAGTCAAAGAACATCGTCACGTTGTTTATACGGATCTGGACCAGCACTGAAGTGTCCATCTAAGGGCCCTTGTGTGCTGCAAGAGACCACTCAACTTCTGTAACATGCTGGTGAGAGCAGATATCTCCCCCCCCTTCATCAGCATCACATTTCCTTTGCTTTGTCCCCTCTCTGGGAAAAAAAAGGCTGATTAGGTCTTCTTTCGCCTCGTCCAAGAGTCTGCCGTTGTTTGGTTGGGCGCCTGAGGAGTGGGGGAAACGGATTGGTTAAACGTTTGATGGCTTTCTGCAATGCTTTGCTTGCATTTCAACAAGTAGAATCAATCACTTGTGATGCAATGAGACGGCATGCGGGTGGCTGTGGCTCAGGAGGTAGAGCAGGTCGTCCAATGATCCCTGGGTCGGCGGTTCGAATCCCGGCTCCTCCTGTCCACATGTCGAAGTGTCCTTGGGCAAGACACTGAACCCTACATTGCCTCCAATGAGTTGGTCGGTGTTAGCTTGCCACCATTGGTGTGTGAATGTGGGAAGTGAGGACGCTGGCGTCGACTGTTCGCCGCTTCACCTCCCAATGTATGAATGAATGAACCATTGTAAAGCGCTTTGAGCACTTGGAAAAGCGCTATAAAAATGCAATTCATTATGCACCGACCTGCAACGGGGCAATTCAGACAACTGTTCTCCACAATGTTCTGCAACGCTTAGGTCCCATTGGTCTGGACTGGCCTTTATGGTTCACCCTGCAGGGGGCGACGTTAAGCTTGTTTCTCTGGGGGGTTTTTACGGTACACCTACAGATGTTGTCCAAACATCACGCGAATTGGTCTCTCTATAGCCTCTCTATATTCATACTCCATCCTGATTGGCTAAGATTGGCTTCCAAAGGTCGCAGGAGTGCTCCGTTTTGAACAAAATGCTGCAAATCATGAACACATTGTGTGATTCCATAGACTTGTGCACATTTCCACTAGGTCGAGGATGAAATGCCACTTGAAAAATTTCAGCCTCATGGTGGCGCTATAACTATTCATGATTTTACCTTGTTTTTACCGTTGCACCAATCTGGGTAAAACTTTGTATGCACACTCCCTGGAGGCCAAGAAATGTTTTTTTTCACATCTGCTCTTTATTGCGCCGACTTATGTAAAACACATTTTTAGCTAATTCAGATTTTATCCAAATTTCTCACAAATCGGTACACGTGATCTCTATAGTCATGTGATCAAGACGGGTCTATTTGATTTCTCATATTCCATCCTGATTGGCTAAGATTGGCTTCCAAAGTTTGCATGAGTGGCCCGTTTTGTACAAAATGCTGCAAATCATAAACGCAGCATCCGATTGTGGTGAAATTGTGCACGCATAACATTGCATATTCCCATTTTGATTGATTGATTGAAAAACAATCTGAGAATTACAGTACATTTCAAGCACAAACTCAATACAAAGGCTGTTAAAACCCATTTACCGCTACCATTATTTAATCCCTCTGTCGCGTCCTGCCAGGGTTTTATCGCGCGTGACACTTACTTTGAAGAGCCAAATATCCGTAATCGCATTTTACTATGAAACCATTCCGTGTGTGTTGACGAAGCTGGTGCTTGTTCTCTCGGTCGGTGGTGGAAAAAGTGGACCGCGAGTATCACAGCGCCTGCTACAGGCCGTTGAAAACGCTTGTCTGGGACAAAGCGACCCCTGCAATGTCGCTTCTGTGAGATAAAGCCGTCTGAAAACAGAGCCGGCAATGTAAGTGGATGCGCACGCATTTTCAAAATGGCCGCGCCCATTGGGTCAGAAGCATAACCAAGCTAACGGACGGTAGATTTCGATACGATCGTATTAAAACATGCATTAATGAATACATCGCTGTTAAAACGGCTTTTCCGTTTGTGGCAGGCTACAAGATTCTACGTGTTAATATTCCTATGTTCCTGGCGGGCAAACGATTAACTGTGAGTGGACGACCCAATTAAGCATTACACTTGTTTACAAGAGGGTCCACCATGTTCAATTCATCAAAACATTTAGAGACGTACAAATAGACACTTCTATATAGACAAAGAACAGAACAGGAATTCATCATAATGGAGGTAAAAAGGGAAAATAAATATATACAGTGAGGGAAAAGGGGGGGTGGGGGGGATTCAGATTTTACGGGGGCCAGTTTCGAATTGCAGCCATCCGTAGGTGCCCTTTGAGAGCGGTTTTGAAGGAGTCAAGGGATTCGCATGTCTTAATGACTGTTGGTAGGGCGTTCCCACTAGGCTGAGGAAGAAATGCCACTTGACTTCTTTTTTTTAACGCTCCTATGTAGTGTAGTTGCTTATTTGTGCTGGCTTCCTAATGTTGATTAAACCAGTGGTTCTCAAACATTTTCATGTTGAGGAGCCCAAATGAATATGTAAATGTCATCGTGTGCATCGTGTTTTTACATTTTCAAAACATTTCACATTTTTCCTCCAAGATTCTGATGGGACGCTTTGTGGATCGCTTGTAGATTGGCTAATTTGCAATTAGCCGGCGTTTAAAGTGATTGCGCGTCAACCGTCGCTTCTGTCGGGGCTTTGTTTTCATAGACCTGGTTTTTCTCACTGCTCTTGTAAAACTCTGGCACCACTGACTGCGGTGCATGCGTATTGACGAGTGGGCCGGATGAGAGCATATGGATGGAGGGGAGGGAGGAGGAGGGGTGTTTTAGAAGGTGCTGTGTGTAGGAACGGGAGCGTAGAGACAGTGGAGAGTGTCAGTGGTGCTAACACAGGGTCTGAATGTCTAACCTCGCACTCTGTGTGCTCTGATTAAAGAATGATTTATGGGTCTGCTCCAGAGCCTGTTCAGCAATCCGTCTCCTCAATGAGATTTTTTCTCCTCCCTCCCCTTCAAGGGGTTTGGTAAATCAAGCCATCCTCCTGGCCAGGAAGGATGCTCATCCTGCAGACAATGTCAATGTGTTCCGGAGAGTGAGTTATTAAATGTTCTAATCACAGAGACATTCGAGTTTGACCATTGCATACAGACTATTTGTCACATGAAATATTTGCCTCTGACAGTGAGGTAATATACAAACAAAATAAATGAATCACTTTCGTTGACTTGATGTGATTAGATTAACATCCCCCTTCTCTTAGAATTCACCTGGATGTGAGGACTATTATTTCATAATGTATTACCAGTATATAATCTCTTCTCCCCCAGTGCTTCGTTGCAATATTATTAAAATTGCATAGGCTACCGTATGCGGGTATGTTATAAAAGATAACTACACAATATCCCCTACCGAGGGAGCATCAGTTGGTTATTGTTTGTTCCTGCATTGGATGTGGAAGTGTTGGTTTGGTAATGTGGCAAACTTGCAAATGGGTCCATTTTTTTTCTCCACGCTCCGAGTGAAATTAACACCCCAGATTTCAGATGTGTAGCAGCAGCCTCTCTCACAGGCATGACAGCTCACTGCAGCGCTCTTTGACACATCCATCAATCATTCACAAATTATCCAAAGGACTGACATGTATCTATCAGACGCTGTCATGGCGTTCCTCCACTGGTGCCTGCCCTGCACAACAACATGATTTGATTCGTCAATGCATACATACAACCCCTATTCTGAAATAGAATAACGTTGTTGTTGTTGTGGTGTTCTAGGTGAACAAATATATCACAAATAAACATATTGTCGTTGTCGGGTGACACCTTGGAAGGTAGGCTTTTTTCCTAAACTCAACCCGCGGCCCGTGGGCCGCATGCGGCCCCTGCTTAATGTATCTGCGGCCCGTCATATGGTCATACCAATACAAATATAATTAGTTATTTTCATTGTTTCGAACAAGATTGTAGGTATTGTATTTGTAGTTTGTTCCAAGAGAAAGTGATATGGCCTGATGTCAGTTGGGTATTAACCACATACTTATTGATTCACCTGTGATAACCTGTTCAGTATATGTTCTCTTCACATTTTGTGAATGAATCTTCATTTTGTAACTTCATCATTAATTCATCACAATGTTTTTGTTCATTGAGGTTTGGCCTTATTGATTAGAAATATGGCTTTTTACTCTGCGTTTCCTTAGTGTTCAGTGTGTAGTCTGTACATTTGTAAACCGTTTCAAAATAATACTGACATTTTTTTACTTGAGGTCCTTGGACTTTTGGAATTTTGCTGAGTGGCACCTGAGCCATCTTTTTTTTCTTTTTTTTTTTGCGGCTTTCGCCTTTATTTTATATCTTTTTTATGGAGGGACAGACAGTAGGCTGACAGGAAATGGGGAGAGAGTTGGGGGGGAAAGACATGCAGAAAAAGGCCGTCGGGATCGGGAGTCGAACCCGCGGCACACTGCCAGACTGGATTACCAGCCAAGGTGCCTGGACCACTGAGCCATGGCCCAGGCCTCCCTGAGCCATCTCAAAGGACAGTTCCGCACAACCTGTTTTCTTACCATAATATGACGATGATCCATTGATCACTGGAAAATTAGCACAGAAAAAATAAGCATATTACCCGCACGGCCAGTCTATCACTAGTTCTCTTATTCAATCTCGCAATTCTTTCTTTTTTTTGTTTACATCTGTCGTATATGATGTGAAAACTATGGAATGCTGTGGCTGTAACTGTTTTGGTTCAACCTGAGCTAATGTTAGGCCACGCCTACCTTTTCCTGCGCCATATAGCGCCCTGTTTTACTTATTTTTTATTTTTTGTTTGTTTAACCCATTTTGGGCGGGAACCCCTTTTGGTGTTTTAAACATGGTGGCACTCGGTGGCGCGCTATGAGCTTGTAGATCTGCTATTTTTGAAAAATCGTGAAAATATTTATTTCAGAAAACTAGAGGATTTAGAAGATTTTTTTTAATTTTGAGGTCAGGCCTAAATGGTACAATATCCACATTATTAACATAATTTAGTATACAACAGTATAGGGTGGAATTCTCTAATTTGAGTAGCCCTGTCCTAAACCAATACAGGAATTGGAACAAACAGCCTTTGTTCCAGCAGGATCCAAATACATTATGCTCTTGTTTTTGTCACATCACTGACAACCTGTACGACGTATTCTGGGCAGGTGATTCTTGCGATTGGGTAATTAAAGAACAAAAAATAAATAACAACATTGTAGGCAACATATTTCTAAAATTGAAGCTCGCGGCACATCTCACTGCTACGTTTTGAGTGACATACTGCTAGGGAAAGTAATTAGAAAAGAACATTTTACATGAAGAATATTGGGAGGCGCCGCTGGCGCATGCCACATAGCAAGTCGTGGGGTTGTATTCCCACGCCTGGCCGATTCCTGCACCTTTGCTGTGTGTGGCACCCTGTGTGTGTGGCTCCCTGTTTCTGTGTGCGTGTGGCACCCTGTGTGTGGCTCCCTGTTTCTGTGTGCGTGTGGCACCCTGTGTGTGTGGCACCCTGTTTCTGTGTGCGTGTGGCACCCTGTGCGTGTGGCACCCTGTGTGTGTGGCTCCCTGTGTGTGTGGCTCCCTGTTTCTGTGTGCATGTGGCACCCTGTGTGTGTGGCACCCTGTGTGTGTGTGGCTCCCTGTTTCTGTGTGCGTGTGGCACCCTGTGTGTGTGGCTCCCTGTTTCTGTGTGCGTGTGGCACCCTGTGCGTGTGGCACCCTGTGTGTGTGGCACCCTGTGTGTGTGGCTCCCTGTTTCTGTGTGCGTGTGGCACCCTGTGTGTGTGGCTCCCTGTTTCTGTGTGCGTGTGGCACCCTGTGTGTGTGGCTCCCTGTTTCTGTGTGCGTGTGGCACCCTGTGCGTGTGTGGCACCCTGTGTGTGTGTGTGTGGCACCCTGTGTGTGTGGCACCCTGTGTGTGTGTGTGTGTGGCACCCTGTGTGTGTGTGTGTGTGTGGCACCCTGTGTGCGTGTGGCACCCTGTGTGCGTGTGGCACCCTGTGTGTGTGTGTGTGGCACCCTGTGTGTGTGTGGCACCCTGTGTGTGTGTGTGTGGCACCCTGTGTGTGTGTGGCACCCTGTGTGTGTGGTAGCCTGGCTAATAAGCCAGACTAATATCACACAACACTGTCGCGGTATATCAGTCTGGGCTGGCTCCACTTGGATTTCATTTCCCGGGGAACATTTTCTCTTTGACGCAATTGGTCAGAGCTACTGTCAGTCAAAAGTCTCAAGCATTGAACGTCACTGTACCAAAGCCCGCCTATATTGCATACCGTGTCCCGATTGGTCCGACCTGTTCTCTGCTGTAGGAAAGAGGCGTGCTACTGAGCCTCGCCAGACCGTAATCCGCTGGTAGGCAACTTTTTTTTGCCAACGGCTGATTCGGTCTGGTTTATTAACCAGGCTATGTGTGTGGCACCCTGTGTGTGTGTGGCACCCTGTGTGTGTGGCACCCTGTTTCTGTGTGCGTGTGGCACCCTGTGTGCGTGTGGCACCCTGTGTGTGTGGCACCCTGTTTCTGTGTGCGTGTGGCACCCTGTGTGTGTGGCACCCTGTTTCTGTGTGCGTGTGGCACCCTGTGTGCGTGTGGCACCCTGTGTGTGTGGCACCCTGTTTCTGTGTGCGTGTGGCACCCTGTGTGTGTGGCACCCTGTTTCTGTGTGCGTGTGGCACCCTGTGTGTGTGGCACCCTGTTTCTGTGTGCGTGTGGCACCCTGTGTGCGTGTGGCACCCTGTGTGTGTGGCACCCTGTTTCTGTGTGCGTGTGGCACCCTGTGTGTGTGGCACCCTGTTCGTGTGGCACCCTGTGCGTGTGGCACCCTGTTCGTGTGGCACCCTGTGCGTGTGGCACCCTGTTCGTGTGGCACCCTGTGTGTGTGGCACCCTGTGCGTGTGGCACCCTGTTTCTGTGTGCGTGTGGCACCCTGTGTGTGTGGCACCCTGTGCGTGTGGCACCCTGTTTCTGTGTGCGTGTGGCACCCTGTGTGTGTGGCACCCTGTGTGTGTGGCACCCTGTGTGTGTGTGGCACCCTGTGTGTGTGGCACCCTGTTTCTGTGTGCGTGTGGCACCCTGTGCGTGTGGCTCCCTGTTTCTGTGTGCGTGTGGCACCCTGTGTGTGTGGCTCCCTGTTTCTGTGTGCGTGTGGCACCCTGTGCGTGTGGCACCCTGTGCATGTGGCACCCTGTTTCTGTGTGCGTGTGGCACCCTGTGCGTGTGGCACCCTGTGCGTGTGGCACCCTGTGCGTGTGGCACCCTGTTTCTGTGTGCGTGTGGCACCCTGTGTGTGTGGCACCCTGTGTGTGTGGCTCCCTGTTTCTGTGTGCGTGTGGCACCCTGTGTGTGTGGCACCCTGTTTCTGTGTGCGTGTGGCACCCTGTGTGTGTGGCACCCTGTGCGTGTGGCACCCTGTGCGTGTGGCACCCTGTGTGTGTGGCACCCTGTGCGTGTGGCACCCTGTGTGTGTGTGGCACCCTGTGCGTGTGGCACCCTGTTTCTGTGTGCGTGTGGCACCCTGTGTGTGTGGCACCCTGTTTCTGTGTGCGTGTGGCACCCTGTGTGTGTGTGGCACCCTGTGCGTGTGTGGCACCCTGTGCGTGTGGCACCCTGTTTCTGTGTGCGTGTGGCACCCTGTGCGTGTGGCACCCTGTGCGTGTGGCACCCTGTGTGTGTGTGTGGCACCCTGTTTCTGTGTGCGTGTGGCACCCTGTTTCTGTGTGCGTGTGGCACCCTGTTTCTGTGTGCGTGTGGCACCCTGTTTCTGTGTGCGTGTGGCACCCTGTTTCTGTGTGCGTGTGGCACCCTGTGCGTGTGGCACCCTGTGCGTGTGGCACAGGGTGTGTGTGTGGCACCCTGTTTCTGTGTGCGTGTGGCACCCTGTGCGTGTGGCACCCTGTTTCTGTGTGCGTGTGGCACCCTGTGCGTGTGGCACCCTGTGTGTGTGGCACCCTGTTTCTGTGTGCGTGTGGCACCCTGTGCGTGTGGCTCCCTGTTTCTGTGTGCGTGTGGCACCCTGTGTGTGTGGCTCCCTGTTTCTGTGTGCGTGTGGCACCCTGTGCGTGTGGCACCCTGTGTGTGTGGCACCCTGTGTGTGTGGCACCCTGTTTCTGTGTGCGTGTGGCACCCTGTGCGTGTGGCTCCCTGTTTCTGTGTGCGTGTGGCACCCTGTGCGTGTGGCACCCTGTTTCTGTGTGCGTGTGGCACCCTGTGCATGTGGCACCCTGTTTCTGTGTGCGTGTGGCACCCTGTGCGTGTGGCACCCTGTTTCTGTGTGCGTGTGGCACCCTGTTTCTGTGTGCGTGTGGCACCCTGTGCGTGTGGCACCCTGTGCGTGTGGCACCCTGTGCGTGTGGCACCCTGTGTGTGTGTGGCTCCCTGTTTCTGTGTGCGTGTGGCACCCTGCGCGTGTGGCACCCTGTGCGTGTGGCTCCCTGTTTCTGTGTGCGTGTGGCACCCTGTGCGTGTGGCACCCTGTGCGTGTGGCTCCCTGTTTCTGTGTGCGTGTGGCACCCTGTGTGTGTGGCTCCCTGTTTCTGTGTGCGTGTGGCACCCTGTGCGTGTGGCACCCTGTGTGTGTGGCTCCCTGTTTCTGTGTGCGTGTGGCACCCTGTGCGTGTGGCACCCTGTGTGTGTGGCTCCCTGTTTCTGTGTGCGTGTGGCACCCTGTGCGTGTGGCACCCTGTGCGTGTGGCTCCCTGTTTCTGTGTGCGTGTGGCACCCTGTGCGTGTGGCACCCTGTTTCTCTCTCTTCGTTTCATGTGTCTCTCTACTATTATCTATCAATAAAGGTAGATAATAGTAAAATATCTTTAAAAAAATCAGACCTGTCTGAAGTGATTGGTGCAATAGCGCCCCCTGTTGGTACCCTAAACATGCATACAGACAGACCTAGTGAGGGACATAGTAGTCACATAGGTAGGGACAGACATTGCTGTCACCACTCAAAAAGAGAGAGCGGACGTAGAATACGCACATCGACAGGCTGGGTGCTGGGCTTATTGAAAATTCAGAATTTTCAATAAAGAACGTCTTTCTTATACCTGTGGTGTGCAGGCTCCATCCAATAACCACTCAAAAAGAGGAAATATTGGCCTACAATGTTTCTGCCCGAGTCAACCACAATATTTCAAAATGCAACTTCAAAAGGATCCGAGTCTCTTTTCTATGTTCACCACGTATTACATAAAGTGTTCTAATAAGTGCATACATTGCACTGGGATAGTATATGTAGCTTTGTAAACCTTCCTCATGCCTAGAAGGTCTAACTGAGGCCATTAATCATGCAGGGAATCTCTAGCAGCTGGCTGACTGGCAAATATTAGTTTTACTTTGTGTGCTACGGGGGGGGGGTAACAATAGACAAGTTACCAGGCTAATGCTACCATGATAATGCGTAGGAATTGTTTGTTCCTCCTATGAGGTTTCCCAATTATTATGTTCACCCTTCTCCAAATTAAATTAATTAGAATGCACTGTATTTACATAACCCTCCTCAACAAATAGGTTTAGCTAGACCTATTATAATGCCTCTGTGAAAATGAATTACTCTGGCTACAGTTTCCATTATTATCCCATTAAAACCGTGAAAGATGATACAGGTATAGTAGGCCTAGTAGCAAATAGGTTAAAAATAGCAGATTGTTATTGTGCGTGCTGTGATCTGCTATTTTTGAAAAATCTTAAATTCATGCAAAAATGAGTATAGAATATAGGTTACATTTTTTTTTAAGCAAACATTTTTAACAAAAATCTTTGCTTTCGGGGGTCCCTGTCACAAAGTATTTTGAGATGGAGGTCTGCGGCTAAATGCATATCATTTTGGGAGTGCTTGACATGAAAATGTCTGAATCGACCTCAGGTCTTAATGGGTTAGGCCTTGCCAGTGGAATTGTGTTGCTAGGAAACAGTTTTGGGTCCAAGTTTAATTCCAACAGGATATAAAGTTGGACCTGTTTTAGAATGTTTAGTGTGAAGGCGTCTAAAGTTGGGCTGTTTCCAGGGAATGAGGGGAAACCTAACTTCTCATTTAATTTCTCTCATTGTAGATGCAAATGTTTAATTCAATATTATGCTCTTTGATCACGCCAACAAAAACACATACACGGCATACAAAACACAACAACAAACATTTGAACCACAGCACAACGTCACGGATGCAAATAAATGTATAGTATTACATGAAACGGGTGCATTCACTCACTAATGTAGTGTGTCCTCAAGAAGCACCCTAAATGTCTCTATGTAGACCAATCCAACCCGCTTCAGAGAGTCACAAAGTTTGTTCAATTCCATTTGTGTGCAGCATAGTAAATGAAGCGGGGGGCCCCTGGCCCCCCATAGCACGCGCACGCGAAATAAGAGCCCTTGTCAGGTCATCAATGTTTGTGTTTACACAAACACTCAAAATTGTCCATTCATTGTCAATGGCATTTTAATGTCTGTGTAGGACAAGGTTTGTGCACACACACCAAAGGCTGGACCATCTAGCCTCCTATGTCCAGGCAGCTAGATGGCAGATCTACAAGCCCACAATGTTTTGCAACATGGTGACCTTTTAGATCAGCTACTGTATAATAGCTGATGATGTACAGGATAGGGTTAATTTAAGTTGTTAAACATAATGTTAATACATTTAGCTGGGGACCCCCCTGGAACCCCTAGAGGACCCCTGGGGGTCCCCTTGAGAACCACAGTGGCGACGTATACCGTGAGCTTGTTGATCTGCTATTTTTTTTTGCAGAATGTTTGTCCCAGAATAGGGACGCTGTTATAGGGTCCATCTGGTTAAATGATTGACATAATGAAGCGTGTCGTTAACAAATTAAACAAACGCTAAATTAGCAGAATGCTAATTTAAAACGGAAAAAACAATGCTGTATCTGTATAGCTGTGCGTCTGGTCACAGTACCGTTCCTCTTGATTAACCCATTGAGACCTGAAGCCCATTCTTTAAAACAGTTTTATGAAAACGAAAACGTATATAAATCGGTGGTGCTATAACGTTTTCACGTCAAGGACCCCCAAAATCGAAAAAATTTAATTTCCCCCCGACGAAACTCACAATACTTTGTTCCAGGGAGCCCCCTCTTTCGAGGGATGACTTCCGCACACCCGGTTCAGTTTTATAGCAGGTGCGTATAGGTCCTGGCAGTACAGCAAACGTTATGAGGAAGGAGGAGAGACCCGCACACTGCCACTTGCTGGTTCAAGAACTTTATTTTAAAGAGTCATATAGCAACGTTTGGGCCTTTCGGCCTTCTTCAGGCATAGGCATTTTGGGAGCCCCCAAAAGCAAAGATTTGAATTAAAAATGTTCGCTTTAAAAAAAAATTACACATTCAAAGATTTTCACAATTTTTTTTTCAAAAAATGGCAGATATACAAGCTCGCAGCGCGGCACGATGTGACGCGCTATGAGCTTGTATATCTGCTATTGTTGAATGACCAACATAATGAAATGACATGCTTTCCCGGTCGTAACGCGTTAAGCAGGTATAGCCTGCTTTGCGCGGATATGACTGGCTGGCTTATCCTGACATTATGCCGTTGAATATGTTATGGATTTACGCAGAGCATGTGGTTTATAGCTGCAGCTCATCTCCGAACAGAAACTGTCTCCATGGGAAAAGTGCCAATTATAATATTAACCCATTTAGACCTGAGGACGCATCCGTGTCACCTTATAGCTTTTAACCACTTTAACTGTTATTTTAAACTTTAGCTGTTGGGAAAAATAGACGATCTACAAGCTCATAGCGCGGCACCCATTCTGGACGGGAACCCTTTTTTGGTGTTTTAACTAAGCATTATTTAGCTATTGAAAAATAGCAGATCTACAAGCTCATAGCGCGCCACCGAGTGGCGCGCTACGAGCTTGTAGGTCTGCTATTTTTGAAAAATTGTGAAAACATTTATTTCAGAAAACTGGAGGATTTAGAAGATTTTTTTTAAATTTCGAGGTCATTTTCACGAAAAAAAAAAATCGTGAAAATGTGGCACAAATCTTTGATTATATATATATATTCTTTCAGAAGCCTTTTTATTTTATTTCGACGTCAGGCCTAAATGGATTAAAGCTGTCTATAGCGGCTGACCTTTTTGCATTTGCTCTGCGTTGCCATTACACTCAATCAAGAAAGGTCAGGCCGCTGAACGTGGCTCTCATGCACAACCATCTGTTTTCTCTCTCCATGTTGCACATTTGTTACCCGTTGACCTCTCTCTCACCGGACACGGCCGGCCGCGCACCGCACACCGCACACCCACCACCGCACACTGAATTATGCACGCGGATGTGTGTCCGTTAAGTCGTTAACTAGTATACTGTGTGTCTCGGTGAGTCGGCGTTCGATTTGATAATTGTTTTCGCTACCGTTTTCTTTTTTTCCAATTTAATGTGTGTTCTAGGGATGTTTTAATAGGCTACAGTTAAACGTACCGTATGTGAGGTAAAATCCTTTTAATGATTTGAGATCCATTAAAACCTGAGAAAGCATCTGTGCCATTTAGCTGTACAGTGTAGCAACATGTTTTTCAGAAAACTACTACTACTACTCAAATAGCAGATCTACAAGCTCACAACGCTGCACAAACATACATTAATATACATCATATTTTTGACATTTTTGGAAATATATTGAAAGTGTTCCAACGTTATTTTTATTTATTTTTATTTTTATTTACTTTTTATTGAATTTAAACAAACCGGTACATGGGACCATAAAACAAACAACCAAACAAACAATATATATATATACAAATACATCTTCTCTTCTGGGGCTCCCTGGCACAAAACATTTGCAGATGGCACGAATAGAACTTTGTTTGAGAACTAGTGATTTAGAAGGCCTTGTGGTTAGTGTGTCCGCCCTGAAACCGGGAGGTCGGGGTTCGATCCCCGGCCGGGTCATACCAAAGACTGTAAAAATTGGACCCAATGCCTCCCTGCTTGGCACTCTGCATCAAAGGGTTGGATTGGGGCGGTCAGATCAACTAATCGGATGATTCCCGAGCGCGGCACGGCTGCGGCTCACCACTCCAAGAGATGGGTCAAATGCAGAGAACAAATTTCACTGCGGTAACGTGTCTGACAAATAGTAGGACTTTGACTTTTTGTAGAATCAGCCTCAGGTCTTAAACCCTACAGCATGTACTTACAGTAGTTGACCACTAGTTGGCTCTAGTCTGTACTAATAATGTAGGTCCACTCCTTTTTTTCCTCTACACGAAATATCTTTTCCGGACATATAGACGCTGTACAAGCTCACACAACGCATCACCAAATGTTCACCACATCAAAGATAGAGGCTATGCTCGTCACCTCATCATACCCGGAAGTCATGCAGGAACGCCTACTGAATGGCAAAGTGTGTGTGTGTGTGTGTGTGTGTGTGTGTGGTGTGTGTGTGTGTGTGAAAAATATGTTATTATTATTTTTTTATATTTTAACACATCTTGTATGGAGGTCCATGCCACAAAATATTTTCAGATGGGGGATCCAAGGCCAAATACATATTAATGTGTTGGTCTTTGTCATGTAAGTGTTTGAGAACCACTGTTCAAGAATGCAGTATAGCTTTACATAATATGTCAGTGGTTGACAAGGGAGCCCCTTGGTGGGGAAACTCTGAATTTCTCCCTGTGTACCAGAAGGCTATAAATGCACCATTTCAATGTGACATAACTTCACTTGAATTATTCAATTTACTTGTTAATAATATCCATCACTGATATTGACCATGACATTGACAGTTCAGTTTAATGTCAAATCTGATATTTGGAAATTGACGAGATGTTTTCTAAATTATATAAGCAACACAATAAAAAAAATCTTTTATCTTTTAATCATTTTAATTGGGTGTGCGGGGGCAGTAAGTGACCCGGATATTGGAGAGATGGGTACTGGCCCAAAAAGTTTGAGAAATGCTACAATTACGACTATAAATGCAAGACACTGAGAATGTGCCTTTAGCCGTTTTGCGCAGAAGATCTTTCCCTACCCTTTATGCAATTTCATTTATTTCACTAATTAGCACACATTTATTTTTGGAATGAAACTTGCGTGGATTGCAGGCTCTCTGTAGCAGAGTAGCCACACGCCCAGAAGCCATTATAACTCATCATCTCCCCAGGCCAATTGGGATTCCCCTTTTGATGAGTGGTATGGGTTTGGGTTCGCATGCGAGAAAACCTGGTTCAAATCCAAGTGCTTATGCGTGTTTTTATTTAACGCCATTTATAGTGTTTACCTTTTCGGCACGCTCCAAACTTGTCTTTCTTCTTCATGGGATTGTTGTTGGTCATGTGTAGTCCTGTAAGCTAAACAAACATACAGATCAAGCAAATGCTAAGAAGACACATAAGCATGGATTGCTTAATGGATGCTTACAGATGGATCTATAGCCAAAATTGATCTACAGTAAAAATGTGTTCTGTTACTCCCTCTTATCCATTGATACTATGCACATTTAAATGTCACAGAAGTACATCTTTCTAGAGTATATACTTGTTGCCCTGGAATAGAGTGTCTGCGAAATGCCTACATAAATGTAAATGGTTGTACATTGACTTATTTTAAATGGGGTTTTTTTTGGCTTTCGCCTTAATTTTATTTCTATTTTTTTATAGAGGGACAGACAGTAGGCTGACAGGAAATGGGGAGAGAGATGGGGGGGGATGACATGCAGTAAAGGTCGTCGGGATCGGGAGTCGAACCCACGGCACACTGCCAGACTGGATTACCAGCCAAGGTGCCTGGACCACTGAGCCATGGCCCTACATTGACTTATTATCATTTATCACTTCAATGCCCCGTGGCTTCTGAGCAAGCATCAGTCCGTATCATATCTCCATATTTCAACTTGTTACGTTTTTATTTAGCAAAATTAGCAGATCTACAATCTCACAACGCGTTGTGATATCATGTGCCGTGATCTGCTAATGTTGCTATTTTTGAAGACTTTTAGAGATACAGTATCCGCACAAGTAGGTTATTGAGGGTTTAGGAGTTTAGAAAATATACATTAACCCATTTTGGGCGTGAACCCCTTTTGGTGTTAGCATTATGTTATGCTTTAGCTATTGAAAAATAGCAGATCTACAAGCTCATAGCGCGCCACCAAGTGGCGCGCTATGAACTTGTAGGTCTGCTATTTTTGAAAAATCAAAGAACGACGGACACAGAAACATAGCTTTTTCAGAAAACTGTCAGGATGTAGAAGACATTTTTAGAATCTGATCTCAGGTCAGAATGGGTTCACAGTAACACCAACGCTCCGAACCGGAGCGTTGGTGTTACTGTGAACCTGGTTCGGTCTCTATCCTTTTATTACTCCATATGGGTTAGCCAAAGAGAGAGCGTGACCTCAAACTCTCATGATTCAGAGGAAATGTATGTCTACTGGAACCAGTTCAGGAGCCACATCAGCCCTATAATGTAATCTAACC
Organism: Electrona antarctica; assembly: GCF_951216825.1. Taxonomy (NCBI): domain Eukaryota; kingdom Metazoa; phylum Chordata; class Actinopteri; order Myctophiformes; family Myctophidae; genus Electrona; species Electrona antarctica. The sequence goes on from NC_136795.1 coordinate 40,909,077, forward strand.
GGCTCATTGGATTGGTCACTGATATGATGTTGGCAGGCATTTGTGCAGTGATGGAAAAATAGAATCTGCTCCTGGTGGGGGTGTATCTGAGGGCAACCATTACTGTATGTGGCACAGTCAGCTCCAGTGGTGGAAAGTAACTAAGTACAAAGTACATTTACTTAACCCCCCTGACGTCGAAATTTAAAAAAAATGTCTTCTAAATCCTCCAGTTTTCTGAAATAAATATTTTCACGATTTTTCAAAAATAGCAGACCTACAAGCTCGTAGCGCGCCACTCGGTGGCGCGCTATGAGCTTGTAGATCTGCTATTTTTCAATAGCTAAATTATAACATAATGTTTAAAACACCAAAAGGGGTTCCTGCCCAAAATGGGTTAAGTACTGTACTTATGTAGAATTTGTACTTTACTTGAGAATTTCTATTTCGTTTATTTTAAAATGTTAGTTAGGCCTACTAGTTACTAGTTATGATTTTGATCATTCTTTTTCTTCTATCATTTTTATCCCACGATTTCGCAACCCATTTTCCTTCACCCAGTGTCAATTATCTAATGTAATCCTGGGCACTACACTTCCTCCGCCACCCTGGAGGGGGGAAGCGGACTGACCTCATGCTTCCTTCTATGCATGAGGAGTCCAAGCTGCTTCTTTTCACCTGACGACGGGGGGGAGTTTCCCCGGCCGGACATGAAAGGAACACGTTATTCCGACCAGTTCCAATTTTCATCATTCTTATGAAACACTTCAAACGCACATGAATCACTTCAGCCCTATACATTTCGGCTATTTGAAAATAGCCAATCTACAAGCTCACAATGTGTACATTATTACAGTATTGATACTTTTAAGTAAAGAAATGGAGTACTTTTTCCAACCACTGGTATTAGACGCCAAAGTGTATCTGAGGGCATGTGGCAGAGTCAGCTCCCCATCATGTACACACAGTATCCAGTGTATCTGTTGATGTAGTGCCCCCCATAGATGGGTAGATGTATTGCATTAACTTCAGGCCTCTTGTGAGTGGATATGTATATTATATAATATTAATAGATTGATTACAGTATACCTGTGTCGCATTTGCAAACTATATAATTGTTTTTCACAGTGTTGCCAACACTATCGCCACCACATTGTAATTTGTGTGAAATACAGCTTTAACACTTTGATTGCTGGAAGATCTCAACAGGCCTATTTGGATGTTGCTGCCATTTAACATTGCACAAAGGCCTTGTTCGGGGGCCCACAGTAAAATGTTCTCTTATAGCGAGAATCACACGCCTACATCAAAAGAAAGCTGAACTTGTCCACTTCAATTAAAAAAATACATTTTGATTTTACCATGTTCCATTCTGGAGATATTGACCTTTTTGCAACACCTGCATTTGCCTGGAAGTGGTTATCTTGAACAGCGAGCAGAGTTATGGATGGTTTAAAGTCAGAGACATTGACAGGCAGATATAAAATTGAACCCAATAAATATCCTATACATCCTATACACCGAATGAAAGCCCTGAATGTGTACTTTTACGAGGAAAAGAGTAAACATTGATCCCATGTACAGTTAGACAGTAATTGGTTATTGAATGCAGCTTGTGCCCACCAGATAACTTCAGAGAAGACATGGACGTGAACTCCTCAATATTCACAAAATAAGGCCTATAGCGACATATAAATACTATATACCGTATGAAACAGAAGACTCTCTGCTTTCATAAGAAAAAAACTTCTACTGTAGTAATAATAAAAATCACACCCATGTGAAGTGAGTGGTGCAACTCTGTCAGAGTTGCACCACTCACTTCACATGGGTGTGATTACTATCACAGAAAAAAATGTTCCAACCCAAGTCCCTTGGGAAACTTTGTGGCAGCTGCTGAAAGTTGGGGTACCATTATCAACCAATATAAGGCAAAGAATTCCAAATTTCATTATACTTTAAGTAGCATGTGACATGTCAAACTAGGGGGTTTTCATGATGCTGAATCCATTCCAAGCATTAGTTTTGCACGAAATACACAAGTATAATGACATTTGGAATTTTTTGCCTTATATTGGTTGATAATGGTACCTCAATTTTCAGCAGCCGTCACAAAGTTTCCCAAGGGAGTTGGGTTGGAACAATATTTTCTGTGATAGTAGACACCTTTATGAACACATCTGTGAAGAAAGCTAGTGGTAAGCATTTTTTTCCCAGATTTGCCATAACTTTAAGCTAATTTTCCCTTATACAGGGAGATGTCATGAAAACCACACAACTAAACCATGTTGAATGAATGCTGGCAAATTGAAAACTTGCTCCATATTGCAAGAATGCCCTTGTATACAGTATATTGGGTTAGGGTTATTGACATCTGTAGCAGGGAGGCGCAAATGACCTACGTATATCCTCAGCATCATAAATCTATCATATCTGTCACTTTGGTTGTACAGCTAGTCTGCATAGTACTGTATTAACAACGGGAAACAATGTGCGCGCGCGGCAGTGCGCGCACATTGTTTTTGACCGTTTTTGACCGACCGCAGTTTAGGCTTAAATAGGTGAAAAATCAACTGCGACGGAACGGGCTGCGATGCGATTATTGTTTCTAAAATAAAAAAAATAAAAAAACACTGCCTAGCATGCGCGAGGCCCTGTGCGGCGGCACCATTCGCACTACCATAAAAGCGGCCCTGGTTGTTAGCTTGTAGATCTTGTACTATTAAATGTTTTAAAATGGCAAATGAGTTTAGGGATGAGGGGTAAGGGGTGGCACAAGATATAGGGCCAAATCTCCAATGTATCTAGAGCACTGTGTCCCAGTTTTAGTCAACGAGGCGCAAAGCGACGCGTTGTGCGCTTGTAGATCTGCTATTTTCACTAGTTTGGGTCCCCGGCTAACGTTGTCTAATCTCTCTTTTGGGTCTCGGGCTAAAATGTTTGGGGACCACTGATCTATAGAGGCTCATAATTAGAACAGTACAGGTGATTCTGTCACATGTTCTACTGTACATGTTCTACTGTATATGGTCACATGTTCTACTGTATATGTTCTACTGTATATGGTCACATGTTCTACTGTATAAGGTTGGAATCGATATCAGTGGTTTTTGACATGCACGGTAAGTCATGTTCCCTCAGCCATTCATCTTTGTCATTTCAGTGACATTGCCCATCGATCAATAACCACCCAACAAAGTAGTCAACATGAATAATGCGCTAAATTAGGATCCTTAGCCGTTATTGATTATGAAATTACCCCTGCCCTTGAACTGTCTTATAACATTCAAGTGCTTCATATACAAGGAACACTTACGGTAATAGCCTTTTCTTCACATATTGAAAGAAAACAGTGGCGTGTTAAGTTGTTAACTGTTAAGGCTAATTCAGACTGATGTGATTTTTCTCTGCGATGTTCTAATGCTTAATTTATCTTGCGTCATACGGCGGTGTTGCACACTGAAAACAGCGGATCTGCAAGCTGAGCTTGTTGAAAATGGCCGATCGACAAGCACAGCTTAGCTATTTTTGCCGCACAACACAGTCTTGCGACAAAGTATTTAAATGGGCGATCGTTCAGACAAATCCTTTGTCTGAACTTGGCTTTACAGATCCCTTTTTCTCCAGATCACGCAGTGAGACGTATAAGTGTTTCTCTTCAGAACAAAGCGAAGCGGTAAACCTCACACAGACACGGTGATTATCTACATCTCGTACCCTGGTGGTTATCGTGATGCACGAAGCCAAAAGCAGCTGTGACAATCGTCCCAGAATTATGTTCCCAGAGACGGCAATCTTGGCATGAAAAAGCCGCGTGGTGAAGTGTCGGCCAGAAACATGAAGTCAGAAATTATCATGTCTTTGTCTCCCAGGAGTAAACACACCAGCACACATTCATTAAAGAGCTCTTGACTGGACTTCGAAATCCGTATTGACCAGATGGGGACAAATGGGAACCATTTCCCACTATGGATGGAACACCATTTGTTACAGATTAGGATTGATTCTTTGTTCATGGCAACCCACAGCATGTGGACATTAAGTAAGGAATTGCATCACATCACGTCCTTATCTAGATCGTGTGACCCAGAGTGTGAAGATTGTGTCTGAAATTTGAAAAGACATTAAAGGTGTCATTGTCCTTGGTAGGGTCAGTTTGGTTGTTTGGCCTTTTGGGAGTGGGAGCCCCACTCCCAGCACTTGATTCCAGCAACCCATCACAAGCATGCTTTACCACTCATTTATTAATGGTTAGCGGAAATATATGACAATAGACTCACACAGACAACAGAATCAGATGTTGAGAATCATCATCATCATATCATCATCATCATCATCATCATCATCATCATCGTATCATCATCATACTATAATTCAGTCAATGTCTGTCTGTCTGAGTGTCTGTCAGAAACACCGCCTTCACTGCCTGCACCAATCGCTCCCACTTTTCACACAGGCATCTTAACGAAGCCCTTTTTCCAATTTAACAAATTAGAAATTAATAATGAATTTATTAGTGAATTAAAAATGCGAAAACGCACCCAGGGTGCAGTACCCCCTGCGGCCACAAGGGGGGGGGGGGGGGCAATATCTCACAACGGGTAAGGGCTAGTATATAAAACACAGTATTGCACTGTACAGTATGTAAAAGCGGTCAAACGTTTTCATGTCAAGAACTCTCCAAAATCCATATGTATTTGATATGATATTCATATGTATTTGGCCATGAACGTCGGACCTCCATCTGAACATATTTTGTACCAGGGAACCCAATGCAAGATTTGTGTTAAAATTATGAAAAAATATTATAGAAATCCTTTAGTTTTAACTATCAGACCTACAAGCTGCCTGCTTGTACAACAGCTGTTTTCAATTAGCCGATGTACTGTAGGTTAAAGTGTTTGATGCTATTATATGCTATGCTATTATATAACACAGTTTGTCGTGTCAGCAAAATTTTATTTAGTTTTTTTTCTTTTCTTTTTTTTGGGTCTAGTTTTAGTCGACTAAATACCATAAGATGTTAGTTGACTAAATCTACAGTTGATAAGTCAGCTAGACTGTATTTTTGGCGGCCGTGAATGCGTTGAAATGCCTGATTTATACTCGGCTGTGTGCCGAAATAGCAGATCACGTTAATTTCCACACAGCCAAGCTTAAAAAGACTTGTCTTTTAGTTCTACTGGATCTCTTCTCCACTAGTTCCTCCCTAACATTTTGTATTGTTTTCATTTGTTGACGAAACTGAGTATATTTAGTCTTAGTTTTAGTCATTATAGCTTAGTTAAAAAAAGCTAGTCGACGAACATTTTTAGCCATAGTTTTAGTCGACGGAATCGACGAATATCAGTGGGTGTGACATGTTGAAGCTGGTATATTCAATCATGACCAATCAAATACTTTTAATTTCCTAAAGTGTATTGTTGCACTACGCTTATTAGGCCTACGGGTGGTGCTAGAAGAAAGAGAGGCCACTGGGTAATCAGTAAGGTTAATTTTCTGTGGATCGTTTGCACCATACAGTAAACTTCCATAGCAATCCAAACAGTAATGTTTGATATACAGTACGTTGTTTGTGATCAAAGTGGTAGGATGACAGATGGATTGACAGACTGTTAAAGGGCCACTTATTTTAACCCATTTTGACCTGAGATCAGATTCTAAAAATGTCTTCTACATCCTGACAGTTTTCTGGAAAAGCTATGTTTCTATGTCAGTCGTTCTTCGACTTTTCAAAAATAGCAGACCTACAAGCTCGTAGCGCGCCACTCGGCGGCGCGCTATGAGCTTGTAGATCTGCTATTTTTCAATAGCTAAAGCATAACATAATGCTAACACCAAAAGGGGTTCCCGCCCAAATGGGTTAATGATGTTTGGGAGACAAGAAACACTTTCCTGGGGGTTTTATGTGGGTAATTTGTGTTTTTGCATATTTTAGTATTTCAAAGTGTCTGTGATGTCATGGACACTGACCTCTCACTGCTGGATTACTGCAATGACCATAATGCTTTGCTGCACTGTCTTACTGAGACAACATGTATTAGTCCAGGAAGAAAGTGAGTCCAGTGTCCAGGACATCACTGGCACTTTGAAATACTAAAATATCTAAAAACACGTACAGTATTACACGCATACAAACCACAGGAAAGTGTTTCTTGTCTCCCGAACATCATTCAAATAAGTTCTGGTTGCAAAAGGGGTGGAGTGGCCCTTTAAGAGTCCTGCCGCTAGTGGGGTGAAAAATGGCATCACAATCGCAGCATTCATAATAGTTAGACATGTTAGACTGATGATAGGTACTTGGTTTACCTATGATCCTAGTATTTAATACCATGTGTTGACCTTGCTTATTGTTAATCGCTCGGGATTAGGAGCTAATAAATGCCTAAATTGTACATGAATACTAGACAGGCCGGGGGCGGCAGTGGCTCGGGCGCTAGAGCGTCCGCTTGGGAACCGGAAAGTTCCTATAGTTTGATCCCCGGGCTCCCCTAGAGTTGGTGTCCTTGAGCAAGACACCGCACCCCTAATTGCTCCCGATGAGCAGGTTGAGCAGCCTTGTGTGATTTCCTCCGCCATCTGTGTATGAATGTGTGCGAATGGGTCCACATTGTAAGCACCTCGGATAAAGGCCCTATATAAATGCACCATCTAGACTAGGCCAGTTATTCCCAAATTAATATGCTTTTGGTCACGGACCAAGCTCACAGCTAGGACAAATAAAGAGGATGGTGCACGGAGGTGTGGCCCGGTCTCCTGCGGGAGGTTTGCACATGCTCAGTGTAAACAGGAACTGCGATGATGGAGTGTTCCAGCAGAGGTGCTAGATAGAAAGCTCATAACTTGTGATGTAAATAATGAGATCCAGAACAGTTGAGAATTAAACAGCAGTCACCCTTCCCTTTTCAAATGTTTTATATCATCCACAGCACTTGAATGAACAGTATCCATGTTCCTTTGTCATTTCACAAAAATAAAAGTTTGACACATGTACTAAAGAACATGGAAAATCAACAAAAGAAAATATACAAAAACATTAACATTTAGTAAATGTACTTGTCCTTTATCTTTCAGTCTGTTATACACAACATTTTTTCCACAGTTATGAAATTGATATACTTTTTAAAATAAAAACAAAATCAACTGTACTATTCTCTTTTTGTGATCCTGACAGTTTTCTGAAAAAGCTATGTTTCTATGTCAGTCGTTCTTTGATTTTTCAAAAATAGCAGACCTACAAGCTCGTAGCGCGCCACTCGGTGGCGCGCTATGAGCTTGTAGATCTGCTATTTTTCAATAGCTAAAGCATAACATAATGCTAACACCAAAAAGGGTTCCCGCCCAAAATGTTAACAGATTTTGGGCTACATTAACTAATTTAGCTGGGGACCCCCTAGAACCCCATCGAGGACCCCTGGGTGTCCTCTACTACCTCCACTTTGAGAACCGCTGGTTAAGTTGAACGTTGAAATCTGGGTTGGTTGGTGCCTCTTGTACATAGAAATATACTCTACACAGTGGCTCAGGGGTAAAATGACCGGTAGAGCGGACGATGGGAACCACAGAGTTCCCAGTTCGATCCCGGACTCCCCCAGAGTTAGTGTCGAAGTGTCCTTACGCAAGACTCTGATCCCCTTATTTCTCCCGATGTGCAGGTTTGCATGGTTTCCTCCGCCATCGGTGTATGAATGTGTGTGAATGACTGAACGAAATACAAAATCTATGTAAAGTGCTTTGGATAAAGGCGCTATATAAATGCACCGTTTACCATTTACACGGTTGAGATGGGATATGGTCCCTTACAGTGTGGTGTGTGTGCACTGTGCACTGGCAACACCTTCTCCTCAACACCCCCAGGGAGAATTATCCAACAAAGCAACACCGACACGAAATCAGTATTGCATTTAACTCTGGTTTGAGAAGCCATTACTTTGGCATCGACTGGACAGTTTTATTCAATCTACAAGCTGCCAAGCTCCGGCCCGTCCCGGACTGGCACAGCAGGTGCTTGTTCATTCAATCTGCAAAAGGGCTGGCAGGACTCAGGTAATTAGATTATATCTTTGGGCCTTTGGAAATCTGGCGAGGAGCATAGTTCAAATGGACGGACACCCCTACTGTAAAAAAAAAAGGGCAATTATCAGTCTTGGCTCAAGGTTTCATCATTTAATGTACGGCTTCATTTTCAGAACATACGGTACTAGTAGACTGTAGATCAGGGGTAGGCAACCTTTTGCACCGGTGCCAACATTGGCTCAAAAGAGGGTGATCACTGGCACACTGGCATACAGTGTGTGTGAGAGAGAGGATCTTTGGCTTAAAATAAACTATTTAAAAGAATGTAGTCAAATAAATTAAGTCCCCTCACATTTGTAAATGACATCCTGCACATAATTCTACATTCATTAGAACTCATTAGAACTCTGACTGGGGAGTGGGAGGGATAGTCTTGGGAGATAGGTGGGTCTTTTGCTCTGAGTCTAATGATCATTTTTAACAATGTGAAAGGAAACTATTCAAAGAATGGAAAATATTATTATATTCGTGGACAATCAAAAAAACATGGCACTGAATTCGTTTCAAAAAGGTTTGCAGACCACTGCTGTAGATTAGCGTTTTGAGGACATGAGAATCGGTGCATCTTCTACTGCACACAGGTCCTCATGTCATATATTGCAGAGATCAATATTCCACATTCTTACTTGACACTTAAACTATTGGATATAAAATGGCATTTTTCTCGGTGTCAGACAACTGAGACACCCCTGTGTAAAATGTCAAGATTTCAGGAACCTTGTGTGTGTAGGCCGAGGCCGGGCATAGAGTAAAGGTCAGTGGGCTTTGTCTTAAGTCTGCAGCAGTGAAACGAGAGCGGAGCGCGTCAAGGCTAGGGGGGGGGGGGGGGGGGTTAAGGTCCGACCAGTGGACGTGCTTGAAATGCCATGCTGTTTTCAGACAGGTCTAGCCTGACACTCGGTCTGAATTTTCATTACGTTTCACTTCATTATTCAGACTGAAAGCCCTTCCCACGGCAGCAGTTTCTGGGATGGGCGTTGTCAAAGCGGCAGTCTTTGGCGATTGGTTCATGCCAACCAATCAGAATAGTAGGAAAGCAGATGACGTTGTTGTCAATTATGTGGCTATATGGCTAACCCGGTTGCTAACCAAACAAACACAGCCAACGAGCGCTGATAATAGCCCATCACACTATATATCACAATATCCAAAATCACAGACTATATCCAGTCTACTATAATGATATGGATATATTATTGATACTACAGGGATCACGTTGTTTTGCTTCCGATCATTTGAAAATGACGTGATCAGCCCTGGTTTCCGAGTCACGTGATCGGATCAGGACAACCCTACTGATGATTATACAAATGTCTTCTAAATCAGTAGTTTTCACATTGTCAAGATTTAGTAAAAAGTGTTCAAACATAGCAGATGTACAAGCAGTGGTGTAAAGTAACTATAGGTATTTTACTTATTTCCAATACTTGGACTTCACTCCACTACATCTCAGATCCAAATATTGTGCTTCCTCTACATGTATTTGAAAACTTTAGTCACTACTTACTTTGTAGATTTTGATTATTTTTACAAAACATAAACTAACCACTTCAGACCTATATGCATTTCGTCCATTTGAAAATAGACATGGCAAAATGTGAGCTTGTAGATCTGCTATTTTCAAAAGATATGTATACATTTGACAACTTGGAATGGGACCTTTTGCATAATGAGTATTATGGATGCATAATGCATGCAAATGCATATTGCATAATGAGATATTTTAGTGTTTCAAAGTGTCTGTGATGTCATGGACACTGGTCTCACTGCTGGATTACTACAATGCCCATAATGCTTTTCTGCACTCACCCCACCTTGTGGAGAGGGAGAGGGCTGTCTTAATGAGACATGTAGTCCAGGAAGGAAGTGATGTCCATGACATCACTGGCACTTTGAAATACTGAAATATCTAAAAACACGTATTACACACACAAAAAACACCAGGGAAGTGTTTCTTGTTCCCAACATCATTAACATAAGATCTGGTTTGCAAAAGGCGCGAAGTATCCCTTTAACTGACACTGTACGTGTGAACACACATAAATCTTATACCCACTGGAATTTACATATTTGTAGATCCCAGCGTCCAAGGGGAATCCCAGGGCTTTGTTACAGTACACACTAGGTATTTGTCAAATCAATCATCTTGATGCTGCCCTGGCTGCACCATCGTCCTCAGCATTCGCCTACTGTAATGCCCATATGCATCGTGGACCAAAAAATAGCAGATGTATAATAAATTCATTTCAGTGGTGGAAAAGGTACTCAGAATTTAAAAGTATCAATACTGCAACATAGACATACTGTCTGAATTACAAATGTAGACCAAGTAGAAATACCTCAATTTTAGTACAGTACAGCACTTAACCGTTTGACCGCTACCATTATTCAATCCCTCCGCCGCGTCCTGCCAGGGTTTTATCGCGCCTAACACTTACTTTGAAGAGCCAAATCTCCGTAATCGCATTTTACTATGAAACCATTCCGTGTGTGTTGACGAAGCTGGTGCTTGTTCTCTCTGTCGGTGGTGGAAAAAGTGGACCGCAAGTATCACAGCGCCTGCTACAGGCCGTTGAAAACGCTTGTCTGGGACAAAGCGACCCCTCCAATGTCGCTTCTGTGAGATACAGCCGTCTGAAAACAGAGCAGGCAATGTAAGTGGATGCGCGCGCATCTTCAAAATGGCCGCGGCCATTGGCTCAGAAGCATAACCAAGCTAACGAACGGTAGCTTTCGATACGATCGTATTAAAACATGCATTAAAAAATACATCGCTTTTCCGGGTGTGGCACGGTACGCTATTCTACGTGTCTATGTTCCTGGCGGGCCTCGTGTTAAGTTTATGTACATGAGGATTTGTGTGAACACCAAACATTGGCTGGCGATTGGCTGATCACCCCATAGCGATGATTTGATTGGCTGAGCAAAGTATACATTTTGAGGATAAAAAGTGAGGGTAGAAAAGTGAAGACGCCAAAAGTGATTGGCCGGAATGACATTTGTGATGATTTGATTGGCTCAGCACGGAATGTGATGTATGACGATGTATGATGATAAGAGCGCCCCTCACTTCACACGAGTGTGATGCTTTTAACTTGCAGATTGGCTAATTAGTGTGGTTGCCCTAAAGGGCAACCAGACTATTGTAATTGTAACACTTTATTATTAGTGTGGTTGCCCTAAAGGGCAACCAGACTATTGTAATTGTAACACTTTATTTTTTATACTGGAGTAACCCTTTTTTTGAAACGCTACTCCTCCCACAGTTTTAACTGTACGCACTTGACCCATATGTCAAATTGACCGGAAAAATCGGAAATGGTGTGCTTGCTCATTGCTAAGAGTAATATTGTATAGTTTAATTGATATGAATTTATTAGTGAATTAAATTTCCCCATTGACATGAATGGGAAAATGCGAAAAATCACGTTCAAGTATTTTTTCCTCGGAGACCGTAAGGGCTATAGTTACAAAACTTGGAGGGATAATTCGTAATACTTACTAAAATTAATGAACTTATAATTATATCGGTCGGCCTCATGGTGGCGCTATAACAGCCCACTTTACGTTTTGGCTTATAACTCTTGAACCGTAGGTCATAAATTCAAAATTCCTTTTTCCCTGTATTCCTTGGGCCATTACGCATCTCCCCATATAGGCCACGCCCATTTGCGTCATGATAGATTTTCCGCCATTTTGAATTTTCTCCAAAACACACTTTTTGCTCCTCCTCCTACAGATTTTGTCAAAATCTCACAAAAATTGGTACACATGATCTCTGGACCTTTCCGATGAAGACACCACAGGCGGAATTTTGATAGTGCGTATTGTTCGGCCGTAATCGGCTTCCGAAGTTAGTGGGATGGGCCTATTTTACAAAAAATGCCTAAAATCCCGAACGAAATGTCCGATCCATCCCAAATTTGAATCACATGTCGCGGGTGGTTAAATCAACCAAGTACCAAAAGCAATTCCATTTTCATCCATAGGGGGCGCCGCAAATGCGAGAAATGTAACTGTTTGTCGCAAAAACATGATTTATGGGGGATAAATCCCCTCCGAATTACTTACGCATGATCGCAGGGGTGACGCGACATTGTAATTGGCTGGCAATATCAGTGGGAGGGGCATATGTGAGCCACTGCGGCAACCACACTTTGCAATTTTTTAAAATTGCGACCTTTCTAGTTTTTATTATTTTACTAGAGTAAGACAAAGTTTGTCCCACTACTAGTCCCACAGTTTTGACTGTACGCACTTGAGCCATATGTCAAATTGACTGTAAAAATCGGGAATCGTGTGCTTGCTCGTTTCTAAGAGAAATGTTGTATAGTTTAATTGATATTAATTTATTAGTGAATTAAATGTCCCCATTGACATGAATGGGAAAATGCGAAAAATCACGTTCAAGTATTTTTTCCTCGGAGACCGTAAGGGCTATAGTTACAAAACTTGGAGGGATAATTCGTAATACTTACTAAAATTAATTAACTTATAATTATATCGGTCGGCCTCATGGTGGCGCTATAACAGCCCACTATACGTGTTGGCTTATAAGTCTTGAACCGTAGGTCGTAAATTCAAAATTCCTTTCTCCCTGTATTCCTTGGGCCATGACGCATCTCCCCATATAGGCCACGCCCATTTGCGTCATGATAGATTTTCCGCCATTTTGAATTCTCTCCAAAACACACTTTTTGCTCCTACTCCTACAGATTTTGTCCAAATCTCACAAAAAGTTTTACACATAATCTCTGGACCTTTCCGATGAAGACACCACAGGCGGAATTTTGATAGTGCGTATCGTTCGGCCGTAATCGGCTTCCGAAGTTAGTGGGATGGGCCTATTTTACAAAAAATGCCTATAATCCCGAACGAAATGTCCGATCCATCCCAAATTTGAATCACATGTCGCGGGTGGTTAAATCAACCAAGTACCAAAAGCAATTCCATTTTCATCCATAGGGGGCGCCGCAAATGCGAGAAATGTAACCGTTTGTCGCAAAAACATGATTTTTGGGGGATAAATCCCCTCCGAATTACTTACGCATGATCGCAGGGGTGACGCGACATTGTAATTGGCTGGCAATATCAGTGGGAGGGGCATATGTAAGCCACTGACTGCGGCAACCACACTTTGCATTTTTTTAAAATTGCGACCTTTCTAGTTTCAGTCTGCGACGCCGTCGTGCAACAAAGTGTAAATTGGGCCTAAGATGGAGATTTATGCAGATGTTTATATAATTTGAGCTGTACAAAGTAGCTGACACCACATTAAATGGTGGATTTGACAATTATCATCAATTATTGTCTATCCCCTAAGCACAGCATCCATGCATCGTAAAGCATTGTGTTCACACAGGCGTGACAAATACATTTATTTTGTCAGTTTTGTTGTGTTTTTGGGAGGAATGCAGAGCTATTCTGATTCATGTGTCCCCACGGTATTGGTGCACCTCTCCACTCCTATTCCTGTGATAGACAGAATATAAATATAAATTTTATATTGTCTTTCTCCTTTTGGAACCTGATTTGCCAAAAGAGGCATTTTTCTTGACTCTTGAGAAGGAGGAGAAGGGGAAAAAAAGGCTTGTGTGTGTATTGGTGTCATTTGCTGTGTGAGTTTTTGAGCTTTCCACAGATGTCTTGTCTTGTCTGCACTGGCAGTGCTCTCCATTTTAATGTTATGGGATTCTACCAGGTGTAAAGTGCTACAGTATCTCCTCCTCGCTGCCCTGATAGAAGCCATGCAATTCCCCCCAACAAGTCCTAGACCATTAAGGTGCATGTCCCTTCTCATTTTATACCGTGGTAATAAATTACCTCGGCCTGACAGAGCAAATGCACCTAACAAGAGCTGCTTGTTTTTCCTTGTTTCTCTTAGCTTTATTTATACGTTGTTGGTGTAGCTGCAGCTCACCTATACGGCATGTGTGGCATGTGTCTGTGTGTGTATACAAGAGAATACACTCGAGTCTAGTCACTTTGCAGCTTAAGCCATTAAGACCTGGGACGTATCTGTGCTGTCACTTTAACCGTTATATTAAACTTTAGCTATTGATAGCAGATCTACAAGCTCGTATAGCACGGCACCGAGTGCCACGCTACGGGCATGTAGATCTGCTAATTATTTTTTGAATCGTGAAAACGTGTATGCAAATCTTTGAATGATATATTCTTTCACAGCGAATGTTTTTTTTTTTTTAACTCAAATCTGTGCTTTTGGAGGGGGGGGGGGGGGGGGTTCCCTGAAACAACATATATTCAGATGGGGGTCCGGCGGCCAAATACAGATAATATTTGGGGACCTAAACATGAAAAGGTTGCACTGATATAGGTTTTTCAGAGAACTGTCAGGATTTAGAAGACATTTTGTAGAATGGGGTCGTCGGGTCTCAGTGGCTTAATTACTCCTCTCTGTATTCCTTCCTTGTTGGCCCGGTGTACGATACGTACTGATCGTTGAGCCACTCCACATTTCCTGCCGCTGTAACTGAGCGGGATGACCTTTTTTGCAGAGCCTGGGAGTCGATGGTCGCTGAGGGGGCGCTTGTTTTACCTTGTTAGGGTTAGGTTGTTTAGGCATAGTTTTTGAGAGGTTAGGGTTAGGTTTAGGCATAGTTTTTGTGAGGTTATATAACACCGCCCTACTAGTAGTAGCCGGCGCTGTAAAACAAGCGTCCCATCAGCGCCCATCGAGACCGAGGCTCTGAAAAAAAAGGTAGTCCCGTAACTGAGCAGCGAGCAGTGGTGTAAAGTAACTAAGTACATTTGCTTATACTGTAGTACTGTACCTAAGTACAATTTAGAAGTATTTGTACATTGAGTATTTCCAATACTTTTACTTCTACTCTACTACATCTCAGAGGCAAATATTGTACTTTTACTTATATGTAACTTATATGTAACTAAGGTTTTCAAACAAACATATGTAAAAACGTATAATGTTTATTTGAAAACCTTAGTTAGTTACATTGTAGATTTTGATTATTATTACAAAACATACATTACCCGCGTCAGCTCTATATGCATTTCACCCATTTTAAAATAGCCGATCTACAAGCTCACAATGCGTCACATCGCGACACATTGTGAGCTTGTAGATCTGCTATTTTCAAAAGATTTAGATTAGAAAACTTGAAATTGGACCTCCTGCATATTGTGTACTTTCTACTTTGATACTTTAAACTGTACATTTATTTTGATGCCAATACTTTTGTACTTATACGCAAGTACATTTTGAATTCCAGACTTTTACTTTTCTCTATTGCAGTATTGCTACTTTGACTTAAGTAAAACATGTGAGTATAGTACTTTTTCCACCACTGGGTAGTGAGACTAGATGGCAGAGAGGTGCAGGCTGCAGTGGCTCTGGCTTCCAGCAGATGGCAGTAGCTGAACGGGAAAACGTGGGTCAGTCAGCCAGTCTGGTCCAGAGCAGGCTCATCTATTCTCCACCCTGCTGTACTCACTCCTCCAACAGGTGACAGAATGATGGGAACGCAACGCAGGACCACCCAAAACCAACGGAGCACCGCACCGCACCGGCACCTTTAACTCCCGTCCAGATTTATGATGTCAACGGAATGAAAATTCACCCACCCGGCCGGCTTCTTGTTTGAGATGGAATGGACCGTGTGTGTGCAGACATTAAATAAAGAGCGAGGTGTTTTGGAGGGTGTGAGGGGGAAAAAAAAGGCTCTTGCCGCACATTTTCACCGATGTGAATGCCCCCCCCCCCCCCCCCCCCCCCCCCACACGCACGCACACACGAACGCACGCACACTCCAACCTTTTGGAAGTGTGAGCGAAGGAAAATGCAAGGAGGTAGAGGTGAACTGATAACCACTCTAACATCAGACGGGAATGAATTGAAAGACAAAGTGTAAATTGCACGGCAACTCCAGAAGAGATGAAAGGCAGGACTGAGAGAAAGTTGAAATTGGAAGTTAAAACAGCACAAGAAAGGAAAAAGGGCAGAGGGGGGGGGGGGGGGGGGGGTAAAAAAAAGAAAGAGAGATGATGAATAGCAAATATAGATTGACTGTATCTACGTAGCGCCTCATTCTACATGTACACCCCGTGGCAGCCTCAGTTCCTCATTTCCATAAAAGTCTAGACCTTCATCTGACAAGAAGGTGGAGGGGAAAAAAAGAAAAACTTGCTGCTGCTGCCGCTATGCTTGGATGGAGTGAACGCCATGCATGGAGAATGCTTCTTTATAATGCAGATGATATGCTCCCATATCCTATACAGAATGCATGTTACAGTATGTTTCTCACAACACGCACCTCGCTGATTTATTCACTGGTACATCCGTCCACTCATTAAGCCATTAAGACCTGGAACGTCGCATCTGTGTCACTTAAATTTAACCACGTTAACCATTATTTTATATCTTTAGTTATTGAAAAATAGCTGCTCCCGTGCTTGCAGTTATGGTTAGGTTAGGTTTTGAGGTAGGATGTCGTTTGTCGGACCAATGACTAGTCTACTCTGAACTATGAAAAACTTTGAGAACCACTGACATTAGAAACCTATATTTCTTTTGTTTTGTTTTTTAGAAAACTGTAGACATTTTGTAGAATGAGGATGTATCAGGTCTTAATGTCTTAACTTACAAACAGCACACTGTATAATGACAGTTTCCTACAGGACCTGGCGATGGCCAATCAGCCGACGTACAGTGACTTGCAGAACAAAAACAAAACTAAAACCAATTAAGGGCTTCATTTCCAAAGTGTTTATGACACGAGGAGCCAATCATCCAAGTCGACGCCACCGGCCCGCCGGCGAATGAGAAGTAGACCAAAACACGGCAATGACAGTTTTCCTATTTTTTTAAAGGAGACGACGAGGCAATACAGCCAAAGATTTACTGTACGGGCGAAGGATCCAGCCGGACGATTTATACTCCCGTCCCCGTCTAGAATCACAGCTCCCCCGTCCCCCCGTCTTGTCAAAATGCCGCCCCCAACAAAATCTGTCACGATGATATGGTGGAGCCGCAACCAAATCATTATCTCCAAAACTGAACTGTTTGTTGGGCCTGGGTAGAAGATCAGAGCACGACCTTATAATGATCGGCGGGCGCGGTGCGCAATCTGGGGGGAGTTTTGGGTTACCTATAGGCCTAGTTACTCGAGAAGTGTCCCGGCGAAAAGTATGCCACATGTTATATTTTGATTGTGTTGGCAGTAGATAATAACCCTCCCCCCACCCCGGTGGAACTGCAGAACCTGATGCCAGGAGCTGGGCACTCTGGGGAGGCTTCTGCAGGACGGACCAGGCACTCGGCCAAACACGCACACACACAAATGCACACGCACACACACAAATGCACACGCACACACACGTACACACACACACACACGCATGCACACGCACACACGTACACACACACAGACACACACACGTACACACACACACACGCACACACACAAATGCACACGCACACACATGTACACACACACAGACACGCGCGCGCGCGCACACACACACACACACACACACACACACATACACACACACACACACACACACACGCCTCTGCCATTTGTCTTCCCTCCTCTCCCCTGGACACGCCTCATGAAAACTAATGAACTCTCACCTTTGTTGCCACGGCTAGGGAGAAGTACACAACGTTGTTAAGGGAGGAGAGGCAGCGATTCATTACGGGACGCTATAGGGCCGTTATGGGTTCCCGAGCACCCCCCCCCCCCCCTCGGGAGGTGGATCCTCCGCATATACGGTACGGTACGGTACGCCCCGCCGTGATTGGATTACCAGTAAAGTTGGATGGGGGCGCGGGGGAGGGGGGGGAATAAAATATAAGTGACTGATACTCGGTGACCTCTGTTGTCCGCTGACATTTGGCCTAAAGGTTTTTGTCGTGGACTTACATGAAAGACACACAACGGAAAGCGAGTGTTAGGAATTCACTGGCGGCGGGGGGTCAAGAGGCCACATGCTGCATAAGCCATTTTGACCTGAGATCAGATTCTAAAAATGTCTTCTACCGTACGTCCTGACAGTTTTCTGAAAAAGCTGTGTTTCTATGTCAGTCGTTCTTCGATTTTTCAAAAAATAGCAGACCTACAAGCTCGTAGCGCGCCACTCGGTGGCGCGCTATGAGCTTGTAGATCTGCTATTTTTCAATAGCTAAAGCATAACATGATGCTAACACCAAAAGGGGTTCCCGCCCAAAATGGGATAAGCACTCCTGCGCTGGAATGGTCATAAAACATACCGGCTATAGCGTATTGATTTTTCTCCTCCGAGTCTTTATCCGTGTTTCTTGCGAGGCCGCCGCGGCGCGCCGGACGAAAACCACTGAGCATGGATAGACTTGTCTGTCATCTTTTTATGTGTACATTTACTGTGCCCACAACAAGAAAACCGTGACTATTAAAACATCATATATCAATATTTCCACACGGCAAATAAAAACGTGTCACTTTTATGTCTCGTGGGTTTTTTTTCTTCCCCCACCGTGATTTGCCGTTTCATATAGTTGCACAACAACGTCGCATCGATACAGTTTGAGGTGAGTTTATGCATGTATAATGCATGGATGGGAGCGCTTTGCACTACACGCTTAACGGGGAAATGATAAAGTAGAGCATTTATCAACGTTACAATGTCGTCTAAAAGAATACTGTGCGCACAATCATAACTCGCCTATTTACATAATGGTAATCTGCATTCAGATACGCTTAACACATTAAGACCTGAGGACGCATCTCTGTCACTTTAGCGTTTAACCACATTACAACCATTATTCTATACGTTGGCTATTGAAAAATGGCAGATTTGGTATTTTTGAAAAAAATCGTGAAAACGGGTGCAAATCTTTGAATATATATTATTTCCCCGTGAACGTTTTTTAACGTATATCTTTGCTTCTGGGTGGTCCTTGGAACAACATATTTTCCGATGAGGGTCGGGGGCAAAATACTGTACATATAGGCCTAGGCTATATAATATTTGGGGTCCTTGACATGAAATTGTTTTCAGAAAACTGTCGTGATTTAGAAGACATTTGTAGAATCTGGTCTTAATGGGTTAAATGCCCCATCTGTATCCCCAAAGTAAACATAACTGGTCTGGCCGCTTCCCAATGAACGCACACATTGTGTGTGTGTGTGTGTGTGTGTGTGTGTGTGTGTGTGTGTGTGTGTGTGTGTGTGTGTGTGTGTGTGTGTGTGTGTGTGTGTGTGTGTGTGTGTGTGTGTGTGTGTGTGTGTGTGTGTGTGTGTGTGTGTGTGTGTGTGTGTGTGTGACATGTATAGGATTCCGTTTATGATACATACTGTACATTCACTGGGACTTTTGCGGAATTAGGTGAATAATTATGTGCGACTCTTTCCTCTAATCCCTGATTGAGATTAAGGTGGATTTATGTCAGGAATTTGTCTAGACTTTGCCTCGTTTTCTGTGTAGACTGGAATTAATTCAACAACACGAGTTCACGCTCAGGTTAATTGCATCGGTGCCGTTGAAATAAACAAAGCCAACTGGCCTTTTTGCAACCTGAATCAGCTGCAACCTAAATCAGCTGCCACCACAGCCATGAATGATCCCCATCCACACCACAACCTGAATCAGCTGCCACCACAGCCATGAATGATCCCCATCCACGCCACAACCTGAATCAGCTGCCACCACAGTCATGAATGATCCCCATCCACGCCACAACCTGAATCAGCTGCCACCACAGCCATGAATGATCCCCATCCACGCCACAACCTGAATCAGCTGCCACCACAGCCATGAATGATCCCCATCCACACCAACCTGAATCAGCTGCCACCACAGCCATGAATGATCCCCATCCACACCAACCTGAATCAGCTGCCACCACAGCCATGAATGATCCCCATCCACGCCACAACCTGAATCAGCTGCCACCACAGCCATGAATGATCCCCATCCACGCCACAACCTGAATCGGCTGCCACCACAGCCATGAATGATCCCCATCCACGCCACAACCTGAATCAGCTGCCACCACAGCCATGAATGATCCCCATCCACGCCACAACCTGAATCAGCTGCCACCACAGCCATGAATGATCCCCATCCACGCCACAAGAGTGATGTCACTCTGACCCATAGGAGGCGCCACAAACGCAAAAATGGTCACCGTTTGTTTGATGCAGCATGTATGTATGTATTGTTGTGTTTTCTCAGTGGTGCTAGCCACTCCTATAGACAGCTATGTGTGTCTCTGTCGCTCCGAATACGGACATAGTGTTTGTTAACTATCAAAAAAAGTGTCACTGTTGCACGCACACACACACACACACACACACACACTGACTGACTGACTGACTGACTGACTGACTGACTGACTGACTGACTGACTAGGATTCCGTTTATGATACATACTGTACATCCACTGGGACTTTTGCGGAATTAGGTGAATAATTATGTGCGACTCTTTCCTCTAATCCCTGATTGAGATTAAGGTGGATTTATGTCAGGAATTTGTCTAGACTTTGCCTCGTTTTCTGTGTAGACTGGAATTAATTCAACAACACGAGTTCACGCTCAGGTTAATTGCATCGGTGCCGTTGAAATAAACAAAGCCTACTGGCCTTTTTGCAACCTGAATCAGCTGCAACCTGAATCAGCTGCCACCACAGCCATGAATGATCCCCATCCACGCCACAACGCAACCTGAATCAGCTGCCACCACAGCCATGAATGATCCCCATCCACGCCACAACCTGAATCAGCTGCCACCACAGCCATGAATGATCCCCATCCACGCCACAACCTGAATCAGCTGCCACCACAGCCATGAATGATCCCCATCCACGCCACAACCTGAATCAGCTGCCACCACAGCCATGAATGATCCCCATCCACGCCACAACCTGAATCAGCTGCAACCTGAATCAGCTGCAACCTGAATCAGCTGCCACCACAGCCATGAATGATCCCCATCCACGCCACAACCTGAATCAGCTGCCACCACAGCCATGAATGATCCCCATCCACGCCACAACCTGAATCAGCTGCCACCACAGCCATGAATGATCCCCATCCACGCCACAACCTGAATCAGCTGCCACCACAGCCATGAATGATCCCCATCCACGCCACAAGAGTGATGTCACTCTGACCCATAGGAGGCGCCACAAACGCAAAAACGGTCACCGTTTGTTTGATGCAGCAACATGATGTAATGTTGTGTTTTCTGAGTGGTGCTAGCCACTCCTATAGACAGCTATGTGTGTCTCTGTCGGCTTCGAATACGGACAGTGTTTGTTAACCATCAAAAAAAGTGTCACTGTTGCGTGCTCTCTCTCTCTCTCTCTCTCTCTCTCTCTCTCTCTGGGAGGAGGACTTGTACAGTCTACACTACAGTACGAGTACAGTTCAGACGGGTCTGATTTGTTTATTTTACCAGTGTTCAACACATTACCGTACTGTACTGTATGTACACATGATCTCATGCAGTCCCAATGAGTGTCAGCTTGTTACCATGTGACACTACAGTGGTTCCCAACGTTTTAGCTCAAGACCCAAAAGAGAAATTTGAGGACCCAAACTATAGTGTGAACAGCCAATCTACAAGCTCTCAATGCGTCACATCGAGCTTGTAAAATCTGCTTTTTTGCCCCTGCACAAATTCATGGATTTTTGTTTTGGTTTTGTTTTGGAATTCTTTTGAAAAAAAAACGTTTGCATTTGGGGGAAATCTTTGAAAATATTTTAAAAGGACAGAATATAGGTAACAAAAAATACCCACTGTTTGGGAAACTGTGTTCTAGAGTCTGTTAGTCTGTCTGTCTGTCATATTGTCTGAATTCATCTCAGATTCACTGTCCTGCCAATCCACTGAACTGTGGGATTGTGGGTATTTGGGCGAACCTGACGGCGGTAGGCTAGTAATTTCAAATGCTTACAACTGTGTTTACTAATGCTTAGTATGTATGAATCATGCTTTACTAATGATGAATTCATGATTAATTAAGTATTAACCAACGCTTAACTAATGGTTAGTGTATAGTTATTATAAAGTGCTACTAAATATACACTTCTATGTAAAGCGCTTTGGATGAAAAAGCTATATAAATGCACCATTTACCACTGAGTAGCCCTTCCGCGCCCAGATTAGCCAATTTTGGGCGGGAACCCCTTTTGGTGTTTTAACTAAGCATTATGTTATACTTTAGCTATTGAAAAATAGCAGATCTACAAGCTCATAGCGCGCCACCGAGTGGCGCGCTATGAACTTGTAGGTCTGCTATTTTTGAAAAATCGTAAAAATGCGGCACAAATCTTTGAATATATATTCTTTCAGAGCGAACGTTTTTTTTATTTCGACGTCGGGCCTAAATGGGTTAGGTACCTGGTACAAAGGTATGATCAGTTGTTTCTATATTATACTTTAATGACGTGCTTAAAGTGTAACATCAAAGCTCCATTCATTGAATAACTCCATGGCGTGAACATTTTGACACGGCCCTTAAATGGGGTGACTTATTTTCTCTCCGACAGCCTAACGATCAAATCCCCCCCCCCTTTTTTTTGTACTCGCAAATGACATTGTCATCATCATTTTCCTCCCACACGTGTCCTCTTTTAATGTATCTTTTATTACAAGGCTTCAAAGGGCGTATCATTAGAATAAGAAAGAGCCTTGTAAATCCCCATTGTAAATATATACAATACAGCGTCTTATATAAGCCTTGTTGACCATAGTGACTACTTTAGCTCTACGTAATAACATTCGTGTACAGTATAGCCAGGCCTCTGTTGTGTTCTTCAGAACTTAAAGCATAGATTCATGTGTTGCTTGGATGAGTCTGTGAATATTAGCATCATTGTCAGTATAAGTAACCCTGTGAAGAGCTACTCCTGTAGCCTTAGGGGACATATTGGCTTAAAAGCCTGTCTGTCACAAATGCCCTGTCTAACATGTTCACTTGGACAGTTTTTATTTAAGTAAAGTTTAGTTTATTATTATCAGTTTATTATTAATTGCATGTATGTAGTAATTGTATGTTTTTCTATGGACCACGAGTGTACAACAAAGACACACATTCATTTATTCATGATGACTACATGAGGACTTTCCTTATAGCAGGAGCACACCACACCTGTACTTAATTAATGATGACTACATGAGGACTTTCCTTATAGCATGAGCACACCACACCTGTACTTAATTAATGATGACTACATGAGGACTTTCCTTATAGCATGAGCACACCACACCTGTACTTAATTAATGATGACTACATGAGGACTTTCCTTATAGCATGAGCACACCACACCTGTACTTAATTGCACATGATTGAACTGTAAACCCTCTGCTTATAATGCTGCACAATAGTGCTCTATATGCGTCGTGCACATCACAAACCAAACCTGTGATATTTTGTATCATCTTTGCAAGTGGCCTCGCCTATAACCATGCATAACAAACAATTGTGACCTGCTTTTTGCTGTGGTAAAAATCAATACACTGACGATATAAAGTCAATTTGAAGATAATGTATAGCAGTCCAAAATGGCCTTTTTGAGAAGGCTAATATGGATTTATTTACGAGTGTTCATTGAACTCATCCTCTACGAGTAATGGATACGCCTCCAATCTCAGAAATAGTATTTATGAAGTACTTAAAGGCCATGAATGCCACCCCCATGCTATCAGACTTTCTTCCTGTCCGTCACCGTCACACATTACATTTTTGCCAGCTTAAAATACACACATTCTTGCATCTGACTTAATGCAGAGAGGCCATGTTACTTAACGTGTTTGTACTGTGTGCCTTTTTGGTTTATGAAGCTGCTCAAATATATTCAACCTTCACTTCCATGTTGAGGGTATTAAACCTCTATGGATCCCCTGTCTGCAATGCGTTATTATATATTTCGGATGTTATCTCCGTATTTAATGTCCGCCATCAGCCGTTATCAACACCATTCAATGCAGCCAGTATGGACATTTCCACATACTGACTTTGTTCTTAGACATTGTGGTCGCGTTGTCCTACTATTACTAACCGTAACAGCTAAATCTAACCCTAACCTCAGTCTTATCATATAATTCTTAACCGGCCATGTAAGTCAGTTTCACTATGTTTTCGCTTCGGAAACATTTCACTTGGAAATGTCCATACTGTCCAGGCTGCATGCATTTAATGGTCTTCATATAAGAACATAGGTTGTATTATATAGAAATTTCACGAAATACCTTTCGTTTATGGGTAGGTTTCCTTCAAAACCTAGCTGCAGAACATTATTTTATGTACTCCCAGGACAGAAAATTCTAGAATTTTCGCTGTCCTGGGCTCTAAGGGTGACGTAGGAAGCCACGCCTATCCCGTATAGATACCTGCGTGGCTACGTCAGCCCTCATTCAACTTTTCTTCTGCTAAGCTGCGAGAACGAACTTTAACATTCCAGTGTGTGCAGGGTAATATATCTCGCAAACTCGGCCGAGAGATTAATTCTTTAGGACCGTGAGATCTCTGGCACACTCTCGAAGCAAACAGAAGGATACTTCTCGAGAAAAAAAGCCGAACTTCGACACAAGTGAGTTCTAGGCAACTTGTTGCTACGCTAGCTTGTCGAAAAAAACAGCTCGCGCCTCTTTTTCTCTCTCGCTAAAGCTAGCGTTTGTTAGCTTAAAGCTATCCATAGTTAGCTTAGCGCTACTAGGCAGATACGCCTGTGGTCTACTATTACACGCCACGAGGAAGATAAACCTGTGGCTGTTAAGCACTCGGACTCCTCTCTCTACAAGCAACCATGTCGCTGACGAGGGAGACCCAGCCCGGGGAAAGACGCCATCGAGGACAGCCGGTGCCCGCCGACTGTCAAGAAGGCCCCAAACAAAAGACGTGCTCCACCTGGGGATGCGGGAACACGATGTCGGGCAAAGACGGGCATGACGAGTGCATGTATTGTCTCGGCCTCACCCACACCCGTGAGTCCATGGAGGAAATCGGTCCCGTTTGCCTCCATTGTGAGAAAATGGACGACGACGTCCTAAACAACAGGCTCGGACGTGTCCAAAGGTATTATGACAACTTTGCCGCCCACGGACTCCGAGAGAGGAGCCCCACTCCTCCCCCGCGACGAGCTCGCATACAAGTCCCGCCAAAGGGGCTTTGGCCCCGCGTCACCACCGGAGAGGGACAACGAGCTACCCCGAGACAGAGGCTCGACTACTCGGGCAACAGAGCCCCAACCGGAGCCTCTTCTTCAAGAGCAGCACCTGCCGGCGCTAGCCGAGACAGGTACGCTACCTCAGCCTCTGCAACCAGGGCTCACGAGGCCACTGATTACGAGGCTCATGGCGCGAGGCCAAGGGATACCTTCGCACCGCGCCGCTCTTCCCCAGCTCCACGTGCTCGACAACACGTCGTGCAGGCCACCATTGAGTGCCCGCCCAGACATACAGCTAGACGCAGACAGCCTGCCGTTGCACCCAGCTATATGGTGGACCGCCTGGACCCTTCCCCAGACCGCGCAATGTCTCCCGGTGGGGAGCATTGGACTACCAGGGAGGAAGGGGAGCTTCGTGATGACGAGCTCCCTTCCTTCCAGGAGCAACTCCAGGACTACCACGTCCTGGACGAGGCCTACGCGGACGAGCGAGATGGCCACGATGACCTCTCCCCCGGGGACTACGTCAGCACCACTCGTCGCCCCTTCGACGACCTGGATGCCATGGACATACAGGAGCACCAGCAAGCCAGGGCTCCTGTCCCCCCGCCTCCTGTACCCTCCATGGATGACTCCAATATTTACGAGATATACAGGAAGGCTAGTGCACGTTGTAACCACACATGGCCTAAGTCAACTGTCAAGGTACTACCATGGGAAGGCAGGACTGATGAGTCCGCCCCCCCCCCTGCACCTAGAAGACAGAAGCTCCCTATGGCACAGGGCTTCGAGGAGGCCATGATGCACGCCTGGGACGAACCCCTCCTGAAGGTGGATTTTCCCAAGGCCAGCGCCAAGGGGCCCAACGACATACCAGATAAACAAACCCTCGCCATAGACTTCATGCCAGCTATGGACAAGGCTATAGCGGCCTACCTGGCCAACCCTGCAGCTCCTAGAGTGGATCACCACGTAAAGGAACCGCAGCTCCTGTCCAGCAGCGTGAGGGAAGCCTCAAAACTGAACAAGTGGCAGTATGCACACATGTCATTCGTGGCGAAGGCCCTCAATGCAGGAGCACTTCTCCAGGGTTCCATGAAGAGCCTCCTCATTGAGATGGGACAGAAGTCCATTAAAGTCCAGCTAGCGGAACTGCCAGAAGACCTGGCCGAGTTACGCCGCCTGAATCACGAGATGGCCACCCTCCAGAGGGACTCCACTCTCCACAACGCCAAGGCAATGGCATGTTCCATCCTCCAGGAGAGATGGCGTTGGGTCGATCAGACCAGCGCCATCTCCCTGGAGACAAAGAAAGAGTTTGTGGCTGGAAATATCCACCCAGACAGTATGTTTAAGGACGCTCTGGCCAAGATGTCAGAGACCATCCAACAGCTCGAGTCCTCCACCAAGACGATGAAGGCGCTCGAACCGCTGGCCAACCAGGCCGCCCCGGTAGGCCGCCCCAAGGCTAAGAAGGCACCCTGGAAGGCCAAGACCGATGACAAACCCAGGTCCCAGGACCGGAGCGGAGATAGACAGCGACAGCCTGCAGGCCGAGGCAGAGCAGACCGCCGCACCTCTCCGCCGCCCTACAAGGCCAGGAGCGCTCCCAGAGGCCGAGGCCAGGGGAAGCGCAAATGACCTGCCCGGGCCGGGTCATCTTCCCCACCACACTCAGAGTTCAAGGCCAGAGGTGGGGATCACAGATCTCACCTCAGAGCCTGCGCTGAAGCGCTTAAGGGGGCCTGTACACAGTGCTGTGAGCACCGTTGTACAGACCCCGAAAATTGTTATGTGCAATTCACATGTGTATGTTTTTCCACGTTGTTCAATAAAGAAAACAAAAAAACAAAAAACACAAAAAACAATAAAACCAACTCTGAAGGGCATAGGCCCAGTGGGAAAGATAACCCACACTGTGACAGCTTTAGCTGTCACAGGCCAAAAACTCCACGCCAATTTTTTCCAAACTCAATACCGAAAAAATTCACTAGAGGGAGACATTTCACACAAAGTAAGTCTTCCCCTAGGCAGGTCATGCACCACGCTGACAAGCACAGGGAACCCTTTGTCACGTCATCTGTCACAATGGCGGATATCCGGGGCTTCCCCGTGGATAATCCGTACAATTCAGACAGGATACAGGCTACAGTTCGCCTCGAAACCGCCCACTTCCAGGAAAATTATTTTCTCAGAAGCGAGCGGGCAAAAGGCCGCCATTCTGCAAGAGGAAATCAATTCATTAATGCAGAAAGGCGCCATCACAGAGGTGGCCCTCGACCAATCAATGAACGGTTTTTACTCCCGCTATTTCTTGGTAAAGAAAAAGGGGGGCGGACTCCGTCCCATTCTAGACCTGAGGGCATTGAATCGTCACTTAAAAAAGCTGCGATTCAAAATGCTTACTCCACCAGTCCTCCTACGCCTAATTCGCGAAGGGGACTGGTTTACGTCAATAGACCTGCAAGACGCATATTTCCACATTCCGATTTACCCGCCGCACAGAAAATTTCTGCGCTTCGGGTTCAGAGGAAAAGTGTACGAGTACACAGTCCTTCCCTTCGGAATGTCACTGAGTCCCAGAGTCTTCATAAAGTGCACCGCGGCAGCTATCGCTCCGCTCCGACAGCAAGGGATCCGTCTCGCTACATACGTAGACGACTGGATCCTACTTGCAGACTCTCCACGAGAAGCACTGTCGCACACACATCGTGTGCTCAGCCACCTCGACTCGCTTGGGTTTATAATAAACCACGAGAAGAGCATGCTTATGCCAACACAGTCAATAGACTTTATAGGCATAACACTGAACTCAATCTCTTACACGGCCCGCCTGAGCCAAGAGAGAATAGACGCAACACTGCAGTGCGTGGCGTCATTCAAAAGGGGACGCTCGATTCCTTTTCATGCATGCCTCCGGATGGCGGGGTTAATGGCCTCTGCGGTCTATTTAATCCGCCTAGCAAGGCTACATATGAGACCTTTCCAACGATGGATAGGCTCTCTACATGTACCAATGCACCGTCGGCACCAGAAGGTAACAGTAACATCACAATGCATACTAGCCCTTCAATGGTGGTCAGACAGGAAAACCCTCTCAGAGGGCGTCCCCATGGGAAAGCCTCTGATCAGGAAAGTCATCACTACAGACGCCAGCATGACAGGCTGGGGAGCCACGATGGAAGGACTCACAGCCAGAGGTTTATGGTTGGGGCCACTACGTGCCCTTCACATAAATTACTTAGAGCTCATGGCAGTCTTCCTCGCCCTGAAACACTTCGAGCAGCGCATCCTGGGTTGCCATGTCCTAGTCAGGACAGACAACACCACGGCCATGTGCTACATCAACAGACAAGGTGGACTCAGGTCCCCTCGTCTTCATCAACTGGCTCAGAAACTGATCCTGTGGTGCAGCACACGCGTCCTCTCAATAGTAGCGTGTCACGTCCCAGGTCTTCTGAACACAGGGGCAGACCTGCTGTCCAGAGGACCTCTCCGCTACTCAGACTGGTCACTACACCCTCATGCAGTGGCCCAGGTCTGGAGCAGGTTTGGGAAATCCAAGGTGGATCTCTTTGCCACAGAGGAGAACACGAAGTGTCCCCTCTTCTTCGCAATCAGGGGACCATCAACGTTGGGGCTAGACGCTCTGTCACACCAATGGCCCAAAACCCTTCTCTACGCCTTTCCCCCGCTATCCCTCATCAGCCCCACTCTGGACAGAGTGAGGACTCAGGGTCTGAAGGTGCTCCTAATAGCCCCGTCGTGGGGGGTCTGGAGGTCGGAAATAACCCCTCTCCTCTACGACCAGCCGTGGAGAATTCCCCTTCGAGCGGATCTCCTCTCTCAAGCGAGGGGGGAGATCTTCCACCCTCACCCCCAGGACCTAGACCTATGGGTCTGGCCCGTCAAAGGGTGATGTTGACTGCCGTGGGTCTACCTCCGAACGTAATCGAAACGATTCAGAAAGGCAGAGCCCAGTCAACAAGGGACCGTTACGACACAGCCTGGCGCGTCTTCGAGCATTGGTGCTCACGAAGACCAGACCAAACAGTCCCCTACCAGGCCTCAGTGATCGACGTCCTGTCATTCCTGCAGGAGCTCCTAGACAACGGTCTAGGCCTCTCCTCAGTCAAGGTCCATTTGGCGGCAATCTCTGCCTGCCACCCAGGCTTTGATAACCAGACGGTGTGGAAGCACCCGCTGGTAAAACAATTCATGAAGGGTGTACGCAGGGAACATAGGACATGCAGATCCCTCGTTCCCTCGTGGGATTTGTCCCTGGTTCTAAAGGCGCTGGCTACAGCACCCTTTGAACCACTACAAACCGTGAGCCTCAAGCTCCTAACCCTGAAGGTGGCTCTCCTGATCGCACTCACGACAGCAAAAAGGGTCAGCGACCTACATGCGCTCTCGATCTCTCCAGATTGCATGAGGTTCGATGAGGGGTCGACCAAGGTCACCCTAAAGGCAAACCCCGCCTTCATTCCCAAAAATGCTCTCTCAGTGTGTGTGCCAGTGAACCTACAGGCTTTCCATCCCCCGCCGTTCTCCTCTGACGAAGACAGCAGGCTTAATTGCCTCTGCCCAGTCAGAGCTTTACGCATATACGCGGATAGACTGGCTCCCTTCAGACAAGGAAGCCAACTCTTTGTGTCCTGGGGTGCCAGGACCAAAGGAAAGCCCGTCACGAAGGTCACTATCTCTAACTGGATAGTGGAAGCCATCCGTCTGGCCTACACTAGCCAAGGCGTGGATTCCCCTCAAGCCCTGAGGGCCCACTCCACAAGAGGTGTGGCAGCTTCCTGGGCACTCTACAAGGGTGTCTCCATTCAGGAAGTCTGCACAGCAGCAAGCTGGTCTAAACCCTCGACTTTCGCCACATACTATAACCTAGATGTGGCAGCGCCTTCGCTAGCGCACGCGGTCTTGGGGGCCGCTGCTCAGTAAGGCATCAGGGCAGCATAGCGCTGCCTCCTGCTCTCCACAAGGACTAGGTTCTGGACCCAAAAGGGTCCGAGCCCCTCCCAAAAGGTGTACCTGGGACCCACTGGAAGTTCAGGTCACGGGAGTTCATAAAGTCCCATAAACGAAAGGTATTTCGTGAAATTTCTATATAATACAACGTTAAAGGTTACTTTAGTAACCACGGTTGTATATATAAATTGAACGAAATACCTTTCGTGGAACGCCCTTCTGTTCTCTAAAGCAGAAGAAAAGTTCCGAATGAGGGCTGACGTAGCCACGCAGGTATCTATACGGGATAGGCGTGGCTTCCTACGTCACCCTTAGAGCCCAGGACAGCGAAAATTCTAGAATTTTCTGTCCTGGGAGTACATAAAATAATGTTCTGCAGCTAGGTTTTGAAGGAAACCTACCCATAAACGAAAGGTATTTCGTTCAATTTATATATACAACCGTGGTTACTAAAGTAACCTTTAACGCTACTGTTGATTATTGGTTGATAACCACACTTAGAAATCCAAAAAAAAGTTGTATATTTTTGTTTGTTAGTATATGTGTAATGCATTATAGCAAACAGAGGGTAGGAGCGCACACCAAGAGTAGGGAGGTGCTGACCACGGGAGATAAACTTTCAAATGGAAAGGAGAGGTCGCACAACTCGTAGTCCCGATGCCAAAAAAACGTTTTATTTACCAACGTTTCGACAAACGAGTTGCCTTCTTCAGGGTATAATGCATTGTAGACATGGGATGCATAGCAAGTGTTACCACTATGTCTAATATTTCAAAGCTGGAAAAGCCCATTAACAGTTGAGTGTGTTGTGTAGCCTATACTACTACTACGTTTCATCATAGTGAGAACACAGTGTGTTGTGTGTAGTGTAGCCTATACTACTATACGTTTCATCATAGTGAGAACACAGTGTGTTGTGTGTAGCCTACTACTACGTTTCATCATAGTGAGAACACAGTGTTGTGTGTAGCCTACTACTGTCTACATTTCATCATAGTGAGAACACAGTGTGTTGTGTGTAGTGTAGCCTATACTACTACGTTTCATCATAGTGAGAACACAGTGTGTTGTGTGTAGCCTACTACTGTCTACGTTTCATCATAGTGAGAACACAGTGTGTTGTGTGTAGCCTACTACTGTCTACGTTTCATCATAGTGAGAACACAGTGTGTTGTGTGTAGCCTACTACTGTCTACGTTTCATCATAGTGAGAACACATTGTGTTGTGTGTAGCCTACTACTACGTTTTATCATAGTGAGAACACAGTGTGTTGTGTGTAGTGTAGCCTACTACTATGTTTCATCATAGTGAGAACACAGTGTGTTGTGTGTAGTGTAGCCTACTACTACGTTTCATCATAGTGAGAACACAGTGTGTTGTGTGTAGTGTAGCCTACTACTACGTTTCATCATAGTGAGAACACAGTGTGTTGTGTGTAGTGTAGCCTACTACTACGTTTCATCATAGTGAGAACACGGTGTGTTGTGTGTAGTGTAGCCTACTACTATGTTTCATCATAGTGAGAACACAGTGTGTTGTGTGTAGCTATACTACTATACGTTTCATAGTGAGAACAGATAACAGTCATAGATGGAATTTGAGAGTTGTCTCACACTGGGCCACTAAAATGTATAAATATTGAAGCAAAAGCTCAGTCGCCGCTCGAGTGTGAAGTAGGGATGTGAATTATCGATTAATGCATTAATAGTGAATTGATACGTTTTTGATAAGGTTATCGATCGATTAGCCGGTTAGTTGATAAGCAGCGTTTTTGTGTAAAAAATATGAGAATTTAAATTTCCCTCAATGTCTGACTCTAACATACAAATCTACATTTTGCTGATACACAGAAATGATACAAAAGGCATATTATATTCCTTAATCAATATCAATATTGATTTGACCATTGACGATACAGGGCCAGGCAATGGCATCTTTGTACGTATGTGCGTTCCTTGGCCACACGCACGCGTGCAGACGGCATTACATTCACAGAAAACCACCCAATGATAGAACCACATCATTTTTGATTAATTACGTAGTTCTTAACTGTTAACGACTACTGACTCATTTCTTAACAGTGTTTAATCAATTAACGATTAATATAACTGTTAACATCCCCCTATGTGAAGGTTCTGGGTTCGATACTATCACTAGCACAGTGTAACGCACTGGGAGCTGATGGTAAGGGTAGTGCTCCACCTCAGCAATCCATCACCCGTCTCCCAGAGGTCTAGCACATTGAAACGGGGATAGATATTGTCCAATACTGACAATAATCCACTCTGCCCGACCTTCCTATAGTAACTAATTCGTTTTGTAATGCATTAAGTCATTTATAGACTTTGCTTTTTGAGAGCAGTAACTTAATAACAAATTTCTACTTTTTGAATATAGTAATTGTTCAATAACCCATATGAATTATGAACCATTACTATTCATCACTCTTCTGCTCATGTCATAATAGGTGAATATCCAGCTAAAATAACACAGATTTACAAAGCAGGCATCTTAGCTGAAAGATAAATGATCTCGGCTTCATTTACTGTATCTCTCTCTCTCCTTGAATATGCAACTGTTTTATGCAATATTGTATAAAACTGTATTGCATATGAAACTTTTTTTTTGCTACTCGATAAGATGCTTTCAAAGCTAGCTAGCTCACTACAGTATATATTTAGCTGATAGTCTCATCAATGTCTGTTGACCGTTGAGAGATTTGACACTAGCTTGGCAGTGTGCCAGTATGGCTCGTCTCCAAGTGATTCACTGCAGCTTTGACGGCTTATAGGTTCGTTTATCGGCACTATATTATACCATCAGTGTTGTGTAAATGTGTTTTGTTTGTTTGGTTGTTTACACATTGTCTTTGCAAATCAAATGTTGGACTCGTGTTACTGTGTATTTTCAGTATATTTCTTTCAATGGGAAGAAAAGAAAATGTTCCTTTAACACAGACCTTTGATAATTCTATTGCGCTTACATGATATTTATCCTGTCTTGGTACCATAAATAGAGACTTCTTATTGATACTGTGTAGGATGATAACGGTTGACACCTGTGTTCAATTACTGTTGATTGTATCTCATACCCATGCATAAATACCACACTTCCTGTTATCTTGTCACAAACGCTGAGGAAGGCCATACAGGCCGAAACGCGTCCGTTTTTCAGTCTCGGAGGTAAATAAAATCATGTAAAAGGACATACAATGAGTGCTGGCATTCTTCATCTCTACATAACTCTGAGGGGCCCCTAGGGGCCCCGGACGCCCTGTTTAAGGCCCATGGTGTGTAGGCTACAGGGGGAAAAAAAGGAAAGTGCAGACCCCTGGGGACCTATAAGGTCAATGAAGGATGTGTAGGGTTTAAGCGTTAAATACCAACATTGTCCAGGGTTCTGCCATCAGGAGACATTAGGGACGCAAGCATGTGTTCCTATTCATCGCCATGTGCGCATGTAGCAGTACGATTCAATCATTTTCCTCTGGATAATTCACTCTGCCACAAAGCATTTCACGAGACATATATTTAACCCATTTTGGGCGGGAACCCCTTTTGGTGTTTTAAACATTGTTATAATTTAGCTATTGAAAAATAGCAGATCTACAAGCTCATAGCGCGCCACCGAGTGGCGCGCTACGAGCTTGTAGGTCTGCTATTTTTGAAAAATCGTGAAAATATTTATTTAAAAAAACTGGA
Source organism: Electrona antarctica (assembly GCF_951216825.1). Taxonomy (NCBI): domain Eukaryota; kingdom Metazoa; phylum Chordata; class Actinopteri; order Myctophiformes; family Myctophidae; genus Electrona; species Electrona antarctica. Next base: position 40,942,941 of record NC_136795.1, read on the forward strand.
GGATTTTGAAGATTTTTTTTTTAAATTTCGAGGTCAGACCAAAACGGGTTAAAACACCCAATCCGAGTAAATAATGAATACAATTACAGCTCGCTGTATGAAAGCACTCTGCTTCATAATGCATGATACAACAGAGCATGATTCTTCAAAAGAGACGATAATGAATCGCTCCTCCTATAACCAGCAGATCATGTCTGAACACATTGTCTCATGAAGGCCTCCAGTTCTTTCCTAGATCTCCATGTAATCAGTGGGCCCATTATATCAAACGGGAGCTTTATTATCCCATTCAGGCCTGACGTCGACATTTTTCTTTTTTTTCCTTCTAAATCATGACAATTTTCGGAAAGATTTGAGGCACATTTTAACGATTTTTCAAAAATAGCAGACCTACAAGTTCATAGCGCGCCACTCGGTGGCGCGCTATGAGCTTGTAGATCTGCTATTTTTCAATAGCTAAATTATAACAATGTTTAAAACACCAAAAGGGGTTCCCGCCCCAAAATGGGTTAATGGTTAATGTGGTTAAACGCTAACGTGACATGGATGCGTTCCAGGTCTCAATGGATTATATATATAGTATTATCTCAAATCATGTCATTATTGTTCTGCCCAAAGACGTCTTCCATACCATGTCAACTGATAATTTGATTTGAGCATGTAGCACCACGCCTCCCTGTGATCATTGGACGTCACGTGGAAGCACGTCTGCCAGCCGTAATGTTAATCAAAAAGTTCCAACCAGACACGAGAAACCTTTTTTTTTTTAGATTTCTTTCAAGTCACAGCGGCTTCAGAAGATGTTCAACGCGGTCATAATTCAGCAGACAACATGCTCATCCGAAGGATATCTCTCTACATTAGGCCGATCAAACAGTGCTTTATGCTTTTCAGTGATCATACTATGGGAGTCGCAAAAGCATTTTACAATTAAAAGCATTGTATAAGTGTATTCTTACATTTATTGCACATACATGGCTTTACAGTATCAGTTGCAAAGCTATGGTTGTAAAAAAAAGGGAAAAAAATGAATATGCCTTGAAGACATTTCGAGAGGCACCATAGTGAGAAATCTAATTTCCTTTTGCAGGTTTGTAATTTCATGAATTCAGTTCTATGAATGTGAAGTGTGTGTGGGGGGGGGGGTTGTGGCTCCATTGTGGAACTAGGCAGATATGTTACCATAAATAACATCTGTATACCTTTTTGATCACACTGTGGACACCTAGCCTATAACTGCTTAACATTACATTTCATGCCAATATTTCATAGCAATTGTAACATAGCCAATGTAACATGAATCCATGGATTAGTATAGACTCGGATTAACAAGCATCCATTATGACATCCCTGTGCATTTACTTTACATTCTGCCTTAAAGTCTCATATTTCACAAATATGTGACATACTACAATTATAAATGTCCCATAAACGGCTTGAAAAAGCTTTACCTTGATTAAATGCACAGGAGCGCAATCAATGCAGTCATGCTTTGCCGTCTAAAGATTGAGCTAACACGCTCCTGACACATAATTTCCTTGGTGGTTTAGAGAGACACTGGTCGTCTAATTCAATGCAAAATGACCAATACGATGCAAACCCACTTCAAATTGTTTTTTAAATACACCTATTTGTTCTAATTCTCTTTCACCGCGCCGTCATAATGCAATCCCATTAACCGTGAGAGAGACGGACTGAAAGCTGTCACACATGCTGAGGTAGGGCTTCTAAAGAGAGAGAGAGAGAGAGAGACATCTGTGTGCCAGTCAGCCATGCGTGCAGTAAACCAGGGACATAAATTCATAGAATTGAATTAGCCATAACATGAAAGGATGAAAATCTAAAGTGATAGATGTTCTTGCAACAGCGCGTGGACAGGCATTAGAGCGTCGTGCCATATTTCAGCGGGAACAACTGCGGCCCGACCACGATAGGAAAGGAAAGCAGAAATATGAATTGCTTATGCCTTTTATAATTGAACTTTTCCATCCGTTCTGCGTTTCATTCCATCCTCCTCCAACCCTTATGCTGTGGTGCCTGCACGGGTCCTTGAGGTGGGCTGCCTGGGCACAACATGCGCTCGGCATGAATAAGTGCCACAAACAAAGCCCTGCTAGGATTGCGTTCGTTTTGCAGAGGCGGTTTCCTCCAGTGCTTCCGACACGACAAGGGTACTTCTGGTGTGACGTCGCTGCGCTGAGATGAAATCTAATCCAGCTACTTGAGGTCTGCACCACTCTCACTATAGAGATGATGATGTGTCCCTCGTCCACCTAACAACGTATAGCCTTAAAAATGCAGCTCATATCAAAGTTATGAGCAACAACAACAAAAAAATGCATCGTTACAGTAGGTGGACTGGCCCCTAGAGACAGAAGAGCAGCTTTTTGGATTCGAAGGGGATGGAGCTCCAAGGAAAGCCATTTATATGATGATGATGATGGCTGGGGGATCAAATAGAGCATATGAATATTTAATCACAAGTGCTTTGTCTCTGATGCCCTGAGGGGAAAGAGGCAACTAGCTAACACAATTCTCCTCTCATTTACTTTACGCACCAATATTAAAGCATATACTTGAGAGAAAATGGTTGGCGGGAAGAGGAAAACATGAGAATAATGAATGGCGAATAGCCTTGGTCTGTCTGAGCAGCTGTGACTATTAATAATCCACTGAGACCTGAGAAGCAGATTCCACAAAATGTCTTCGAAGTCATGACAGTTTTCTGAAAAAGCTATGTTTCTATCTTAGCGGTGATCAAACTATTTAATGTCAAGGACCCCCAGAATATTATGTATTTGGCCGCCGACCCCCATCTGAAAATATGTTGTTCCAGGGACACCCCAGAAGCAAAGATTTGAGTTAAAAACGTTTGCTGCGAAAGAATGATATACTCGTTTTCACGATTTTTGAGTGGTGCAACCACTCCAAGGAACAGCAATGTCCGTGTGTTAACCTACCTATGTGACTTTAACCTATGTGACTATGAGTACCAGTAGGGGCAAAAGTGGCGCTGTTGTGCCAGAAACAGAGAGAGAGAGTTGCCTGCTAATGAGAGACAGAGAGAGAGGTCTTAAACAAGCAGTTGATAAATGTGTGCTTCTTAAGTTAGGAGAATATCCTCCGTGGTTGGCTGCTTACCAGCACCATTTATGAAACCCTTGGGTCGATTTAAAGGGATTTTCTAAATCTCATTGCCTGGGTGGAATACTTACTATATGGTCTGAGAGGAGGAGTCGGATGGGGTGCAAACCTTAAAGCCTGGCTACCGGAAAAAATCAATAAATAGACGATCTACAAGCTCACATATTCTTTGAATAACCATAGTAGAGCTCGATCAGGCTTAATGTTAAAGTACTCTACTGTCACTGTATGCCTGTAGAGAGTGTGTGTGTGTGTGTGTGTGTGTGTGTGTGTGTGTGTGTGTGTGTGTGTGTGTGTGTGTGTGTGTGTGTGTGTGTGTGTGTGTGTGTGTGTGTGTGTGTGTGTGTGTGTGTGTGTGTGTGTGTGTGTGTGTGTGTGTGTGTGTGTGTGTGTGTGTGTGTGTGATTTCCATCCAAAGACTCTTATATATTATATATACTATATATTCCATCTAAACAGTCAGTTCTGAGTCATATTTAGTACTGTATGTCAGGGGTTCTCAACCCGTGGGTCGCGACCCCTCGGGGGGTCGCCAAATTATTTTGGGGGGTCCCCAAATTATTTTCCAAAAAAAAAAAAAACTTTTTCTTTTTGCAACTGAATGGCTGGAAAATGGCTGGAAAGTGGAAATGAAGAGTTTACATATAGTACACATAGTACATGCATACACCTTCCCCAATGATTATATCTGGTTTCAGTATTTATTTATGGTGTATTGTCTCTATTATTAAGGTTATTGTAGCAGTCAATTTATATTGGGGGTCGGGAGGGGGCGGGGCGGGGGTCCCGAGACATTGCCAAAGCATTTCCGGGGGTCCCTGGCCAAAAACGTTGAGAACCCCTGCTGTATGTGACACAGAGGCAGAGTTTGATAACACGGACGTGGCAAAACCGCTTCCCTGAATGAGGACACAACATAAATACAGTACTGTGGATGAATCACTTCAAAGTCCTAGGATAGAAAACAGCCACCAGGAAAAACAACACACAAAGTCTTCAAAAATTTATTTTGTGATGCAATGCGGCAACCGGGCATTGAAATAAAGAAGCATCATTAGATGCAAATTGAGCATTCTTCAGAGCGACATATCTCTCCAGCCGCTTGTCACATCTCGCCACCTGTGTTCCCTTTCAGTTGCACATGATCCGGAGAGACACGCTGGCCGTCGCAGACACCTTTTGAACTTTTAACCCATTTTGACCTGAGATCAGATTCTAAAAATGTCTTCTACATCCTGACAGTTTTCTGAAAAAGCTATGTTTCTATGTCAGTCATTCTTCGATTTTTCAAAAAATAGCAGACCTACAAGCTCGTAGCGCGCCACTCGGTGGCGCGCTACGAGCTTGTAGATCTGCTATTTTTCAATAGCTAAATTATAACATAATGCTAACACCAAAAGGGATTCCCGCCCAAAATGGGTTAAATGTGAGGCCCGCGATCATCGCGATAAATAATGCCATCAAAACTAATCATTTCCAAGATGGGGAGCACATCTTGCACATATCAAATGAGACACTTTGCCAATTACTGGAGTGCCACGGTGGAGTTTGTATGTAGGATGATAAACAAGACTGGGTCAAAACATAATATATTGCTAGAATGCAAATTAAATGCTGGAGAGCTTTTTTAATTGAAAGGAGAGGAAACGATAAAACTCAGTCTGTGTAATCTTGCCGGTGGCAGATTGTTTTTTTTTTTTTTTTTTTTTGTGACATGATTCAATATTTAGTCTAGGGCGTAAAGATGCAACATTCAGCGATATTCCATATCACTGCGCCTAACGGCTGACATGACGAGAACAGAGCTAGGTTATTAAATATTTCCAACTGAAGGGATTATTTTCAATGACAGCCATTCAAATCCATCCATGCAGTACCCAAGCAGAGTGACGTGTTAGCCATGGCATTGATAGCCTGAACCAATCAACTTAAAAGGATAGTTCAACCCACAAAATAATTACATTTCTTTCTATCAATTACTCGCCCCATGGAGACATGAATTTTTGTTTTGTGGCATTCCTTTACTAAGCCAATAATTTGAGATGACCAACAGAACAGTGGTTCCCTGAGTCTCCTTTGTGTCTCCATAGGGAGTATATATAGGGAGCATAGAGAGCTGGTCATCAACTTATTAGGCTTAAAAAAACAATATCCAATGAATGAAGTCTCCATGGGGGTAGATAAATGGTTATTTTGGGGGTGTGAATTATATGACCATTGCTAATGCTAACTAATGGATATAACTATTGGGCGGAGAGGAATGTCTCCACTTCCTCAAGCCACAGAGTGCGTGCAAGCACAGTAGCACACACACTTACACATGCACACACACGCACACATTTCCTCTGACCTAATCTATTTTCATTGTTTATTTCTTTATTTCGCCCCCAAAAATGAAAAGGGTAATTGAAAAAAAAACACGACCCTTCGCGCGTTGGAACACCAATATATCTGGGGTATTTTCAACTTGAAAATGTAATTTGTCCTAATGCTGATACTGGATGTCTCCTTGACGTGTGTGTGTGTGTGTGTGTGTGTGTGTGTGTGTGTGTGTGTGTGTGTGTGTGTGTGTGTGTGTGTGTGTGTGTGTGTGTGTGTGTGTGTGTGTGTGTGTGTGTGTGTGTGTGTGTGTGTGTGTGTGTGTGTGTGTGTGTGTGTGTGTGTGTGTGTGTGTGTGTGTGAGATTCAGTGAGTTTGAGCTGTAGTCTAATTTCCACTTTGACTTCAATAATAATAAAGTTAAATTGCATACGGTTATGTTTAATTATTCTGTGGTAAAATGCACCTTGCTCTTGCTATATCCCATTGAGATTAATTAGTATAGTATTAGTAGTATATATATACACACACTTGCAATTGTCCCAGGGGATGAACACTCACTTTTTGAGTGACCGACACTCGTGGGTACTCGCTAGGCTAATGCCACGCAAGTAAAGTACAAATACCTCAAAATTGTACTTACAGTAAGTACAGTAGCCTACTTAAGTAAATGTACTTAATTACTTTCCACCACTGCTGCGGTTGGGGTGGTAAATTAATAGGTTGACAATGTAGCTGACTCAGAAAACATTTTTTTAATCTAAAAAGTCTAAAACTCACCTTTTTCTCTTTGCACTATAGTTTCCCCCTAGATGTTAACTGAAGCAAATGTTTTGACAGTTTTATGCTTGTGTTCTTTATCTGCGTTTCTTATTTCTGTTTATGTGTGCTATTTCTTGATACATGTGTTTTTGCTGTTGTGACGTGTTGGGGGGACGATGCACCATAAACAAATGCAATTGATTTGAACATACTACTATAAATATACATGATCCGGAGAGACACGCTGGCCGTCACAGACACCTTTTGAACTTTTAACCCATTCTGACCTGAGATCAGATTCTAAAAATGTCTTCTACATCCTGACAGTTTTCTGAAAAAGCTATGTTTCTATGTCAGTCGTTCTTCGATTTTTCAAAAAATAGCAGACCTACAAGCTCGTAGCGCGCCACTCGGTGGGCTATGAGCTTGTAGATCTGCTATTTTTCAATAGCTAAATTATAACATAATGCTAACACCAAAAGGGATGCAATTGATTTGAACATACTTACTATAAATAATATTCTTACATACTGTACAGTGCATAACGGGAGTGTTGGCAGATGATGAGTTGATTATAGCAAGCAAGTGTTCAACAACATACCTTGAAATCAGTTTAGTTCTGCCTGCTGTATAACAGATGGCAATAGAAAGCTCAGACTGCGTGCGTGCGTGCGTGCGTGCGTGCGTGCGTGCGTGCGTGCGTGCGTGCGTGCGTGCGTGCGTCCGTCCAACTCTGAGCCTCTTACCTTGATATTTGACCCTGCCTTAACCACCAGTCATCACAGCTCATGCCTATAAATCTAAACCAATCAGAAGCGGAATAGGGCGCGTCATGATATTAAAGTAAACCTTGTAATCCTCTGAAATTGTCAGCTAACGGTAACAAGGTCATTTACATTTCAGTAATTACAACTGTATTTAATTGGAAAATTACAGTAATTAGTTACACTTATAGTTACCGCATAAAGTGTAGTGACACGTTATTCCCAACACTGTTAATGAAACGAGACTTTAATTCCACAATCTAGCAGACCTGCAATTAACTGTGGATATTCCCAACCTATATAAACTCTTAGTGGTAAGTTGGCTGTACTGTAAGGCACAGGGAAGCACAGCATGTGTCTATACAAAGTCACAGTTCCTTCTCGGTGTGTTTCAAAGCGGTATAGTGCAGTTGACGTTGAAACCCTCCCTCTGCATAGAACATCATAACAGATCCTCTGCTCTGCATTAGCAGGCAGCTACGGTCTATATCTAGCCAAAGCGACCTCGCGGTGTCACGCTGTGACTGCACCGCGGCGTGTGGATCCTGCAGGGACTGTGGCGGATGCAGTTGAGCAGCGGAGGGAGGCTGACATGCACCTTTATCACATGGCTTAACCCATTTTGTATGGGAAGCCCTTTTGGTTTTTTTTAAGCATTATGTTATACTTTAGCTATTGAAAAATTATAAAAAAATAGCAGATCTACAAGCTCATAGCGTGGCACAGAGTGCCGCTCTACGAGCTTGTAGATCTGCTATTTTTTTTTTGAATTGTGAAACTGTGGCGCAAATCTTTTAACTTTTAACTCAAATCTTTGCTTCTGGTAGGTCACCGGAACAACATATTTTCAGATGGGGGTCGGCGGCCAATTACATATATTTTTGGGAGTCCGTGACATGAAATTGTTTGAGAACGACTGTCATAGAAACATAGGTTTTTCCAAAATATTGTCCGTTTAGAATCGGTCCTCAGTTTGAAATGGCTTGAATTGGGTGGGAACCCCTTTTGGTGTTTCAAGCATTCTGTTATACTTTAGCTATTTAAAAATAGCAGATCTACAAGCTCATAGCGCGCCACTCGGTGGCGCGCTATGAACTTGTAGGTCTGCTATTTTTGAAAAATCGTAGAAATGCGGCACAAATCTTTGAATAGGTATATATTCTTTCAGAGCGAACGTTTTTGTTTTTATTTCGACGTCAGGCCTAAACGGCTTAAGGAGACTAAGGCTGAGGAGGAGACGGGGCCAGTGATGAATGGGATGCAGGTCTATGCCTCTCCTCTTCCCTTCCCTTTGACAGAGCCCCTGTAATCTGTTACAGAGCGGACCGTTGCCTCCATTAACTTCTGACACATGCACACCTGCACGCTCCCAGACGCCACTGACCTTCCACTCCCATGCATTCGCTCCCCACCAGCCCTTCAGACTACACTACCGCGGAGGGGAAATAGTTTGAACGCTTATACTGCTGCTACATGTTTAGATAGAGAATGCCAGCGTGGATGAAGGGTGCTGCTGTGCCTTCGACATGATGCTAACTACAGTACAATCCCCTGCGAGGGTGAAAAGGATATCGCTGCTGTACACACTGTCTCGTGTGTTTTGCACTCGGGGTCGGGTCAGGAATTATTATGCATGCCATGATTGGAACACGCTTAGCGGTCAGCGTCTGCCGTTTTTTAAATGTGCTATAAAATGGCGACTTAAAGGGGAAAACCACCCATTTTCAACATTTTACTATATAATTAATATACCTTAGAGCTGTTGTGTGGAAATAATAAAAAAGTCCCCCAAATCATTAACATGGTGAAACGCATCTTGATGATGTCCTCAAGATGCGTTTCACCATGTTAATGATTTCTTTCAGACCTCTAGTTCTAGGAAACACAGAATGGGGGAACTTTTTTATTATTCCACAGCTCTAAGGTATATTAATGACATAGTCAAATGTTGAAAATGAGTGGAATGTCCCTTTAACAACCCAGTGTACTAAAATGTGAAAATGTAAGGCCAACCGGGTAAAAAAAAACAAACAAAAAAACACGTCCTCTGCTTTTCTCCTGGGTGATGAGGCAAATAAATCAATGGCAGGAGTGTTGCAGGCACTCTGTAACGTTCTGTGACACGCAACTATTAGCTCAAATATAAAAATGATTTGCTGCTCCCAGCAAGCACGGTCAGGACCTGGACGAATTAGTGACGTCTCTATTGGGGTCCAGATCAAGTCAAACCAAGACTAGTCAGATCTGACTCAGAATATCACCTCATTTCAACCAACATAAATTCTGCCCACTAAGACGGACATCCTGATGAATCGGAGAGAGTCCGATCAAGGCCAGATCAACTTAAGTCATATCATAACTAGTCAGATCTGGCCCATGCAGAATAAACTATATTATTTCAACTAACTGGTGAAGATGTCCTAGAAATGATGTAAAGATCATCCCCATATGGGCTGTGATCTGGCCTAGTCCTGAACGTCTTGAAAGTCACAGGAGGACGTCGTCATAACGTCATTTATCTTGCTGGGCTGTTTAACCTAACCTGACTCCGCCAGATGGGGCAGCAGAGAGTACACTGGGTTCCCCCCTCCTGCTCCCATCTGGGAACTCTCAGGCAGACTTGATGCCCGGCCACAAAATGGCCTGGCCAATCAGCGGCAGCTAGAGGCGGGATCAAGGCATACACAGTGCTGCCTGAGCAGGAGGGGGGAACCCAGTGTACTCTCTACTGCCCCATCTGGCGGAGTCAGGTTATGTTTAACCCTGCAAGACCCGGATATATTTCTACTTGCAAAAAAGAGATTTCAACCTTACTACTACTTTGTACTACTAGGACTTTGCAGAGGAAAATATGTAAAAGAAAGACAAAAAAAAAAGTTTTATGCACATTTATAATAATTATTAAAATAATAATAATACATTAATAATTTACATTTGGGGGATCTCTTTCACAATAATAAATGTACATGTTTGTACATGAGGAATACAGAAGACACAACAAGCTTTGCAGTATGGTATGTACCAATACCATGACATTCAACGCGTCTCATACAGATCCCTTCTAATAGATATTCACAAACTGACTCCAGAAATCTCTCACACAATGAATACACACCGTCAGATGACATGTACTCGTCAAACGAGCTGCAACACCAGAAAGATATAACCCATCGTGGGCGTGAACCCCTTTTGGTGTTAGCATTATGTTATGCTTTAGCTATTGAAAAATAGCAGATCTACAAACTCATAGCGCGCCACCGAGTGGCGCGCTACGAGCTCTGCTATTTTTGAAAAATCGAAGAACGACTGACATAGAAACATAGCTTTTTCAGAAAACTGTCAGGATGTAGAAGACATTTTTTTTTAATCTGATCTCGGGTCAAAATGGGATAATATAGCAGCTGAAGGCAGAACTGCGGTAATATCAGTAGATATGCTGTCAAAGGAATGGGAGCTTCCAGCAGCTACTCGCTGCCACATCGTGACATTATTTTTCTCCTCTGCTGAACACGTGAACACTCGTGCACCGGCTTATTTTGCAACACGACGTCTTAGAACGAGTTCAATACATCCGAGTAATCTCTGTAAATAAGTCAATTGGGCTGACCTTTATGTTCTGGCCTGACGGTATACTTAGAAACTAGAAAGGTGTGCCCGGTAGAGAGCTAATCTCCACCAGGAGGAAGGCCCTGAAGCTAGTAGGAATGTATGCAGTGAACCAGGGCCGTCGCTGACCATGTGGTTGCCCTACGCATATGTTTGATGAATGGTCTAATGAAGTATACTGTCACCTCATAAACACATGTAAAACTGAAGAAAAAGAAAAGTGTGTGTGTGTGTGTGTGTGTGTGTGTGTGTGTGTGTGTGTGTGTGTGTGTGTGTGTGTGTGTGTGTGTGTGTGTGTGTGTGTGTGTGTGTGTGTGTGTGTGTGTGTGTGTGTGTGTGTGTGTGTGTGTGTGTGTGTGTGTGTGTGTGTGTGTGTGCAATGCACAGTTTTGTGTGTATGAGCACGCAATGTGATTGGCTGAGTAGTACGTAATGTGATGTATGATGATGTACAGTGTTACTGCTGTCAACTTGTAATTTTGCTACTTGAATGAGTTTATTATTTTCAAAATATATATTTGGGTAAAAGGTATTTTTCTGAGTTAGCCTATAGTTCAGTCACTTCCGGCACTATGCCCATATATGGTGTGAGTCGGTAATGGTTCACAATCGTTGATTTCTTCACTCCGGGCAGACGCCGGTCAGGAGAAATGTTTGTAGCGTGTTGCTGAACAGGTGTGAAGTTTAGTTGTAAACCTTTACATCAAGACATATTGACTATATGGTTTAAATGTCTTATTGATGGAATGAATTGTATTTCAGTGTCGTCACTGTGTTTATGGGCACTTCAGAGGGCAAAGAACTCATTCATTCCCTTCCGTTTATGCAGCTGCGTGTTTGTATTTTCCTTTTTGCATTTGTTTATTGTTTGATATTTCTGCAACAGTTTGACGTTGTGTATTTGTGTGAGACAATAAATCCACCAGTGAGAAAGAACTACCTTAGCTGAAAGGAGTGACATACAGTATGATGATAAGAGCGCCCCTCACTTCACATAAGTGGGATTTTTAGCTATTGGTGTAGATTTTCATCTTACACAAACATTAAATTCCCATTGACAATGAATGGAGAATGTTACGTCATTATCGTCATAGTGTCTGAGCAAATCGGCTTAGTGTCTATTTTTGTCCTATACAAATCGGCTATTTTCGTCCTTCACAAACATTAAATTCCCATTCAATGAATGGACAATTTTACGTCAGTTTCTGAGCAAATAGACATCTTACGTCAGGATGATGTACGCTGATAAGAGCGCCCCTCACTTCACACAGGTGTGATTACAGCTTTTGACCCCACACGTCTCAATTTTTGCCATTGGCAATGAAAGGAGAAATTGGGTCAAGTGTCCGCCAAATATGACGTCAATTTGTACGATGACAAGAGCGCCACTCACTTCACACAGGTGTGATTTTTGAGTGGTGTAAACCACTCCTACAACTGGCTTTGTTGTGCAGAAAAAATGAGCATGGTTGCTATGTTCACCCTGTTCACCCGGGTGTGATTTAATTACGTCAGACACAACTGGCTTTGTTAGTGCAGAAAAAATGAGCATGGTTGCTATGTTCACCCTGTTCACCCGGGTGTGATTTAATTACGTCAGACATGATTTCATTACGTCAGACAGGCTATATAATACCTTACGCCACTCACTTCACACGGGTGTGATTTTTAAGTATACACGTGGGTTCTAGCAATGACATCTGCGTTCTGAAGTGCTTTGTGCCAGATGCACAGATAGCTGAGGCCTTGAGTCTTCATCAGGCTTTAACAAACAAGCTCATTTGTCTTCATTATAAAACAGCTGTGGGTCCACCTGTCACATGTTCAGCCCCCCTCCCCCCTCCCCCTACTGATGATGCATCACTTCCTTGTATTTACCTATAGTCTTGCACATTGATTGGCATTAATTGGGGTCGCGTTGCATTGGTCATTTTCAATACATTTTGGCATTTGAATTCAGCACGAACCATATAGTGTGCCTTGAATCATGTTGGAGCAGTGGTTTCAACACTCAGTGGTCCTTGTCTCCTTGAGTGGGTTCCAGGTGGTCCCCAGCTAAAGTGTTGGTAACCAAATGGACCCTTACAGATCTTTAACCCATTCTGGACGGGAACCCCTTTTGGTGTTTTAACTAAGCATTATGTTATTGAAAATTGAAAAATAGCAGATCTACAAGCTCGGTGGCACGCTATGAGCTTGTAGGTCGTATTTTTGAAAAATCGTAAAAATGCGGCACAAATCTTTGAATATATATTCTTTCAGAGCGAACGTTTTTTCAGGCCTAAATGGGTTAACTCTTTTGAGAGTGTAAAATAAGGGTCCCATTTGGTTTCATTTCATCATCATGCCATCAGGCAGGGAGAAAAAGGAGAAATGATTTTCCTGTTCCGTCCACTGTCAGAAGAAATGTCTGAATCACACATCATCTCTCATGAGCCCTTCCACCCCAGTGTGGACATCATTCTGTTCTTCACATTAAACCTCCTACCTACCCTCTGTTAGCACACACATTCCTCCAATACAACCATGTGGAAAGCATAAGCATACACTGTCACAACAATAGGCTATAGCATCGCACACTGACTGAGAATGTCAATCTTAAAATTCAGTGATTTGACTTAATTCAAATATCACTTATTTTTTATTTTTTTCTGGATAATCCTCCCTACTATAGAGTGTGCTGACCATATAAGGAAATCCTCCCTGTCCCCAGTGAGCCCCTGGGGTCAAAAAACCCTAGTTTTGGTGGCGGGTGGCAAAACCTTCATCCAATCAGGATGAGAGGGGCCTTCCTCCAATCATGATCAAGTGGGGGCGGGCCTTGGTGCACATGCTGTTGGCCTGTTGCACTTCCCCCCACTGTAGAGCGTGCATGTGCACATTTTGTTACCGGGGCGGACTGGGTGGTTTTCCAAATCACCCAAATCACTGAATGCTCCTTTAAGATGAACGATTTCTGGCTACATACAGTTAAAACAGCAGTTTTCTTTATTGCCCCCATTAGTATTATTTGTTTTTGCACTTTACAGTTGATTAATTAGGCTAATTAGCAACAAATATTGATTGATTCATGATGATTTATCTACTACTGGTATATACTGTACAGTATGTATGAATTTATGTTCTTGTATACAAATCAGGTTGAAAGTGCTCTTGAATTAATCACATTGAATGGGGATGTGTGTGTGAAAACAGTGTTCTTATCCTTGTGTTAAATGCATATAATGTGTTACCTCTGTGTTACCGTTAACTACCTCTATGCTAATAGCTTGTGAAATTAAGGATAAAGATATATTTTTTTCCCCACACACACAACAATCTTAGAAGAAAATCAGGGCCAGAATGTTTATTTACATGATTTCACACACAAACAAAGCACTTTCCTCAGCAGATTCCGAGGTGGAGAATTCTATGTTATACTCTTGGTGTATTTTCAAGTATTTATCAAGGAGGAGGAGACAGTTATATGTACAGTGTGTACCAGGGAGATTTGTCCAGGCCCGAGATTCAGGATATACTTCTCCATTTAAGCCATTTTGTGCGGGAACCCCTTTTGGTGTTTTTAAGCACCGAGTGGTGCGCTACGAGCTTGTAGGTCTGCTGTTTTTGAAAAATCGTGAAAATATTTATTTCAGAAAACTGGAGGATTTTATTTTCTTTCAACAATGTATTTATTTTCCTTTTTTACACACAAATGACAATACAAATATAAAAAAAAAAAAAACAATGAACATTAGACAATTACTGATATAAAGAAAGCAAAACAACAATAACCAAAAAACAAAACAAAACAAAAAAAAACAACAACAGCACTACTCCTCTTCAGCTCCATCCATTAAATGTGACAAATTATTGTTCTTTATGTATCTTATAAAACGGCCCCACACCTCCTGAAACATTTCTTGTTTGTCCTTAAGAATGTATGCAATCTTTTCCAAAGGTAAACATATAGACAATTCCCTGAAAAACTGGAGGATTTAGAAGATTTGTTTTTTTAAATGTTGAGGTCCGGTCTAAACGGGTTAAAGACGACCAGAGGGCAGGAAAATGTTCACACGGACAAGAAATGTGGTCTTTTGCTCATAGGATTGTGATAACAACACCCAGGCTCGGGCTTCGGGGTTCATCCACTATGTCGGCCGGGAGATAAAGATTCTGGTTTGGGTTTTCTATTTCTTTCCAGGATACGCCGAGTTCTTATCGCAGGCAGTGGGACATGGTAGCAATTTTCTAAAGACAGAAAGCCAGTTAAACTTGCCGAGCATGCGGCGAGCGGTTTCAAAGCAAATGCATTTGTGTGATTCTTCAAACACGACGGATGATATTGCTCGTGATTCCCACTATTCTCTAAGATTATAAAATACAAAATACCTTATCGGTAGGTTATATATGATACATAGTAATCCCACAGAAGATTACAAAAAAAAAGCCAATTTTGTTTTATAAGTGCATATTGAGACAATCCAGTTAATGTGCTTTTGATTTATAATAGCATCTGTAGACTATGTATGAAATTAAAGATACAGTTGGAGGCCATCGATATTGTCCTTTTCTTTTTGCTGAGGTTTGCGTGATCTGCGCAAAAGGACAGTTAACCCATTTTGGGCGGGGACCCCTTTTGGTGTTTTAAACATTATGTTATAATTTAGCTATTGAAAAATAGCAGATCTACAAGCTCGTAGCGCGCCACCGAGTGGCGCACTACGAGCTTGTAGGTCTGCTATTTTTGAAAAATCGTGAAAATATTTATTTCAGAAAACTGGAGGATTTAGAAGGATTTTTTTTAAATGTTGAGGTCAGGCCTTAATGGGTCAAATGATAAGGGACAATATCGGTGGCACCCAACTGTATATGTATGAAATTAAAGATGGATAGAAATATATCACTATAATATTGAATTCCCATGCATGCAAAATAGCCAATATTTTCTGTAAACTTTCTGAGATCCTGTAAACTTTCCTATAATGAGTCACATGGCCAAAATATATTAAAAAAAAATGTTAAAACAAAAGGTTTTTTGTTAAAAGGTTAAATCACTATATTGTGATAGTAATCATTGCTATAAAGTGTTTGTTCAGTAACATGATCTCTCCAGCTCTTTAATAAACAGACCATTTCAGCCCATCAGGAGAGAGTATAGCCATTTATAAGCTTAATCTTTATAGTGTTACAGTTCCAATTGTGTCTGCTCATGTATTTGTGTTTGTGTCATCACTTACACTTACACTTGTTTAATCTGTGCCCTGACTCGGTTCTTTATCCTAATTGGATACAATTGGTATCCCAGTTTCAGTTTCGGTTTCTGAAAATGCATTTTCTGTTTAATAAAACGCTGGAGAGACATTGGAGACTCCTGTTACTGCAACAAACACTATAGCAATGAGTACGCCCTATCGCAATATAGAGCTTTTAAACACTTATTTTAACCAAAGAAAAATCACTTACGCTACCTTTAAAAGTGATTAGAAAAGTTTGTCATGACTGAATGAAATACATACACAAAAAAAGTAAAAGAAACAAAAGCAAAAGACATTCTGCTGAAGCATCCTGAAGGTCACAGAGAACTCGGAGGATGTGCAGAGGAGCCTTTTATCAATTCATGCCACGTCCTGAATGAAAAGCAACACGGAGCCATATCATCAATTCACGAGGCTCTAAACTGTCCAATTAGTCTTATCTGTGCTTTGCAAGAACAAAAATGTGTCATTTAATATGAAATGTGATAGAAGTGTGTGTGTGTGAATGTAACCGTTCCCAAGAAAGGAGCACCGAATATATCACCTATTTAATGCCTAATTATATAATAATTTCAATCGGCGCCTGTTTTATGAGGTGCCACGGGTGATTGTGCTCAAAATGACAAACGGAGATTTCAATTAAAGATGGCTTTCATAAATTAAGCCATTTTGGGCGGGAACCCCTTTTGGCGTTAGCATTATGTTATGCTTTAGCTATTGAAAAATAGCAGATCTACAAGCTCATAGCGCGCCACTCGGTGGCGCGCTATGAGCTTGTAGATCTGCTATTTTTTTTTAAATCGAAGAACGACTGACATAAAAACATAGCTTTTTTTCAGAAAACTGTCAGGAGGTAGAAGACATTTTTTAGAATCTGATCTCGGGTCAGAATGGGTTAAAATGCTCCTGCTATGTCATATACACTCAGCGTTATGCAGCCGGAGAGGGTGTTCTTTAAGCCTTAATATGATTGACTGAAGTATCAAAGTGTTGTGTGTGGGTGGAATGCTGAGATGAATCAACTCTGTCATATAGGGAGCAGCAGCCGTCCAAGAGGGTCTGGTCGTGACTTTTTAACATAGTTGTCATAAATAAACTATGTTCCAGTGAAAAGTCTTCGTGACTTTAATACAGACCAGGGACGTGCAGAGAGTGGGTTATAGAGAGGCAGGGGCTGAAATCTCGTAAGAGAGAGCACTTTTGGACAAAAATAGCAGATCTACAAGCTCACAACGCGTCGCACTACGACGCCTTGAGAGCTTGTAGATCAGCTATTTTCGGGGCGCAACCCAGCACTCTTTAGCTGCCACATTTTTGATGAATTGAACATGGTGGACCCTCTTGTAAACGAGTGTAATGCTTAATTGGGTCGTCCACTCAACAGTCTTTGTATTGAGTTTGTGCTTGAAATGTACTGTAATTCTGCAAAATACATATTTCAATCAATCAAGCTAGTGGAGACGCGGTGTGTACGACATGGATTTCTAAACAAATTTGATTCAACGCAAAATACTGGGTTCAAGTTCAGGAGACCGGATGCTGCCTTCAGGTATGGCATGGAAAGGAGGGGCATGTGCATTTATTTAACAATAGTAAATGCTGCATTCAGGGTCTGGAAAGGGCAGTTATTTTACAGACTGGTAATATATATTGAAATTCTTTATTTGGAATACCCCTTGAGATACAATATCTCGTTTTCGAGAGGGTCCACAAGTATACAGTCGCACAGTATACAGTCAGTACAAGGTAATTACAAGTAATTACAGTACAAGGTAATTAACACAAAATAAAAAAAGGAAAACAAAACAAAACAAACTGTTACAAAACACAAAACAACACAAAACAGGGTATTGCACTAGACAAGCAGAGTAGCAACAAGATGGAAAAGTTGTTCCGTCAGTATCATTGTCACTATAGGTCAGCATTAAGATACATTTAATTTGGTTTTCAGCATTGGAGAACTTTTGATACAAAGGCACATTTAGTTAATCTCATTGATTGTAAGTTCATTGTTTGCATGAGAGTATATTAAGTAATATAGTAATAAAGTAAGAAACTACAATGAACAATCCTATTGAAGCCTTATGTCCCATAGGGGACGAAGAGGAGGAGGAGTAGTAAGTAAGTAATATTAAGTAATAGTGTATGAATGTATAAATAATAAATAAAATGGAGTGAGATGGTCATGGGCATGTACAAGAGGTCGTAATATAAGTAAAAGGGCAGGGCCTGAAGCCCCCTTTGATGTCTACAGTTGGAAGCCATCGATATTGTCCTTTTCTTTTTGCTGAGTTTTGCGTGATCTGCGCAAAAGGACAGTTAACCCATTTTGGGCGGGAACCCCTTTTGGTGTTTTAAACATTATGGGGCGATAATGACACCCCTTGAGGTGTAAATAGGCCCTCATCTCGACCAGAGTAATTTTTCAGTTTTTTACAGATTATTAAAGTACAGAATGTAAGCTTTCATATGATGTATCATTCAATGAAAATATTTGAAGGAGATATGACCATTTTAAAATGATTGTGCCGTTTTACCCAAAGCTGAGAAAATCCCCTTTGAATGTTCACAATCACAACATTTCAACACCTAGCGCGCCACCGAGTGGCGCGCTACGAGCTTGTAGGTCTGCTATTTTTGAAAAATCGTGAAAATATTTATTTCAGAAAACTGGAGGATTTAGAAGGATTTTTTAGAATTTTGAGGTCAGGCCTAAATGGGTCAAATGATAAGGGACAATATCGGTGGCACCCAACTGTATGTGCACGTTCCTGATACAGCCTCAGAATGTGCTCCACAACATCCCGGCCAGAGCGCCGTGTCAAGGTCCATAATCAACTGTCTGCACGCACAGCCAGCCTGGGAGAGTCAATGCCGTGAATGTTTAGGAGAGGTTGGATGCTGCAATGCATGGCCACTACAAATTGGCAATGAGTGGACCGTTTCCCTCAATGACGCCCCGGGCCGTTGCAGCAGCATCTGAATGTATTGTAACATATGATATTATAGCTTCATTATCAGATTAATCCATTCTGGGTGGGCGGGAACCCCTTTTGGTGTTTGAAGAATCATTATGTTCTACAAGCTCGTAGCGCGGCACCGAGTGCCGCGCTACGAGCTTGTAGGTCTGCTGTTTTTGAAAAATTGTGAAAATGTGGCGCAAATCTTTAAATAATATATTCTTTCAGAGCGAACGTTTTTTAACTCAAATCCTTTCTTCTGGGGGATCCCTGAAACAACATATTTTCAGATGGGGGTCGGCGGCCAATTACATATAGTTTTGGGGTTCCTTGACATGCAAATGTTTGAGAACCACTGACAAACTGTCGTGATTTAGGAGACATTTTTATAATCGCCCTCGGGTCTAAATGGCTTAAAGACGGTATTCAAATATGTGACCAGGTCTAGCAAAATGGTCCTCATCTCGCCTATTCATATTAACACAGCTTGAATGTTGAAGAAGCTTATTGATTTGGGCAAATTAAATGTATACATTTATAAGTCAAAGTAGGCTAGCCAGCTCTAGGTGTTGAAATGTTGTGAACATTCAAAGGGGATTTTCTCAGCTTTGGGTAAAACGGCACAATCATTTAAAAATGGTCATATCTCCTTCAAATATTTTCATTGAATGATACATCATATGAAAGCTTACATTCTGTACTTTAATAATCTGTAAAAAACTGGAAAATTACTCTGGTCGAGATGAGGGCCTATTTGCCAGACCCGGTCACATATGTGTCCAGTGCACTCTTTGTGTGTTGAATCGTATACACCTCAAGGGGTGTCATTATCGCCCCAGGCATCAAGTGCTGAAACCATTCCGTGCTCCTCCTCCCACAGGCTGAGCCCGTGTTTCCCTCTCGGCAGGTTGCCTGTTGCTATAGGAAGTGTATAAATCATGGAGCGCGCGCGCGGCGCGCGACAGCTGTCAGCCACGATGACACTCCTCATAAACACTGGGCTGACCGGTGGCCATGGCATTGTGCTTCTTCATCAGCTCCCAGCCCCGTCACACAAAGCAGCGCTGAGGGCAACCGTCAACCGTATACCGTCACAAAGGAGAGCTCGCGGGGCAACCGTCGACATCATTACCGCAGGCTAGTCGGGGGGGGGGGGGGGGGGGCACCACACCACGCTCGCTGCTTGACAGACAACACTGTTATATACGCCGGCTTTTACAGTCTTTACTTTCGCTGGTTTCCTTTAGCACGGTGAATTGTATAGGGTGCAGTACTTGGGTTTAGACTAGTTTTTGGTTTAGACTAGTCATTGGTTAGACCAGTCATTAGTCCTAGAACTATACAACCTATCTCAAACCCTCGCCCAGCACACCTAAACCTAACCCTTAAAGGAGCATTCAGTGATTTGAGTGATTTGGAAAACCACCCAGTCCGCCCCGGTAACAAAATGTGCACATGCACACGCTCTACAGTGGGGGGAAGTGCAACAGGCCAACAGCACGTGCACCAAGGCCCGCCCCCACTCGATCATGATTGGAGGAAGGCCCCACTCATCCTGATTGGATGAAGGTTTTGCCACCCGCCACCAAAACTGAAACTAGGTTGTTTTGACCCCAGGGGCTCACTGGGGACAGGGAGGAACTCCTTATATGGTCAGCACACTCTATAGTAGGGAGGATTATCCAGAAAAAAAGAAAAAAAAGTGATATTTGAATGAAGCGAAATCACTGAATATACCTTTAACCCATGTCTAACCAATGCCTCTAAACTAAGTATGCACCCCATTGTGTGTTCTGTATGCAGCAGAGCAGTATAGGCTCAATAAGGCACACAGTAAATTGAGTGCAATGGGTTTGCGCCACGCGGCAACACAGCACAAGCTGATGTCGACGTGAGCGCAGCCAGCCAGGCTAGCTGCCCTGATTAGATAGAGGCCTGGTTCACATTAATATTTCAAACGTGATCATTAGGATTATGAGCCAATAGCAAAAGGCCACGCAGAGTAGACATGCAGTTCCACGCAATTAAAGCAAGCTGGTGAAGATTCAGCAAGCGTGGAGTGTTTTTTTTTTTTTTTGCATGGGGTGTATATATATGATGTATGTGTTTATAAAATACATCATTACATCATGATATGGATCTAAGTAGACTATAGAAACGTAATTTTGCTCCATATATGGTATGTGGATTCTGAATTGGTGCGAAACGGTTTGAGAAGAACTACTGGTTTAGAAGGGTGTGTGTGTGTGTGTGTGTGTGTGTGTGTGTGTGTGTGTGTGTGTGTGTGTGTGTGTGTGTGTGTGTGTGTGTGTGTGTGTGTGTGTGTGTGTGTGTGTGTGTGTGTGTGTGTGTGTGTGTGTGTGTGTGTGTGTGTGTGTGTGTGTGTGTGTGTGTGTGTGTGTGTGTGTGTGTGTGTGTGTGTGTGTGTGTGTGTGTGTGGCCTATATGAACCAACTGTGTGGAATAATAATGTCTCTTTATAAGCCGACAGCAGCCCATGAGTCTTTGTGGGCAGCTTATTGCTAGACATCTCTGCAGAAGAACTCATGCTTCACACAAAAAAAAAACCCCATCCTATTACTTTTTGATGAGCTACACACATGGCTGCAGCACACTAGGCCATTAAGACCTGAGGACGCATCTGTGTCGCCGTAGCTTTTATTTTAACCATTATGTTAAACTTTAGTTGTTGGGAAAAATTGCAGATCTACACTCAAGCTCATAGCGCGGCTCTTTGAACAATCGTGAAAATGTGTGGAAATCTTTGAATATATATTCCTTTCCAGCGAATGTTTTTAACTCTAAAAACTGCGGCCAAATACAAATCGGGGTCCTTGACATGAAATGGTTTGAGCACCACTGATTATAGAATCATAGGGTTTTTTTCCAGAAAACTGTCAGGATTTAGAAGACATTTTGTAGAATCTGGTCTCAGATCTTAATGGGCTAGACAGTTGTAGGAAGTGTTCGTCCCCCATAGTGTCGCATGGACTGTCTGTGGGTTTGATCATTTCCAATTGTCCAAACCAATATTCAGACTGTTGCGTCGGAGCATCCGAGTGGATTTTCAGATGATTTGACCAGTCATCCTGCACCTGTTCCCCCGACCCACACTGTTCCATTGCTATTGTGCTTTTACAAGCTGGCCATGATAACTGGGTCTAGGCTATGACTATTTGGCTAACTAAAGGCAAAAAATGGATATATCCATGCTGTCTCTATTGAGCCGTAAAAAACACAGAATGGCGAGGCAATGTCGCTGGGAGTTAGAGAGAGAGAGACGCACGCACGCACGCACGCACGCACGCACATGGAGTTCTTATTAGTGTACCATCAGTGGAGGATTCAGAACATTGTCACTGGATTTTAAAATGTTATTCTGTAATTATGATGGTGCGTGCTTCATTTCTGCATGGCTCATAATAACACTTTATTCTGTGGTGTGACAAACTGAGAACATTATCATTAGGTTACTGCTTTTGAACACTTTTTGATCATCACAATTATCTGGTACCACAACTGAAATAATCATATATAATCATATAATCATATTTTTTTTTTTACAAAACATACATTACCAACTTCCGCCCTATATACATTTCAGCCATTTGAAAATAGGCGATCCACAAGCTCGGTGAGCTTGTGGATCTGTTATTTTCAAAAGATTTTACACATTTGAAAACTCATTGTCCCCTCAACAAAGGGACATTCTGCACAATCACAATGAGTGCTTTCTACTGTCTACCGCTGTCTACTGGATATTTCAAGTAGATTTTTATTCCAATACTTTTGTACTTTTACTCAAGTTCATGTTTTATTCCAGGCTTGTACTTGTAAGGCCTCACTCAGACCTTTACTGCATTGCTGTATGCTTGTTGGATGAATGGCCGCCCCAATGCATTTCCAATGGGAGTCACATGGTTTGACACATTTGTGTTGTATGAGGGGGAGGGGCGCAGTCGAAACACAGCCGAAAGCCATACAACAGCTTGTAGTCCAAAATGTGGACTACAAACCATGTGACTTCCATTGGAAATGCATTGGGCATGACACTACACAACATTCATCCAACAAGCATACAGCAATGCAGTAAAGGTCTGAGTGAGGCCTAACAGAGTTTCTACATTGCAGTATTGATACTTTTACTTAAGTAAAACAAGTGAGTATACTTGTTCCACCGCTGGTTACTTGAAAGCTTGGCCCGATATGGCCATAGAAACCAAGGCGATGAAGTCCCCTGTTGAAGGAATCCTCTGTCCATTGTTTGCCCACAGATGGCGTCCAACCTGAGAGAAGTCCCATTGGATTGGAAATGCACTACTCCCCAACCTTCTTGTTTCCCCCACCCGCAGGTAAATTAACCCACTAAAGGCGGGAAAGTGTCTTTGTCATTTTAGATTTTAGCATCCGCAATAGCACACACACGAGCGCACATACACACGAGCGCACATACACGCACATACAGTCCTGTCCCCTAAGTTTCTTCCTTGATCTCAAAATGATCTCTATGGGTTCTGAAAGGTACCTTTGTTAGACACACCCACATACACACCCCCAGATTCTCAGCCACACCCACAGGTTTATTTTAATATGTGGAGTGGCTATTCAACCACCAGGTGGCTTCCAGAGGTACTTTTCACATGAAAGGTTTTGAGAGGTACCTCTAGAAGTCAGCCTGGTACAGACCAACAGAATGGGACTGTACGTACACGCACCTGCATGCACATGTCGCAGAGTGGCTCAGAGCCTCAACCTGATGGCCTCAAAAGTCTAATATCTCCCCCGGGTCCATAGGGTTATCCCTTTGGTCTAGTGGTTAAGATATTGGACTTTCACACTGGAGACCTGAGTTTGAACACGAACACACACACACACACACACACACACACACACACACACACACACACACACACACACACACACACACACACACACAGAGGGTCTTTCTTGGCCAACCAGACTTTGAACTTGGCCACCAAAGCCGATTCATGGCATTGTTTCATATGCAGCAGTGCACTGCATT
This sequence comes from Electrona antarctica, assembly GCF_951216825.1. Classification (NCBI taxonomy): domain Eukaryota; kingdom Metazoa; phylum Chordata; class Actinopteri; order Myctophiformes; family Myctophidae; genus Electrona; species Electrona antarctica. The sequence continues at coordinate 40,966,756 of NC_136795.1, forward strand.
GTTGGAATTACACGATATGTTAGCGGGAAAGAACATGCCAGTATACCGCATGTTGAAGGATAATCCTTGTGGTGCTTTGCCAGCTGCGGCAACCATTAGATTACATATATAATACTCTACACTGTCGTGTCGTCATCTTAAGTATCATTTTGAATTGTTAGAAGTAAAAAAAAAAAGCATAATCCAAAAATGCAAAAAAAGAAAAAAAAAAGATTATTTTGTCTTTTTTTGTTAATGCCATGCCAGGTTTTTGATGTACTCAGCTTATTATGTGTTTGTCTTGGAAACAGAATATGTGATTTATAGTTAGGCCATTGAGACCTCGATTCTAAAAACATCTTCTTAATCCTAACGGTTTTCTGAAAAACATATGTTTCTATGTCAGTGGTGCTCAAACTAACTTTTTTTTATGTCAATTACCCACAAAATTATATTATATGTATTCGGCCGCCGGCCCGCATCTCGAAATATGTTGTTCCCCCAAGAAGCAAAGACACAAGTTAAAAAACATTTGCTGTGAAATAATAATATATTCAATTTCACAATTTTCGTTCCAATAATAGCAGATCTGCAAGCTCGTATCGCGGCGCTCGGTGCCGCGCTACGAGCGTGTAGATCTGCAATTTTTCAACATGCTAAAGTAAAAAAAAAATAATGGTTATTAAAGTGGTTAAAAGCTATAATAAGCGGCGACACAGATGTGTTCCAGCAGGTCTGAATGGGTTAGGCTGGTGGTGGGGGTGGAGAAGAAGAAGGCGAGGGAAGCTGCTCTGTTCTTCCTTCTTGTCGTGTGCTGCTGCTGCCGCTGCTGCGGCTGCTGCTGCTGTTCACTCCATGCTTGCCGTACGTCCGCCCCGATACGCACCCCCAGGCAACTGTGCCTTTCATTATTTCTTTTGAAACTTTCATCTGAAGTCTCGGAGGGATTAGAGCCCTCTTGATTCCTGACACAGTCAATGAAAAACAAGCCTTTTATATACAGAGAGGCTTACAGCCCAGAGAGAGAGAGAGAGAGGCTGAACTGAGAGACCCCCACCCACCACCACCACCCCCCCCTACGCCACACACACACACACACACACGCTTCCCCCTCAGCCGGGAGGCTACAGTACAGTGATGATTTACACAACAAGTGGATGGATGCTCCCGTTTGTTTTTCTTTTCATGGTGCAGCTCCTCGTCATAGTCACATTTTAGGATTGCTGCTGTGCTGTAATAGTATCCCGCAGTGTTCATTTAACTGACGTGTAACATGTAACCAAATGGACCCATTTTGGTTACGTTCGTACACTCACTGAGTTACAACTATAGACACATTAACACTGGGTCATATTTTGCATGTCTTTTTTTTCAACCAAGGTTCATGTTTTAGGTTGTTTATTAGAGAAAGTAAAAGATGAGATGAATTGAGGGGGCATTCGAACAAGTGGCGATTTCTTTATTTGCTATAGTCCTACGTACTAGACCCCAGGAAATTACATCTGGCCACAAAGGATCACAGGTATACTGAATGCGAAGCAGGAGGTGACACACTGACATGTTGAGCCTATACGACACACAGTATGGCACCCCCCCTATAGTAGTATCCCCCTTTGGGGATACTTGGGGATACTACTGCACCCATTGGGTGGTTAAGTGAGTGGTCAAAGTGCGTACCACATAGGCTTTGATGGCGGATTCGCTGCACGTCAGTCATTCCCTGACTCTCTCTCTCCCCTATTTCCTGTCTCTGTGCACTATTTACTATCGGGAAAAAAAGGTGAAACGACGAAGGAAAAAAAAGATCAAACCAACAACACACGAGAGAGACTCGGAGTAGAACCGCTGCTCCTTCGCCTGGAAAGGAGTCAGCTGAGGTGGTTCGGGCATCTGGTTAGGATGCCTCTCGGGTGTCTCCCTAGGGAGGTCCTCGACACACGTCCCACTGGGAGGAGACCCCGGGGCAGACCAAGGCGCAGTTGGAGGAAACACATCGACTTACTGGCCTTGGAACGACTCGGAATCCCCCAGGAGGAAGTCACTAATGTTGCTCTGGAGAGGGAAGTCTGGAGCACTCTGGTGGAGCTGTTGCCCCCGCGACCTGACTACGGATAAGCGGTTGATGATGGATGGAAACCAACAAAACAAAAAAACTTTAAATTGAATCACTGGTTTACCATCTTATCAAGACAAGCCCACTGTATACACTACAGCGGGCATGTGATGTAATAGAGGTGTATGCAAATGTTGATCTGTTTGGATTGGCAGGTTTTGGCATCATCCTCTAAAGATGAAATGGACTTGACAGATGAGCGCTGTTGCGGGTGCTGAGCCCCGACTAATCTAATATGTTCTGTCTGGATTGATATAAAGTTAGATCAGACCCCGCACAATTATCTGGGGCATTTGAATCGGACTTAACAGGATCAATCCCCTCGATTGATCCCTGGATCACTGGATTGACCTTTTTATTTACTTCTCAGTTGGTGCCAAACAAACAGTTAGACCATGATATCAGTATTTCCAGCCGTTCCCATCTTCATGTCTCATTAATATGCACCATGCTCAGTGTTAGCATAATATTGCATGCATACTGTATACTGTATCTACACAAGATGCCATCAAAGTTATTTTACTGCATAATGCCCTTAAAGCTACAGTCCGTAACTTTAACCCAAGGATTCGGAAGCGCTGGCCGCTGGGGCCGCGCATGAGTGGCGACATTTCTATCACCTGCTTGCTCAGGGGAGATTTTGACCTTCCACTTGTAAACCAGTAGTGGTCCTACGCCGACCACCGCATCTACATTTCTCTGTAGAAGAGCATGGAGACAACCACGGCAGTTGTGTTTGGGTAGGCATATTGTATTATAACATACATCTGTGTCATACAGATTGGTCAATATGAAACGATACATTTGCAACTTTAATTAGTTGAACTGCAAAATTGATTTGCGAAACGATTGTAATGAGGCTGTCTTTGTGCATGTTCAGATATGCATGTCGTATAGTGCAGTCACTCTATCTGCAATGACTCGATACACTGACATCATTCTGTGCATTGAGCCAAAGCGCCAGCGCTCGCCCAGCAGTCTGCTGTCACCTAGGCGGATGTGAAGGGAGAGGTAGCTTCTCGCCCTCAGGCGTCTTACTATAGGTTTAACTTCTATACTTACACTATAGAGCGCCGAAGTCCTGACGTCACTCGCTCATCCCCTGGTTCCAAAGGGATTCACGGATGTTTTTCTCTATGGAGAATAACATTGGGTCATCTTAGAATTATCTCATATAAGAACTGTGGTCCAAAGATAAACAAACTGTCTCTGCGATATTGCCGGGGAGGTGTCTCCGTATCGTTTAAGACAGTCAGTCACTCATATTTGAATAAATACACGAACCCGTGGACTTCTAGCGATATTGACGTCAGACTTCAGTGCTCTAATATACTTAGGTGGCCGGGGTCCCCCAGGTCTCTATACTTGGTCCGCTCCTTTTCCCCGTCTACATCAAATCTTTTGCTGATATTGGCTCATTGTTGATCGACACATTGTGCGCAATTTTGGCAATTTTCACTGAACGTTTGCCAATGAATTGTTTACAACACTTCCCGATTTCACTCATGGGGAACTCAAGGAATTGTTTAGCAAGCAAGTTATTGAAGAGTGGTTGTGCGGGCCCGGGTATTATAGGCTATTATTGTGTTGTATTATTCATTCCTATTATACAAGATCCTCGAGCAAAAAGGCTGTGACAGTTACTAATCCAGGCTAGACGGACGACGGTGGCCCTCTATGTCTTTAACCCTCTTATCTCAGACTCTGTTTGAATCCGACAGTGCATAATGATCAGCAGGAATGATGTCGGCTGATTCCAGTATAACTAAACCGCTCCGTGGGAGAAATGTTGCAATCCCGGTTTCTCCTACTGCGAACACTCTGCTTATTAAATAGTGTCTCCGCGAGTCCCGTCGGGATTTACACACTGTGTAATGATGCCACCCTCCTTCCTCTTTCTCCTTTGAGCTTACCTTTGTCAGCAGTTTCATTACTTTGCACTTTGCCACTAAGCAGGTGGAGCTAATCTATCTAGTTTGCCCTTCAGTTATGGTTTACTGTCCGGGGGACTGGACACAAGTGTCTCCAATAATCCCTTAATTAGGCGATGATGGACTATTCATTTAGTATGCAAAGCTGCAAATCTCCCCCTGCACTGAGTGCGAGCGCCTCTGCAGTGGTGCGCCAGGCCAACGCTAATGATCTCGGCAAGTGGCAGCAATCCATTGCAGTGCTGCAGAGAGTGCACATTAATCTTGCGGGGTGATCCAGTTGATGAATGACCCTGGCCCAGAAGCCCTGGCAGATCCCACCTTAATTATGCTGAGGGAGCCACACCTGGGAGGCACTCGGGGACGTCGCCTCGCAAAAACTCAGGAACGAGCGACTCAGGAGAAGGCCCACGAGGCCACGCCGGAGCAAGCTTCCAGCACGGCACTTTCTAGTCAAGGTGCCTCCACTGCTATACGCGTTGTGGGAGAAGTGGAGGGGTTTAACACCACTCCAGGGGAACGTATTTAGATTGAGTCTTACACTTCCCCTAGCCCAAGTTGTGGAAAGGGCAAATGGAAGTCATCAATTCCAGACACCTCACAATGATGGGTCATTAGAGGCAAGTGGGTTTTTTTAGGCCAGCTCTCTGAGTGAAACTCATTCAAGAGTTTTCTTTTTTCTGTGATTAGGCTTCCAACAAGAGCATTTTCATCACTTTTCCAATAGTGTCACGGTTTAACCCAGAAGTGAGTTCGCAAATGGGTTCCCTCATCAAATTTCTAATGATCTTTTTTTTCTCCACATGGGACTTTTGATTTTTGAAGAAAATCAAGTCTGTGGTTAACATTAGAGTTTAATTTTTTTGTTCTGTCATAATAATATACACCAACTAGATAAAGTGCCCCTCGGGGCACAGGTCTCCACCAGGGCAGGTCAGGTTGTGGCCTCCTGGTGGCGCTATAATAGGCCAATCTGAAAGGCGTGCCATTTCTTCTTACACCTAAAAAATGTTTTTCAAAAGTCTGCCTCCTGGTGGCGCTATAACAGGCAGTTCTGGAATATTTGGCATCCAGGGAGTGTGTGTTGCAAAATTTGGCATTGGGGTTAACGGTGTCGGAGATTAGCTGTATACACAGACCGACGAACGGACATACGGACACACACACGCACACACACGCACACACACACACGTGTGTGTGTGTGTGTGTGTGTGTGTGTGTTGAATGAGTGTGTGCATGCGTGTGCGCGCGTGCGTGTGCACGCGTGCGTGCACACGCACGCGCGCACATGTTTTGCACTCCGACTGTGTGCGTGCGTGCGTGCGCGCGCACGCACACAGTCGGAGTGCAAAACATACTCAAAACATACTCTCTCCCCATGACTTCGGCCTGGTGGCGACATTTAGTAGGCCTATCTCAGCTGTGAATGTTGAATTGTAAAAGATAATTTGTGGAATGAATGTTGTTGGAACAAAAGGAGTGAATATCATAATGAAGCCTTTGTTTGCTACAGGGCGTATCTCCTTAATGTGTCCAAAACCTGAGGCAAAAATCCCTTTTCATTTGGTTTGCAGTGGTGGAAAAAGTACTCACATTTTGTACTTGAGTAAAAGTATCAATAGAGGGTATGCGCATGCATAAAGTGAATGGAAAATCGAGTGGCAAAGTGACAGGCAAAGTGAGTTTAACATTGTTAAATATCGTTTAATGCAATTAGATATGACTTTTCTGTTTGTATGCATGGGCTGTCAAGGCCAGAACGTAGTTTTTAGCCACTCAGTAGGCATTCCTGCATAACTTCCTGGTTTGATGATGATGTCACACGCATACCATCTATACTGCAATATAGAAAGCCTACTCTAAAGGTGGTTGCACACTGGACGCGTTTTGTGGAAAACCGACGGAAAAACACAGCTAAAAATCCGAAAACGCGTCCAGTGTGCATGCAGGGACCTTTAAGTCTGGAATTCAAAATGTACTTGAGTGCAATAGTATTGGAATCAAAATGTACTTAAAGTACCAAAAGTAGAAAGTGCTCTTTTTTGCAGATCTTCTCATTTAACGTTTTCAAATGTATAAACATGCGACGCATTGTGAGCTTGTAGATCGGCTATTTTCAAATGGCCAAAATGTATACAGGGCTGAAGTGTATGTTTTGTAATAATAATAATCCAAATCGACCTACTGTTGTCTAACTACTGTAGTAACTAAAGCTGTCAAATAAATGTTGTGGAGTAAAAGTACAGTATATTCGATATACTGTACTGGAGTAGAAGTAAATGCACTTAGTTACTTTACAGCACTGGGTGTGATCCTTAATGTTAGCAGAGATGGCGGACTTCCGCGCTCCCTGCTATTAATTTCGATGGAAGTTGCTCAGTGGCGTTTTGAATCATCCAGAAAGAACACTCTACTACTTACACCAAAACTTGGTCCAAAATGCGGAAGTGCTCAATGTTAAACACCAGCTGCTAAATGCACGGGCCCGCCTGCAGTCCTAGCTCTGACCAGCAGGGCAGAGCACTTCAATGTTGGCCAGCCATTCTGGGGGGGGGGGGGTGAACCGAACCCGAGGCGGGGGTATAACTTCCTGGTTGGCCTACAAACAGACGTCACCCCTGGCTGAAACAGTCTGCAGCGCTCCCATTAATTTACCGCTATCACATGTGCTAAGGCCGAGCGTGTTTAATCAGCCTCCTCATGTTGGCACACTAAAGATAGCTCACTGTGCACAATGTGAGAAAGCAGACAAAAAGAACCTCAGTATACGGAGAAGAAAAAAGATTTTAAAAAAAGCCATGAAAAGTCACAAGGTTTTCTGCAGAATAGTCCATTGAGTAACCGTTCCGGGAAGTGGTCGCACAGATGGTTCTCAATACATTTCACACATCTGTTACATCTCTGTTTCAGATTCAAGTGGCAGGTCCGTTCGAATCACAAATGGAAATCTTAAGAAAAAATCTACGGCACTCCATCTTTAAGAAGAAGGCAGGTTGATATCATGATGAACTTCCGTCGTCCCTGATTTAAAAGACGTGTAACTTATTGAACTGATAACACACTTATGTTTGGGAAACAGTCAATGACACACACGCACACACACATACAGTACACACACACTCAGGTCGCGGCACAATTTACACTACACCTAATAAGGCGTAATTAGAAATAACGTGTTGTCAGACCGAGGTTAAACCCTAATTATACGCACTTATTCCTACATTATGGTCTAATAAGAAATCGCATAAGACCTAACAAAGCCTAATAAGAAATAACATGTTCTTTATTATGCTTTTATTATTTCATGTTATTTCCGTTTACCGTTTTCATATAGATAATACTGCAGGGTACGTACCATTTAAACCCTCTATAGACTTGATAAACTGGACCTGAATTGTCTCTGTACTTTTTTTTTGTTTTCACAAAATCTCTATGCCCGCACACCGCCACTTACTGGGTTCAGAGCATTTATTGAAGCAACGTTTCGGTCTTGCGACCTTCCTCAGGCTTGAAGCCTGAGGAAGGTCGCAAGACCGAAACGTGGCGGTGTGCGGGTGTCCCTCCTTTCCACATTGTATATGCCTCGTCATCATCGCACCTGCTCCAAATTACCTACCGGGTGTGCGGAAGTCATCTCTCTACCAAATCTCTATGCGAAAACTTTTCTAGCTCCTAGATAGGCTATTTTTTGACTAATGCTGCCTCCCAGAAAATGGATGCTGGGGTTCAAGTAGTTAATTAATATGCAAAAACTATACTTAACATTTTATGGGGGCATATACCATTTTTTTTCTCTTGGAAATAGGGGATGGCTGGCCGAGGTGTTCGTTGTTTGAATGTCAGGTACTTGCTAACTAACCTGACTCCGCCAGATGGGGCAGCAGAGAGTACACTGGGGTCCTACTCTCTGCTGCCCCATCTGGCGGAGTCAGGTTACTTGCTAACCCCATCGGGAATCAAATGGGCCTCAGAAATAGCCAATGTGCAGCTCCGTGAACTCTATGACAATCTTCTTACTGTATTAACCCATTCTGGGCGGGAACCCCATTTGGTGTTTTAAACATTGTTATAATTTAGCTATTGAAAAATAGCAGATCTACAAGCTCATAGCGCGCCACCGAGTGGCTTGTAGGTCTGCTATTTTTGAAAAATCATGAAAATGTGGCACAAATCTTTGAATATATATTCTTTTGTGTGTTCTTTGAGTGTTTTTAACTCAAATCTTTGCTTCTGAGGGGTTCCTGGAACAACCCCCATATTTTCAGATGGGTCGGTGGCCAATTACATATCATGTTTGGGGTCCTTGACATGAAATATTGAGCACCACTGATACAGAAACATGAGGCATTTCAGAAAACTGTCAGAATCTAGGCCCGAATGGTTTAAGAAATGGGCTGAGAAAGTTGTGCGGCTCTAAGGGGGGGGCTCTTCCGTTCCGTCGGCCCAACGCCTTATCCTGTGGGGAACACCTAATCCATGCCAGCACAGTGCTGTGCTTCTCACATCCTCCATCTTCCCTCCAGTAATGGTCTCCGTGGTCCCCATATGTCCTTACGCGACGCTATTGAACATATGACCCGTTCAGGGAGAGGTTATTGGATTCTCCCGCGCACAACAAAACCCCAGCATGGGCAATTTGTCCCTCTCTCCTCTCCTCTCCTCTCCTCTCCTCTCCTCTCCTCTCCTCTGCGCGCAGCAAAGCCACTGTGACTTATCTGGGAGCAAATTTTCTTTTAAATCTCATTATCTCCGTGTTTTTGAAATGAGGATCAATGGGGATTTTGTCCCTTGTTTTATTCATAAAGCTATAGGATGCAGAAATTGACCCATTGTGCATTTCCAAAGGTATTTATCTTAACCCATTCTTGGCGGGAACCCCTTTTGGTGTTAGCATTATGTAATGCTTTAGCTATTGAAAAATAGAAGATCTCGGTGCCGCGCTACGAGCTTGTAGGTCTGCTATTTTTGAAGAATCGTGAAAAGTGACATGAAAGTGTTTGAGAACGACTGACATAGAAACATAGCTTTTTCAAGAAAACAGTCAGGATTTAGAAGACCTTTGCAGAATCGTTCCCAGGTCAAAATGGGTTAATGTCGGTTGCATTTACATTAGTTTCCTCTGACTTCTACTGTGTACATTCATCACATTTGTTTTAATGTTTAACTAATGTTTAACTGTTTTAATTGCTCCACTACTCGTTATTAGACGGGTTTATCAGCAACTGTGCAGCGGTGTTGGCCTGGGCTCAAGGCCACATCGGCTGTGCTGCTGTGAAACATCAACATGCATACAATTGCATTCACTTACAATAAAGTTATAGGATCTAAAAGGTCAGCGGGAAACGGGGCAAGGCCCCCAAGGAATTTTCTTTTAAGGACTATCTGCATTTAATACGCATCCATCACTTTTTATCATCTAATTAGACCACACAGTGGCAGCCCGGTCAACACTGGAGGAAAGCAGAATTATTGATTAAATAAAGTGCGGTATCTATCATTTTCACCTGCAGCATCGACACGCCGGCCAATTGGCCACGCGGTGCGGACTAACAATATAACCTTAACAAATGATGTTGTGCCATTCAAAACTGTAGGCGTTTGTTTATTTTTCCACGGCGAAGAAATCACCCCTCGTCTGTTGGCAGGTCATTATCTCTACGGAGAGATTTACCAACACACATCGCACCGTAACTAATGCCATGCCAATTTAGTCTCCACACACTGCATGTACACACACACACACACACACACACACACACACACACACACACACACACACACACACACTGCATGTTCAATTGACCACTTCTGTCCCTATATGTGTTGGCATGTCATTAGAGACCAACATTAAAACAGAAACGGAGAATACAAGGGTCATGATTGTGTACAGTAGATCGGTAGAACGGTTTGTTGTACGACAGAGTATAGGGCCTAAGTGGTTAAGAAACGCAGTGAGCGTGATATGGTAGAATTGTGTTGGGATAAAGGATCATAGTTTTGTTCTCTGTATTTTCATAGTGGCTCTTGCCGGTAACAGGCAAATGAGGAATACAGAAGTATAATTGGCTGTTTAAGTCCATTCGCATTGGTGCCAAAGGCACTCTTGTTTCCTCGTTTAGAACAGTGGTTCTTAGCCTACTGTTGACGGAATTGACGGATTGAATTAATTAATCCAAACCTACCGTTGACGGAATTGACGGGCTGGTTTAATTCCCTATAATCGGGGGTTTAATGTAGCAAAATGTAGCAACTTTTGGCTGGTTTGGCTAACGGCCGATGTAATCTACCTAAAACCGGCCGAAATCCTCGCGTGCACGGTCGATCACGCACGCGCGCGGTCTTTATGTGCATCGCTGCGTAAAATGCGATATTTGGGGCTTGATTAGAGCTTAATTTGACTTGATTTAGTATCCCGGACATCTGAGAGTACTATCGCCATTTTATTTCATTGTGTCAACTAAATCCTCATTAATGCAAACTAGATACAACATACTCAAGCCTGCAAACATTCTAAATATTTTACTGAGCAAATGGACTGTTACCACCTTCAATAATAATGATAATAATAGTCTTTATTGTCTCCACATAATATATTTTTTTTGTCATGGACAAATTGTACAAAACATTAATAATTCTACTTGAGTTGGAAGCATTAAGACCCATTTTAACCCTCAATGGCTTCTTTTCTGAAAAATAACGTCATTGTAAAAAGATTCACGCGTTTAGATATTCTATTTACAATGAGATGCGGACGGGAGCTGGTGCCACTTGGACCCGGACGTAACGTAGCACTACAAAATGACGTTCGGACTTAAATACTGAATTACCGGATGTTATTGATCGTAAAACCGGAAGTGCTCTCGCCAGATTCGCTCTATTTGGTCAAAATCGGCATAATGGTGACGTTACCACCACCATCAGGACTGAGTGTCTAATACTATAGTCTTGCCCCGTGAAAATGAGATATAGTATACAGTATATCACAGATTTTTCTATTGGCATTAAAATTATGAATTAAAAATATGAATAGAAGGCACTGAAAAGCTGCTAGTGGGAGTGGCAGTCCAAGGGTTAAGAATAGCAGATCTACAAGCTCACAATGCTTTTGGAATCTTTGGACATTTTTGGAATCATCTAGATTTCTTTTTTTCTTTTTCTTATTTACACAAATCCGGGAGGGGTCCTTGGGGGTTTCTAGCACAAAACATTTTCAGATGTGCGCGACAGGTAGGCCTGCATACAATTGTGGGGTCCTTGGCACAAAAAAACTACTGATTTAACCCATTTTGGGCGGGAACCCCTTTTGGTGTTAGAATTATGTTATGCTTTAGCTATTGAAAAATAGTTTTTTGAAAAATCGAAGAACCACTGACATAGAAACATAGCTTTTTCAGAAAACTGTCAGGATGTGATCTCAGGTCAAAATGGGTTAAAAGACATAATTATGATTCGGCCTCAGGTCTTTTTGTTTTGCTATTGGTGCTATAACACATTTTGCTATTGGTGAACCTCATACAGTAGCTCAGGCGTTGCAGTGTTTATACTGTGTTTACTGTACGTCCACAGATGGTTTTATTTCTCACCGCAACACATTGTGGTGTAGTAGAGGAGGAGGGTGACCTCTTAGGCTGTTGTTGTGACGTGGGCAGGTGCTAGAAGAGGAGGAGGAGGACCAGGTGGGAATATTTGTGCTTTTGAGAAAGGTGTGCAACCAAATTAGCCTGCTGGAAAAACTGTGTTTGGATGTATGCACTGTACTTTCTCTATAAATACAGTATAGCCTAAAGTCATAAATTATTGTTATGTTCGTGGGGGAGCAACAGCATTGTGTAACAGCAGACTATTACAGTGTGCGTTGAACTAAGCCAGGGTGTAGGAATAGGACGGTGGTTTTCAACCAGAGGTTCCAGGTGGTCCCCAGCTCAATGATGGAGAGTTGGTAAGCAAATGGGCCCTTATTAGATCTTTAACTATTAGATCTTTAACTAATGGACCTGAACATCTGCATTACTTAATTTACAAGACGTCTGCACACACTTCAATGTTGGCCTGTTATCTGTCCTAATGGTACCAACATCGACAATACAGCATGGAATTGTGCAAAAACTCTTTTCCGACGATGACAAAATATTCTTTAGTTTTGTATCTGCGAGGCTAAATCTCATCAAATGGTGGTCCGTAGCTCAAATGCCGAATACATAATGGGCCTTATATGAAAAAGGTTGAAAAACACTGGTATAGCACATCTCTTTTGCCTGCCACAATAGACTATACACAGTAAAAGGTCAGACTATACACAGTAAAATCTGTTGCTATCTGTGTTAACTGAGAGTGTAACCAAATATAACCAAAAGGGTGTGTGCAAATGTAACCAAAAGGGTCTCGCGTACAGATCAATTTGGTTACATTTTGTACACTCTCAGGGCGCTATTTTCGTCCATGCTAAACCCCTTAGGGGTGGCAGTGGCTCAGGGGTAGAGTGACCGGATGGATGGCAACCACAAGGTTCCCAGTTCAAACCCGCGGGCTCCCCCAGAGTTGGTGTCAAAAGTTTGAGCAAGACTCTCAACCCCTAATTGCTCAACCTGCACCGGCATCGGTGTGTGAATGGGTGAATGTAATGCACAATCTCTGTAAAGCGCCTTGGATAAAGGCGCTATATAAATGCACCATTTACTATTAATCATGTACCTTATCCCTAAACTTCTTTGCCTTTTTTACTTATTTTGAAAAACGTTTTTGAATAGTTCAACTAGCCGATCTACATCGACACGTTGTGAGCTTGTAGATTGGCTATTTGAACTATTCCAAAACGAAGTTTAGGGATAAGGGGTTTAGCATGGACGAAAATATCAGAGTTAAATCTTATACTGGACTGTTCTTAAGGTGCTTTCAGACTTGGATGGTTAGAGCGGCGCGAATCGCGATTACATACAAAGTCAATGCAAAGACGAGAATTGCGCAATCTACATGTCATACTGGATTGTTCGTAGTACTGTAGTATATGTTTTTAGATGTCTATTTATCAGTGTGGTTGCTGTATTCTGTATAAACTGTATTCTGTATAAACCCATGATGAACTAGAAAAAGTGCCCGTGTCTCCACCAGACCAGGTCTGGTGGCGCTACAATAGGCCAATGTGAAAAGGGTGCCATTTCTTCTTACGCCTTTGACCTTTGACCTTTGGCAATTTTTGATGGCATTTTGTTCCAAAAATGTGTTTTGCAAAAATCCACCTGTTGGTGGCGCTATAACAGGCCAAAGTGAAAAGGGTGGGATATATTCCTCAGCCTAGTAGGAAAGTGTGTGAAAGATTTCACGTAAATTGCACGCTGCGTTCATGATTTGAGCCTTTTTGTTCAAAACGAGCTAATCCTGCAAACTTTGAATGCCAATGTTAGCCAATTACGATGGAATGTGAAATATTGGACAGATCCGTCTTGAGCACATGACTATAGAGATACTGTGTAACGATTAGCGGGATTTTTGTACAGAATCTGGAGGAGTAATATAAAAAAAAATGTTTTTCAAAAGTCAACCTCCTGGTGGCACTATGAAAGGCAGATGTGAAAAACGCAGGTCAAAGGTTTGTCCTTGGCCTCTAGGGAGTGTACATGAAACGTTTCACGCAGATCAGTGCAATTACAGGTAAAAAAGGTGAAAAGCTGCCTCATGGTGGCGCTATAACAGGCTGTTCTGGAAAATTTGGGGCAGAGGTTCATCGTTGGCATCCAGGGAGTGTGTGCGCAAAGTTTGGCATTGACCGGGTTTTAACGGTGTTGGAGATTAGCTGGCAACAGACGGATGGATGGACGGACGGACGAACGAACGGACGGTGTGCAAAACATAATCTCCCCATGCCTTAGGCTGGTGGAGACAATTAAAAGTGTGCAAATGGCTTCCCAAGTGAAGAAGTGCAACCTTGCAATTTCCCAGAGTTGCAGCTTTCTATAGTTATATTTTATGCTATTGTCACGTACCTTTGTTATACCGTTGTGATTTGGTTGTTGATTGTTGATGAAAGGTGATGTAACACCTTAACTTCGCTTCTGGGATGGAGAGATGAATAAATTACATAGTACCTACCTTCTTCTAAAATAGGAGTGTTAATTGCATTCAACAGAGGCAGATCTAGATTTGTCTCAGCCAATTCTCGGTATACGGCACCCAATGTAATTAGTCTAACTGAAGGTCTGGAAGAAACCTTGTTTTTAAAGGAAAGGTTTGTGTGTCTGTGGCTACATACATTAATTGGACATCTCCCAACATCATACTGTAGCGTACATGTTTTCTTAACCCATTTTGACCTGAGATCAGATTCTAAAAATGTCTTCTATCCTGACGGTTTTCTGAAAAATGTCAGTCGTTCTTCGATTTTTCAAAAATAGCAGACCTACAAGCTCGTAGCGCGCCACTCGGTGGCGCGCTATGAGCTTGTAGATCTGCTATTTTTCAATAGCTAAAGCATAACATAATGCTAACACCAAAAGGGGTTCCCACCCAACATGGGTTAAATTAGGCTTGCAGTGACTTTTACAAAGCTCCACACTAGCCCACACTTCATCCCATAATCCCATAAAATGTGATCCCACTTACTGTACACTTTGAACCTCAAAACCACTAAAAAAGTCAAAGATCCAATCCGCTTCGACATTAACTGAAAAGCGTGCTCCTCGGAGCTGGGTTAGGCTGGGTTGCCTAGCTAGGGCCTGTAAGCTGGTCATAGGCACTTGGAATGGGATCTGAAAAATCAAACTCGTACATCTTGATCACATTATGACCCCAGATTTAATGTGTACCAATTTGTGTGAGTTTTGGACAAAGTCAAAAGTGTGCTTTGATTAAAACACGCTATGGGAGAAAATGTAATCTGGCAAAAACGGGGCCTATAGGTTGCGTCAATGATCCAAGGATTCCATGGGAAAAAGATGTTGATTGTACGACCTACTGTACAGTTCAAGAGATATAGGCAAAAATGTGAAGTGAGGTATTGTAGAGCTATACCATGAGGAGATGTGTCTCAGTGGGAATGTGCATGCGTGGTTCTGCTATAGGGAGTGTGCGTTCGACCGGTCCAACGGTGCCGGAGATTAGCTGCACACACACACACACACACACACACACACACACACACACACACACACACACACACACACACACACCTGGGGTTCCGAAGATCCCACTTTGAGAACCACTGCACAAACAGACCTATACCTCTGCTAAATGCCTAAATTAGGCTATACATTGTAATTGTACAGTGTGGGCTACTGCACTTTTCTATTTATTTTTTTTATCAAAATGTGAAAACAAGATGTTTTTTTACCTTGAAGAAGACCTGTGTCACTTCTCCGTGATTTGCAGTGGTGGAAAAAAGTACTCGCATGTTTTACTTAAGTGAAAGAACCAATACTACTAATGTAGAAATACTCTGTTACAAGTAAAAGTCCCGGATTCAAACTTTACTTGAGTAAAAGTACAAAAGTATTGGTATCAAAATGTACTTAAAGTACCATACCAACCAAGTACCAAGTACGAAATGTCCTATTTCAAGTTTTCAAATGTATACAAATCTTTTGAAAATAGCAGATCTACAAGCACACTATGCGTCGCATCGGCCACTGATGATTTATGTACTTGGTCGGTTGCACGCTGTGTCCCACACCCAAAGTAGCCGATCTACAAGCTTACAACACGTCGCACCGCAGCGCGTTGTGAGCTTGTGGCTCGGCTATTTTGGGGGCGTGTGACACCGGCGAACAACTAAGTATAAATCACCCTTCTGCTATGACATATGCTATCTCATTATAACGCTGCAGCCTGACACCTTGTTGTCCCTATTGGAAAGTATGCTGTGCTGAGGTACTGTATGTCTGTTACTCTAACCAAACCAAATGCTACCCACATAAGTGTGTGTCTGTGTGCACTGTGCAGTGCAGAGTGTTCGGGGGAACTCTGAGTTACTTGACCCGTGGGTCCGTTTTAACAACTTAAACCCTTATATACGTATGTCATTGACCGGGGTAAATGGTGCATTTAGTGCTTCTATCCAAAGCGCTTTACATAGATTGTGCATTACCATTCACACACGACACCGATGGCAGAGAAAAAACCATGCAAGGCACCAACCTGCACATCGGGAGCAATTAGGGGTTCAGCGTCTTGCTGGACTGGGACCGCCACGGTTTTCCCGTCCGGCCGTTCTACCAGCCACTCTACCCATGAGCCACCGGGGTCCCCTAGAGATCTGTTCTCTGTCCCCTCCTTTTCCCCCCCTCCACACCGAATGTCTTAGAGCAGATCTACGAGCTTGTAAGATCGGCTATTTTCGGTGAACGTTCAACGACTTTCAGCAAATGTTTGCGTAGCATTATATGACTAGGGTTGGGAACCCGCAATTTCTCGGGTTTAAACCTTAAAACCCTCCTTTGCCTATACCCGAGAATGCTATTTTCTTTAGAATGCTAGTAACGGGACTTCCGGTTATGGCGGACAGCTGAACAGTCGCATTTCCGAAACGCTCTGACCAATTTACTTAAACTACCCGTGTATATATACCAACAACAAACTTAACAAAATAGTACACAGTACTGTAAGAAGTGAAGATGAGCCACCCAAATAAGAAAACATTATCAACCAGAAAAAAGAACAATCCAACTCCTCTGCCTGAGACCGGGCCCAGTGAAACCGGGGAATACGCTGACATTTTTAGCAGGCCTGCTAACACTAGCAATGAAGCTGCTATGCATCAACAACAGAACAAAGACAGCGAGATTCTAGCCGCAATTAATTCATTGAAGACAGAAGTCAGTACCAGACATGATGAAGTGCTAAAAGCGATACAAGGCGTTAAAAAAGATCTTAGCGCGTACGCTGGGAGACTGGATGAAGCCGAAACCCGCATTAGCACAGCAGAAGATACCATTACAACGCTGACAAACAGATTGGACAGGACGCAGAAGCTAGTCTCCACACTCACCTCCAAATGTGAGTCATATGAATCTCAAAGCAGGCGAAACAACATGATTGTAGTAGGACTACCAGAAATTGAAACTGAAGGAAAAGACGTGGAGATGTTCCTGGAAAAATGGATTCCAGACGTGATTGGAGATACAGAACCCCTTCCATCTGGGTCTGTAGAACGAGGACATCGCCTTGGAAAACCGAGAGGTACAGCTGCTACTAGACCCAGACCACTCATTTTGAAGTTTCTAAACTACAGAGATAAAACGAGAGTGATGAAGAAGGCCCGGGCTAAAGGGAAGCTGACGCACGGAACCCAACATATAATGTTCTTCAATGATTTCCCGCAGTCTGTGCTTGAAAGAAGAAAACAATATGATGACATAAAAGCAGCTCTCCGTCGCCACGGGATAGACGACTTCGGAATAATACATCCTAGCAGATTCCGTGTGAACCACGGCGGACGACGTCATTTCTTTGAGACTCCAGCTGAGGTGGGAACCTTCCTATATAACTTAAAGAATGTGGATGTGGGTCGTCGGCAGCGGACAGCAGATCAGGAGGAGGAGGGGGACCAGCAGAGGGCAGCAGAACCACACGGGGAGGGGGACCAGGAAGAGGAGGAGGAGGAGGACGAGTAAATGGGTGGATTACTTTTGAATACTCACGCACCATTGTTTTCTTTGTTTGTTTTGTTATTATAATCATCTATGAAGAGACTTTTTTTTCTCTCTCACTTCGACCTGAGAACTAAACTGTTGCTGAACTACAGATCCTTGGAGGACATTCCCCCCCCCCCCCCCCTCTCCTTTTATTTTTTATTTTTTATTATAACTTTTTGCTCTACACAAGACAACATGGATATATTGTTAACTATCTGGAGCTGGGATACACTCCATCAGTGGATATGGACATTCCCTCAGAGTGAGTTGAAAGTTTGACAACATTCCAGAAAGGTAACGTTACGTTAGGTTACATGTGTAACTATGGTACTTTAGAAAAAATGACTCACTCTCACAGATATTGACTAAACATACAGAGTTCTTCATTTGTTTCCGTTATTGTTTCTAAAGGTAATTATTGGGACAAGGGGAATTTAATTTAATTTACTTTATATGTAAAATAGCTGAGGATTGGGTTAAACTTTTTTATTTTATTTTATTGAACCATATATTATCATTATCTTGCCTTGTTTTTCAAATCCTCATTTGACACTCAGGTTCTAGATTCTCTACCTTTTATTTTGATTTATTTAGAAAATAATAATTCATAAACGGTGTTCTACAGGTCGTAGCAATTTATTTAGCTCATGGGACTAGTAAACTTTGGTGCTGAAACATGTTACAATTCTTTATATGTCAAATAGTGGATTTGACAGAGTCAATTGGTTGTTGATAATACTTTTATTGATTGATTTTACTTTTATATCGGGTTAAAGGGAAAAAAACATTTTTCTACGGTTAGAGCAGGATTGTGTGTATTGTGGTTAGGTATTGTTCGTAACTGCTCCTCTTTGAAGGATCGGTTATTCATAACATAGGAAGTTCAGATGAGTGTTAAGTCGGACTGTAAAAAGATTAGGCAGTCGAGTGGAGTTTTCTTTCTTTTTTGTTGTTGTGTTTATGTGAATATGTGTCTTTTTTGTTTTTCTTCCCATTCTAATTCATTATATGTATACAACAGAAAGGTCTTTCATCTCAAACTGTCAGATAATGTAGCAGTGCTACAAGGTCCCTTTTATACACTATCTGTCAAATGATTGATGGCTTACAATAACTTTAAAATAACTAGCTGGAATGTGAGGGGGCTAGGGAGATTAACTAAGATGAAACAGGTTATGACCAGGATAAAACAAATGCAATCTAAGTTGGTGTTACTGCAAGAAACCCATTTGACACAGAGTGAAGAGTTAAAACTGAGGAGGAGATGGCAGGGGCAAGTTATAACAGCAAATTATACATCACAGGCGAGAGGAGTGGCAATTCTTATCCATAAATCCATCCCCTTCCAGATTAATAACATTTCTAAGGATACAGGAGGAAGATATATAATACTACAGGGAACATTATTGGGTGAGCACTTAAATGTGGTCAACGTATATGGGCCAAATAATGATGACCCACGTTTCTTTAATAACCTATTTTTGATACTATCTACATTAAGAGGTAATATTTTAATGGGAGGTGATTTGAATGTGGCGCCATGCCCTGCTATTGACAGATCGACGGGGAGGGATATTTCACATGCACAGGCAAGAAAAGTGATATCACATTTTATGTCGGACTTGGGCCTGTGTGATATTTGGAGGGATTTACACCCAGGCAAGAAGGAGTTTTCCTGTTTTTCTGCCACTTATCGCACTCACTCCCGCATTGATCTATTTTTGATTTCAAAGGGTCTTGTGTCAAATGTTATGGGTTGTTGGTATAATTGCATTGTGATTTCTGACCATGCACCACTGACTATTGACTATGCACCAACAAAAACGTTTAAAGGGCCCCCAAGATGGCGATTTGATACAAAATGGCTACATTATCCTGAGTTCTTACAATATTTGGAGGGGCATATAGATATGTTTTTTGAAATAAATACTACACAGACATCCCCTTCTGTTAGATGGGAAGCATTCAAAGCCTACATACGGGGACAGATTATCAGTTATACAAGCTCCAAATCAAATAAATTCAAGCGACAGATGTTAGAATTGGAAAAAGAAATTGGACAACTTGAAAGGGAATTATTTTCAAATGACACCCCTGAACTACAGCAAAAAGTAGCTGTAAAAAGAGCCCAATACAATGAATTATCTTCAAATAAAGCCCTTTCTGATTTGACTAGGCTTAGACAATCATTTTATGATCAGGGTGAAAAAGCAGGGAAATTATTAGCATGGCGCATCAAAGCTCTACAAAATGAGAGGGCCATAACTGAAATAACGAACTCGTCAGGAGTCTTGACAACAGACCCTAAAGAAATAAATGACACGTTTAAAGCCTATTATGAAAAATTATATACTTCTGAGCCTCCCTCAAACCCAGAGTTACAAACTACATTCTTGAATGATCTGGAGATTCCTAAAGTATCTGCTGAAGCGAAAAATGTGCTTAATAGACCAATACAGCTTGAAGAGATATTTGAGGCGATATGTGTGATGAATAGTGGAAAGGCACCGGGTCCCGATGGAATTCCTATTGACTTATATAAAACATTTAAAGAAAAATTGCTACCTCCGTTCCTAGAAATGATAAACGAGGCCTTTGAAAATGGTCTTCCACCTACATTACAAAGTGCCCTGATAACAGTTATCTTAAAACCAGGAAAATGTCCCTCCAAATGTGAGAGCTATCGACCAATATCACTACTTAACTCTGACACCAAGCTATTGGCAAAGACATTAGCATTGAGATTGGATAATTATTTGCCATCATTGATACATCTTGATCAAAATGGTTTTGTCAAGGGGAGACAAGGCTTCCATAACATTAGGAGAGCTATTAATGTCATTCATGAAGGGAGGGACATTTCAGATGCGGCCATTTTGTCTCTGGACGCGGAAAAAGCTTTCGATAGGGTGGAATGGCCGTATCTCTTTGAAGTATTGGCTCGTTTTGGACTGGGAGAGAGGTTCTGCAAGTGGATCAAAGTGCTTTATGATAACCCAAGGGCAGAAGTAATGACCAATGGTATAATATCTGTTCCTTTTACGTTGTCTAGATCTACAAGACAGGGTTGCCCCCTGTCTCCATTACTGTTCACACTCGCTGTCGAAATGCTCGCCATAGCGGTCAGAGCTCGCCCGACAATCACTGGTATCACAATAGGTGGTGTTGAGAATCGTCTTGCTCTTTATGCGGACGATATATTGCTGTTTGTGAGAAATCTATCTCAGTCCCTGCCGTCCCTCCTGGAACTAATCAGGTGTTTTGGTGAATTTTCAGGCTACAAGGTGAATGACACCAAATCCAATATTCTTTTCCTAAAAGAATCTGAAAGACTTAATCCACCAGTTAACACGGTTTTTCAAAACGCACCACAAGGATTTACTTATTTGGGAATAAAGATAACGCCTAAGGTAGGAGAGTTGATTCAATCAAACTATGACCCTATCATAACCTCAGTTACAGAATCAATTAACAGATGGACACTACTTCCCTTATCATTGATTGGCCGCATTAACATAATTAAAATGAATATTTTACCCAAATTCTTGTATTTATTCCAGTCACTACCCCTACAACCACCTCCCTCGTTTTTTGCTAATATGAAAAAAGTCTTTACTAACTTTATTTGGAAAGAAAAGAAATCCAGATTACGATTGTCACTACTCTTCTTGCCATATGAGAGAGGGGGGTTAAAACTTCCCAATCTCTACTGGTATTATATGGCAGCTCAGATAAGAGCAGCAATGTTCTGGTTTACTGATAGAACATGCATATCTTGGGTGCAAATAGAGCGTAACACAACATCTTCCCTGCCTTTGAACCTTTATTTATATTCTGACTCCCTTAAAAAATTACAAAAAAAGACAAAAAACCCCTTTGTTAAGAACACGATTGAAGTCTGGTTTAAAGCACAAAAGTACCTTGGTTCAGATACTAAACTTTCACGTTTTTCTCCTTTGTGGGGTAACCAGAACTTTAAACCTGGGAGTCAGGATGGGGGATTTAAATCATGGGCAGACAAGGGGATTGCCAAGATCTCTGATCTGTATGAAAAGGATGTACTGATGTCTTTTGAAGGACTTCGCAGAAAATATGATATTCCATCAAATCATTTTTTTAAGTACCTACAGATAAGAAGTTTTATTTCAAGTACCCAAGATAACTCAATCCAGCTGCCATCTCTATCAGTCTTAGAAAAGATTATTGTAAGTTATTCTAATGGTCGTGGTCAAGTATCTCTGGTTTATGATATGTTTGTGAGGTTGTCTGGGGAATCCTCTGAGGGTAGAAGATTGGCCTGGTGTAACGATCTAAATGTAGAAATAAGTGTTGAACATTGGGAGAGGGCTTGCTACAAAGCCCAAACACAGACGATCAATACCAGATACAAGTTACTACAATACAAATGGTTGATGCGAACGTATATTACTCCTTCTCTACTCAATCGTTTTGATCCTAATATACCAGACCAATGTGTAAAGTGCAACGTGGAGAAGGGTACATTATTTCACTGTTTATGGCAATGCCCAGAGATCATGAAGTTTTGGAAAGAAGTACTTGGTATATTATCTCAGATAATCTCAGAGGATATTCCTATTTGTCCACAACTGTGTATCTTGGGTATATTTCCTAATAATTTAAGAATTAATAGTAAAAAGAAGAGTATGATTACTTATTCTCTTCTACAGGCTAAACATACAATTGCACTCTTTTGGAAAAACCCAGACAAACCAGACATCAAGCAATGGTACAAAGAATTGTCAAATTGTCTTGCACTAGAAAAATTGACTTTAGCCATTAAAGGGAAATCTGATGACTTTCAAGAAATATGGGGACAGTTCATGCATTTTATGAACAGCAATCCATTAGGACCGGTATTAGATAATCCACAGTAATGTGGGGAGGAAAATGGGGACCATATCTGTTTTTATTTGTTTTTGTTTTTTATTGTTGAGTTGTTTGTTATGATTGTATTTTTTATTTATTTGTTGTCATTGTATTTGTATTGTATTGTATTGTATTGTTGTATTGTATTGTTTTTGTATTGTATCTGTTATGTTTGTTTTTTCTGGACATTTTATTTAACAAAAGAGCTATAACTGTAATGTTTTTTATAAATGAAAAAGAATGTCAATAAATATATTGTTTAAAAAAAAGAATGCTAGTAACGGCATGCTAGTGCTGAACTAGAATGCTAAACTAGAATGCTAGTTTCGTTAATGTGATTTAATCCAGAATTAATAGTATTTTATTTACCGTCTGTTAGCTGTTTTTAGCATCCGTCGCTATAGCCTCCGGTGGCACCCATGGTGTGATGTCATCGAATATCCAAAGTCTCCACGCACACGCACGCAATCTAAAGCATTTATAGGGCTCAGATTGAGCTAATGGACGATGTTTAGAGCTTAATAAAACTTTCATCCGACCGTATAGTAACTGTATAGCAGACATCAAGTCCACATACCAGCTCTGACTTGTGTGATGAAAACCGGTTCCAGAAACCATTCCAAATACGAGGGAACCGATTCCTGGTTCTTCAATCTCGGAACTGTGTCTGAAAAAGACCCCGTTCCGGTCCTTAATTGTCCCAACCTAAAGTACTATAGACGAATAACAGTTTAAGTCCAAATGTTATTCTGACCCCTCCACGAACGAACGGACTTAAACTGTTATTCGTCTATAGTACTTATGACCTGCTCAAAACAAGGACGCTATAGGGTTCAATTACACTCTCAGAGGTCAATTAACAAAGGATTTTACGGTGTGGTGTCGAGCCTAGATGCATTTCCCGCTAGGTCCAGAAAATAAAACATGGAAATCCCTCATTAAGTTTATAAGATGTTATGCCAATTCATGCTTTCATGTTTTAAGTAGCCTGAGAAATGAGTTTTCAGCCGCGCTGTACACTAGAGTATCCATTGATATATTGACTGACTGACTGCTCTGTTTCTAAGTAGCTTGTAGTTACTGAAGATCTTTTGCATCTGCTTCCAAGAGACAAAAGTGCATTATAATGGAAATCATTTCTCTCTCTTTGAATCTGAATTCCTTCCCTCACTGAGTCTGAATTCCCATGCTCATGGTCCACACACACTAATTTGCTAAAGAATCTATTTAATGTGGCTCTGAAAAGCTCCACCATGAAAAGCTTTGCTGGCAGACATACCGGCTAAATACTGTAGCGTAGCTTCTCACTTGGAGGAAACAGAACCAGAACAATAACTTCCATTGCAACGCGCTGTGAGCTTGTAGACATTTTCTCCGAATGTGTTTGTGCCTATATTTTCATAGAATGATTACGTACAGTATTTTCTCTGAATATTTGCCTATTATGATATGGCTACGATAAGGCAAGTGTTTAAGGCAGAAATATTTCGAGACGAGAGAGATTGATAAAGAGCAGGGGAGACGCGCTGCGCTCTGATCGAGACGGATATCTCAAAGGTTATTTTTTAAATTAATTCGAAACAAATGGTCCGGATGTTCGCGCGAAAATTCTTGCCGAAGTTCGAGTCCTAAAAAAAGGTACAGCCTTAGTGTATATACATGTGACATGAAAGTCATTAAAGTTTAACTAAATTTGAACTTAAGCACGCAAACACAAATCTCCTTTCACCGTTGACGACAGAATGATGGAATCAATCACCCTCCAACCCCTTAGATTAAGAAGTAAATGGTAAAAATGGTAAATGGTGCATTTATATAGTGCCTTTATCCAAGGCGCTTTACATAGATTGTGCATTACATTCATGCACACATGCATACACCGATGGCGGCGGAAGCCATGCAAGGTACCAACCAGCACATCGGGAGCAATTTGGGGTTCAGTGTCTTGCCCAAAGGACACTTCGACATGTTTAGACAGGAGGAGCCGGGATTCGAACCGCCGACCCATGGATCATTGGATGACCTGCTCTACAGTTGGAGGCCATCGATATTGTCCTTTTCTTTTTGCTGAGGTTTGCGTGATCTGCGCAAAAGGACAGTTAACCCATTTTGGGCGGGAACCCCTTTTGGTGTTTTAAACATTATGTTATAATATAGCTATTGAAAAATTGCAGATCTACAAGCTCATAGCGCGCCACCGAGTGGCGCGCTACGAGCTTGTAGGTCTGCTATTTTTGAAAAATCGTGAAAATATTTATTTCAGAAAACTGGAGGATTTAGAAGGATTTTTTAAAATTTTGAGGTCAGGCCTAAATGGGTCAAATGATAAGGGACAATATCGGTGGCACCCAACTGTACCTCCTGAGCCACAGCCGCTGAGCCACAGCCGCCCAAGAAGTGCACACTTTGGCCCACATCCTATACTGTACAACGTAGTTCCCTTTGGGAATAAAAAAAGAGAATGCTTGAAGGATTTTTGAACCAAAGAAGTGGCACAACAATGTCGTACCTTTTGCACAAAAAAAACAAAAAACAGCACATCATTTATTCTGGCTCGAGGAACAGATCCATTAATTCAATCTAATGATGACCTTCTTCTGGTATACCTCCAGATGGTCAGTTTGACTGTTATGAATCGTGCTAGTCAGACATTAGTGCAGTGACTGATGTGTGTTTTATACCTGTTACATTATGGCCTACAAAACCTGTGTTTAACCCATTCAGGCCTGACGTCGGGGAAAAAAAAAAAAAGTTGTCACATTTTAACGATTTTTCAGAAATAGCAGACCTACAAGTTCATAGCGCGCCACTCGGTGGCGCGCTATGAGCTTGTAGATCTGCTATTTTTCAATTGCTAAATTATAACATAATGTTTAAAACACCAAAAGGGGTTCCCGCCCCAAAATGTGTTAAAAACAAAGAAGTGCAGGCCTTCCCAAAATCCCCAGATAGCCACGGCACATACAGTACAGTACAGTACAGTACAGTACAGTAGCCTCCCTCCCTAATATTGTTGAATTCCTTTTGAACAGCTACCTGGCAGGACAGCAGGTGTGTAGGACTAGGAGTGAAGAGGAAAGAGTCTTGCAGTGCACACTGTCTTCACTCACAGCAATTTCTTTTTGTGTTTCGGAACTTTCGGTCGAACTGACCCTTCATCGGGTATTTGAGACACCCGATGAAGGTCAGTTCGACCGCATCAGAATTTCACTGTGTGTGTGTGTGTGTGTGTGTGTGTGTGTGTGTGTGTGTGTGTGTGTGTGTGTGTGTGTGTGTGTGTGTGTGTGTGTGTGTGTGTGTGTGTGTGTGTGTGTGTGTGTGTGTGTGTGTGTGTGTGTGCGTGCGTGCGTGCGTGCGTGCGTGCGTGCGTGCGTGCGTGCGTGCGTGCGTGCGTGCGTGCGTGCGTGCGTGCGTGCGTGCGTGCGTGCGTGCGTGCGTGCGTGCGTGCGTGCGTGCGTGCGTGCGTGCGTGCGTGCGTGCGTGCGTGCGTGCGTGCGTGCGTGCGTGCGTGCGTGCGTGCGTGCGTGCGTGCGTGCGCTTTAATACTGACATAAACGTGGTTTTACTGTCACACTAATCTTGTGAATTGAATTTGAATTGGCCTGCTTGGTGCCCCGCCCTCCACTTTGAAAACCTTGACCATGCACCTTTACGGGTCTGTAACTGTATACAAATTTGTGTGAGTTAGGATTTTATAGTGTAAATTGAGGCCTCGGAATTTTTTTTACCGAGATTAGAAATCAAATGGGGGGTCTGTGGCCTAATAATGTATGTATAATGTACCCGGTAACTTGAAATTCCAAAGGTTGAGAATCACTGATGTACAGTACAGAGCAGGGGTAGATATGTATACAATATCTGACCGACAGTGGAATGCACTTCCCGTTGCAATCAGAACTGCAGCATCATTCCCGATCTTCCGCCGTAGTCTGAAAACCCACCTTTTCAGACTCCATCATGGCCCATAGCACTTACCCTACCCCCTTAGACAGCACTTCTTAGACTTATATAGCATTTGAAACAGACTTATAGCATGTCATGTAGACAGCACAATAATTGCATTGTATGTAGTCATAGCACATCATAGTACATATGTATAGCATAGTATAGTATATATGTATAGTTTATATGTATAGTGTCATTATATAGATATGTTCTAGTTACGTTCTTAGCTTACGCATGTTTCTTGATAAATGCATTTTATATATGTGATGTATTCCCATGCTTTTTTGTTTCTTCTTCTTCTTAATGTAAATCGCTCTGGATTAAGAGCGTCTGCTAAATGCCTAAATTGTAAATTGTGACAGTCCCACTATAGGCTATTAAGTCCAAATAGAAAAACTATCTCCACCTAAAGAAGGTTTATTATACTTATTATAACATACTGATACTCCATGTTGACAGTGACGTAGTGCAGGGAGAGCAGCTGGCATGGGGTGAAAACAGTCTAATGTTAAATTAAATTGAGATATTCCTCTAATTCCTGCCTTTTTTTTTACCCATTTTGGGCGGGAACCCCTTTTGGTGTTTTAAACATTGTTATAATTTAGCTATTGAAAAATAGCAGATCTACAAGCTCGTAGCGCGCCACTCGGTGGCGCGCTACGAGCTTGTAGGTCTGCTATTTTTGAAAAAATGTGGCGCAAATCTTTGAATATATATTCTTTCAAAGTGAATGTTTTTAACTCAGGTCTAAATGGGTTAACTGCAATTTACAGTCTAAATTGACGTTAAAAAAAGGTCCCCCGTATAAGGTCCTGGACAGATATTGGCCCGAGGACAAACTTAGTTGCCTACCCCCTGCCGTAGAGGAAGTGTACTTATCACTTATCAGAGTCATTGGTTTCCTGGTGAAAGAGAAGCCAAGTTGAGGAAGAGGGAGAATCATTAATTGTGTCAGTGATCTCATCAAGACATGCATCATTCATCATCATGGCGGAAAATCCTGTTGTTCTAACCCTGAAATCTGAACCATGCAGGGCTCTGGTAAAAAATGCCTACACGTCCTTTGTGTTCAGACACAGCCATGGTCAAATTTCCTTCCCCGGGCACTAAATGAGCCTTTCGCAAGGTCAATACTCTTCTTAGAGGGATTTATCAAGCACTGAATTACAAACGAGACAAAATCCGGGCAGATATATAGGCCAAATTACTACCTATCATAGAAATGATCATCACCGTAAAATGGAGCAGGTGAGGCATGTAACAGGATTACATCCTTGATGCACTGAACTAACAAGCTGGATCTGTACTGTACAGCATGGCTGAGACCGCCTAGGTTTACAGAACTAACTGGATCTGTACAGCCAGGGGCGGCCTTAGGAATCTGGATCTGACTGTACAGCATGGCTGAGACCGGCTAGGTTTACTGAATAAACAATCTGTACGGGTGCATGCTTTTGGTTACTGGTTACTGGTTACGGCCGGGCTCCACCGGGCGCATCAGCGTCGCGTCTCCGTCACCGTCAGGGAATGTTCCCTTTTTAATCAATGAAGGGTGGCTCCACTGCCCGCGTTGACGGAGACGCGACGCGTGCATTAAAATTGAACCGGTGCGTTTTTTGACGCAACGCGACGGAGACGCAACGCGACGGAGACGCAACGCGTCCGGTGGAGCCCTGGCGTTAGACATACCAATGCTTATTATCTCAAACCCTCGCCCTAACCTCCCACGGGGCAACACACCTAAACCTAACCTTAACCCTCTCCCAACCCTTAACACACCCCTCACCAACCTTAATCCGGTCGTTCTAAGGCACCCCTCACCAACCTTAATCCGGTCGTTTTAACGCACCCCTCACCAACCTTAATCCGGTCGTTTTAACGCACCCCCCACCAACCTTAATCGGTCGTTTTAACGCACCCCCCACCAACCTTAATCCGGTCGTTTTAACGCACCCCTCACCAACCTTAATCCAGTCGGACCAATGCTATCATGGCTGAGGGAAGTAGGGGTGCTGGGGGGGCTGTAGCACCCCCTCCCCCCAGGCACAGCCCCCCCTCGAACAGGAGAGAAAGAAAAAAAAGAAGAGATTTAAATATGCTGTATCACAGTATTGGCAACTTATCCTGGTTAATTGCCTGTGTCAGTTCGTTCATATATAACTTGCGTGTGGAGAGGGAAAGTAAAGGCCACGTTTGCGCGTGAAAATGCGCGTGCATGATGCGCGTGCACGCACATTTTTGCGGCGCGCGCACCCCCGGGTACACGTTCAGCCCCTGCTAGTGTAAAGTACTTCCCGCGGGCCTGAATGCTATGTCTAACCAAAGTATGCCTCCCGGCTGATACTGCCTAGGTTTACTGAACTAATTGGATCTATAGCATGGCTATACATAGGTTTACTGAACTAACAATCTGTACAGCATGGCTCATACTGCCTAGGTTTATACGCTGTGGAAGGTTACGTGGAATCAATGTTTTGAACCGTGAATGTGTTGCTAGCATTGTGTATTATTACCGGTGGTGGGAAAAGTACTCGCATATGTTTCATGATAGATACTGCAGTATCAATACTGCAGTATCTGTTACAAGTAAAAGTCCAGAGTTCTAAATGCACTTGAGTAAAAGTACAAATGTTTTGGTACTTGAAGTACCAAAAGTAAAAGTATTCATTATGCAGAATGTTCAATTTCAAAACTATTTGGATCCAAGATGTAGTGGAGTAGTAAGTACAACTATTTGAAATTGGAAATACTCAAGTAAAGTACAAATACTGCATTTTACTCAAGTATACAGTAATTAAGTAAATGCACTTAGTTACTTTCCACCACTGATTATTACCATACATACTTTGTATTTCTGGCACCAATACTGCCGCTGTAGCAACGTAATCACTAATCAGTACTATATCTGTGTTTCAGGCCATGTGTTTGCATTATACACCTCCAGACAGATATACCCACAACCTGGGTGGCAAATCATGTAAATTATGCATGGTATAAATGGTGCATTTATACAGCGCCTATATCCAACGCGCTTTACATAGATTGTGCCTTACATTCACCCATTCACACACACACATTCATACACCGATGGCTGAGTAAACCATGCAAGGCACCAAGGACACTTCGATACTAGCCTCGGAAACCCAGACGTTTTTATTTCCAGGGAGAAAACAAAAGTCTGGGTCCGAGTCCACTTCAATTCGGCATAGAGTAGTGCAAACATCACTTAAATTGACACGCACACATATATACACACACACTCCTCTCACTCTCTGTCGCTCTAATTAATTAGACTCATGTCTAGCAGCTGCGCATAGTTTCTGCCGGCGGATCCTGCCGGGAGCTGCCTATGCCATAAAAAGCATAGGTGAGTTCCAGGCTACTTCGATACTAGCTATGGGGGAGCCCGGGTTCAAGCTGGGAACCTTGTGGTTGCCATGATCCGACCACTCTACCCCTGAGCCACCACCGCCCCCCCTATTCATGTGCTTTTTATAGGCTGCCACAGTAAAAAAACATTGTGGCGTTTTTACGAGAGGACCGATCCTGTGAAAACAAGTGTTGAAGATCAGCCTCTCAGTCATTGTTGTGAGGAGTTATTTTTGTGGCATAATTCATATGTCAGTGGTAGATATGATGCGCCTTCACAATAAAGACAGGAATGGGCAAAGATCCAACATGACAAGACATGAGATAGAAACAGGAATGATTGCATACTCACACTGTATGAAAACATTATGAAATCTCCTACGGCTAAAGGCTTGAAATCCACCCAAGATATTTGTTTGTTTTTGTTTGTTTTGCCCCCTGCTTTTATTTCACAAAGCTGTTAAAAATGTATTTTTACAACAATGTTTCATATAACGTATACGCGTATACTTAAAGTAAGTACCGTTGTAGCAGCTGCTCATTTACAGTAGCATTTAGAGAACTGGTACTATAACCTTTGTCAAGACCGCATAATGTACAAAACACCCTTCAATTAAATGTTATATTAAAAAATAAGATCAGAAGAGGTCAAAAAGCTAGACATTACTTTCTCTGAGAAAAAGGGAAAAGTGCCGAAGGGAGCATTAGCAAGTTGGCTTATAGAGTTAAAAGGTCAAAGATGGAAATTAAACTTTTATTGGTTCATCAGCATCGGATCATAAAATTGATTTCATCGGGAAATAACCCTATTAGCCACTCTAACACAGACTGATTAGCAGTGTAATTGTTACAGAAACTTGTGTAAATGAAAGTGAGTCTACAGTATATGAATATGTAGATTTTTCTTTCTTCCACCAAGCTCAGTAGACGTGAATAGATGAGCAGTTGATGTTGAGATTACCTTAATTTATGAGAACACGGAGGAATATAATTAACATTGATTTAGAGTGCTAATCCTGTTTAACCCATTAAAACCGGGGAAGCACCTGTGTCATTTTATACTTTGGCTATTTAAAAAAATTGTGCAAATCTTTGAAATAATATTTTGAAGTCAACAATTTTTTTAACTCAAAAGGTTGCTTCTGTGGGTGGGGGTCCCTGGAACAACATATTTTGAGATGGCGAGTCCGTGGCCAAATACATAATACCTTTGGCGGTCTTTTACACGAAAACCAAGAGAACCACTGACGTAGCAACATAAGGTCCCTCCATCCATCCATCTTCAACCGCTTATCCGTAGTTGGGTCACGGGGGCAACAGCTCCACCAGAGAGCTCCAGACTTCCCTCTCCAGAGCAACATTAGTGACTTCCTCCTGGCGAGACGTTCCAAGGCCAGTGAGTCGATGTGTTTCCTACACCTGCGCCTTGGTCTCCCCAGGGGTCTCCTCCCAGTGGGACGTGCCTCGAGGACCTCCCTAGGGAGACGCCCGAGAGGCATCCTAACCAGATGCCCGAACCACCTAAGCTGGCTCCTTTCCAGGCGCAGAAGCAGGGACTGACTGAACTTTCTCACCCTATATCTCCCGTCGAAGAAAACTCATTTCGGCCGCTTGTATTTGCGACCTTATTCTTTCGGCCATGACCCACACTTTGCATTCTGGCCCAATTTAGAAGACATTTTGTAGAATTCGGCCCTCAGGCCTCAACGGGTTAAAACATTGTCATTCCAAGCAGTGAAGTCCCACAGAGACGACGGCTATGGAAGTGTAAACCAGTGAGAGTACGAGGCATGCTGCAGAACAGCACCTCTGTGTTCTCATTATGCTCTCATTACCAAAACTACATTCTTACTCTGAAAACTTTTTATTTTTTTTGGCTGGACCGCAACAGCACAAACACTTTGTTGTTTGTGTTTGTTTGTTTGTCTTGTTTTGTATTGTAATGTATTGTCATGACTGTTATAAAGATTTGTTAAAAAAGAAAAAAAAGCCTTCAGCACTGCACTTCCGCCTTCATTGGGATACACGTCGCTCCAATGAACTGCAACCAAGGGGCCAGTGAGGCTATTCAACGTTGAAGCTCTCCTCCCTAGTGGTAGGAGGAGGGACTACAGGCGGACCCGTGGATTCATGACCGGGAAACCCCGTGCAGCTGGGCTTTAACATTGAGCGCTCGGTTGCACTTCCGCATTTGACCACCAAATTTTGGTGGTCAAATGCGGAAGTAGACGTTCTGAGACGGTACTTCCGGCAGTCTTCCGGGTGCTTCAAAACGCCACTGAGCAACTTCCACTGACATGAATAGCTGGGGGGGCGGAGCTTCGCGCCAGTTCAGTCTCTATCCTTTTATATACTCTATGACTGCAACGGCCAGTGAGGCATCTATTTTTTTAAATATCGATGATATACACGTCGTGGATAGTGAGGGGGGCCTCTTCTTCTTTGGATTTTCATGCATTTTTCTGGCACTGGCGCCACTTTTTCCCCTAGAGGGCCATTATAAAAATGCCTTCTAAATCAGTGGTTGACTAATTATCCCACGGACCCCCATTTGAACATTTCTGCCAGCGACCCCTCATAAGATTTTTATGGCTCTAGCAGTGATTCTCAACCCGTTAAATTTGAAGGACCCCCCAGTTTGACATGCATTAGTCTACGGACCCCCCATTTAATGGTAATTCTATCTCTGGGACCCCCAATGTATATTGTAAAATCAATATTAATTTAACTGTACAAATGGAACCAAATGGACCCTGACAAGTCCATTTGGTTCCATTTGTACACTCTCAGAGTTACAGACCCATAGGGGCCATTTGGTTCCAAACTATCATATAGCTGGGGACCCCCTGGAACTCCCTCAAGGGCCCCTGGGGGTCCCCGGACCCCTCTTTGGGAACTACTGTTCTCAATCACTAGTTCTCACACTTTAAAAGATATTTAAAAAAATGTATGAAAATGATGTGCTGTGAGCTTGTAGATCTGCAATTTTTGAATAGCCAACGCAACATGATCTGAAAATGCACATACAGTACAGTAGCGGAGCCCAGAGCCCACCCATCTGACCGAATGTTAAAGGACCACTTCACCACTTTTCAACCTATCTTCATATAATAGGTCCTCACTAATAATCATGATAAAATGGCACGATTTTTTTCTACTCGGTCTGTGTCTCATAGGAGGGCTGTGGGCAGTTTAGAAACCGTCTTCCAGTGACATCATCATTAGGCAGATTTTTTTTTAAACAAGATTTATTTACAAAAATGTTTAGATTTTCATTATCGTGAGAACGATGGCTTCCATTTTTGCATTGCAACTTTTCAGGACTAGAAAGCCTGCAGTTTCTATTGGCTTGTATTCCCCATCGATGATGTTACTGGAAGAAGTTTCTGAACTGCCCACAGCCCTCCTATGAGACACAGACAGAGTAGAAAAAAATTGCGCCATTGTTTCATGATTATTAGTGAGGACCTATTATATGAAGATAGGTTGAAAAGTGGTGAAGTGGTCCTTTAAGTGGTCGGTTGGGTTGGGTGGACCGTGAATGCTTTCAACATGTTGGAGTGGTCGCTGGTACAGAAATGGTTGAGAAGAGAACCACACAACGTTACAACTGGTGGTCGGCCAGCAGAGTGTTGGAGTTTCCCCATTGGCTGTGGCTCTTGATTGATTGATTGATTCGGTGTAGTTTCCAATTACATCGTCACTCAGGGGCCGTTTACGGTGGCTCCACAGTCTTCAATTACACCCGCAAGGGTCTTCAATTACACCCACAAGGGTCTTCAATTACACCCACAAGGGTCTTCAATTACACCCACAAGGGTCTTCATTTACACCTGCAAGGGTCTTCAATTACACCTGCAAGGGTCTTCAATTACACCCACAAGGGTCTTCATTTACACCGGCAAGGGTGTTCAATTACACCCGCAGGGGTCAATTACGTCCTCAGAAGGTGGTTGCACTTGCAACTTCATCACTCAGCTTGGCGGAGAGTTGTCACTTCCTATATCTGTCATTTCACATTAAAAGCCACCTACATTTTTGTTCAACAGAACCGATATTGCAGCTAAACCAAGCTTGTACAGAAGATCAGCTATTTATCATGTCAAGTTTTCAACAGTGTAGTGGTTAAGAAAGTGTCCGCCCCGGAGTTTGTTTTTAAACCCGAATTGAACCCTGCAGGTTCACTCCACACTGATGATAATGCATGGTCCAAAATCATTATGTTCAGACAATAGAATGAATAAAATATCTCGGTCTCTCTGGCTTCTCTTGAGGAGAAAACAACAGCATGTTAACAGGCGGAGGGCAAGGGAGAGGGGGAGGCGAAGTGTTTCTCGAAACGATGAGTTTTCAGGCTATGACAGACAGGAGGGGGCGTGAAGTGCTCCTTGAGGAGATGGGGAAGGATGGAAGGCAAAGGCGGGGACAGGCACTGCAGGCCTCGCTCGCGTCGTCTTGTGTGAATCTCATGCACAGATCTCTCTCCCTGGAGAGGGTTTAGGGGGGGGGGTTGGGGACGAGGTTGTAGCCTGTAGCATTTGTGGTTGAGCTGCAGGGGGCACAGAGAGAACCCTGCCTGGCCACATGTCCTCTCACCCTGTAGATAGGAAATCACTAGAGCCTGAGAAGGGATAGATGGTGACTGATACGCTTGTAAGCAAAAGGTCCAACACGGGGGAAACGTTGTGGAGTGTGAATGTATAGCATAGAGGAATGGGCCGTGGCCGTGATGTTGTCAGTAGAGATGAGGAGGCCTTGTAAGAGAGGGCAGGTTTTTCTTTTCTCCCCCACCTATTTTATTCTTTTTTTTTCCCAGGGAAGAACAGGAGCTCAGTCTTGTCAAGGCTGGACTTGGTGGGGGGGGGGGGGGGGGGGGTGGGAGTGGGGTGGGGGGTGGGAGGCAGAGATCCAGCTGGAGTTATCCACTAGGCAAGCACAGATGCTCACCTCAACCTTGATGACAGATGAGGCAAAGCGGTGGAAAAAGTCAAGCACACAGCTTTAACAGAGGTTCTTTTCCTCCTGACCAATTGGGTCATCATGTTAGAACTGTTCCTCCGATGGGAGTGGTTTAAGTGTTGCGAGACCTGGATCAAATGGCATCTGCGAAAGAATCTCTGCAAATATTGTTTTAGAACCCGCTGTGAATACAACGTGGCTGTGGCAAACGAGCAGTTCTTCTAGCGCTGAATGTATTGCCTTGCTTTGACTAGGTATAGTCATCATGGCTCTGGCAATGATTGTATGCTGTGTGGATAAAACGTTTAATCTAAATATAGTCAACTATATATAGCACTGACACATGATGTGAGTGCTAAGGAAAGTGTCACAAATTAACCCACACAGACATACGCTATACAGCGTCAAAGTGGGCACTATATTGTGTTTACAATGTGAAGAGACATCTGACTGTAGTAGTGTATAAGAACCTTATCTGGGTCAGGATGCGTTATTATGAGGAACATTATACTTAAATAAACAATAGAATGCACATCTAAATGAAACCCTGACAGTTCCCTCTTGAGCCCTGCCATCCAGAGGGACCAATGCGGTGTAGTCATAATTTCATTTTTAAATAATTCTTTCAGCGAGTTCCATGAATCAGTAGCAGGCAATGTTAACCCATTTTGGGGCGGGAACCCCTTTTGGTGTTTCAAGCATTCTGTTATACTTTAGCTATTGAAAAATAGCAGATCTACAAGCTCATAGCGCGCCACCGAGTGGCGCGCTATGAACTTGTAGGTCTGCTATTTTTGAAAAAACGTAAAAATGCGGCACAAATCTTTGAATAGGTATATTTTCTTTCAGAGGGAACGTTTTTTTTATTTCGACGTCGGGCCCAAATGGGTTAAAGCTCTTGTGCTTAATTAAATTATGACTAGAGCAACAGATAACAAAAAAAAACAACTCTCACCAGACTTTTCCGCAACGATATTATTCTTTTTTTTTTCTCTCTCTCTCTCTCTCTCTCTTTTTTTTTTTTTTAATGTTTTTTTGTGGCTTTCGCCTTTATTTTATATATTTTTTATTATATGGAGGGACAGACAGTAGGCTGACAGGAAATGGGGAGAGAGATGGGGGGGGATGACATGCAGTAAAGGCCGTCGGGATCGGGAGTCGAACCCGCGGCACACTGCCAGACTGGATTACCAGCCAAGGTGCCTGGACCGCTGAGCCACGGCCCAGGCCTCTCTCTCTCTTTACATGAATAATAAGGAAACGTGGCCATAAGGGCCTTGTGGGTACAAATTATACCAATAAGTAAGACTGTAAGTGGACAAGGCAGACCAGTCACGGGGCTGCGCCTGCCTGCCAGGCACAGCGATGAGTGAGAGCTTTATGGTCCGTAATAAACCTCGCAGACAAAGAGTGTCCAGGACACAAAGACACGCTGGAGACAAAACATCACCGCCATAAAATTCTGGCAGGTATCCATCTACGGCGGTGCACTGTAAAATCCTCGTCGTTGGAACCTCTGAGAGTCACAGACTCCGCCGTGAGGGGTCCATGTGGTTATTGTAAAACGTGGATATTGGATTGTGCCGTGTATCTAATACAGCACAGTATAGTTTATTTGTGGCTGTAAAAGAACATCATACATTCTGTTACTAAAATGAAATTACCCTTTTAACAAGGTGCTGAAACTGTAGCCTTAGAGACATTCAGTCATTAACCACTTAACCACTTTTGGGCGGGAACCCCTTTTGGTGTTTTAACTAAGCATTATGTTATATTTTAGCTATTGAAAAATAGCAGATCTACAAGCTCATAGCGCGCCACCGAGTGGCGCGCTATGAACTTGTAGGTCTGCTATTTTTGAAAAATCGTAAAAATGCGGCACAAATCTTTGAATATATATTCTTTCAGAGCGAACGCTTTTTTTTAGTTCGACGTCAGGCCTAAATGGGTTAAACTCTATACTGCACTTTGCTGACCGGGGTCCCCCAAGGGTCTGTACTTCCCCGCCTCCGTTTTCCCTCTATAATAAACCTCTGTACGGAAAATGGCCTATATCTACAAGCTTCCAGCTTTCTGAGCTTGTAGGTACAGTAGGTCTGCTATTTCCCTTCCGCCAAATGTCACAGAATGTTGTGACATGCCCAGAATAGAGTTTTGGCACGTTTGAATTGCTGCTGCATGTTTGTTGAATTTATAAATGCTACCCATTTGATCTTGCCAACATTGTGAACAAGACTCAGAGTATGATAATTTTCTTTTTGTTTTGTTTTTCCAGAAAATAGTTTTTGTTGATTTAAAAGATAATTGTAAAATCGGCCTCATGCAGGTCTTAATTGGTTAAGTTATCCTAATTATGTATTCTTGCAACTACTGTATATACAGTATGTGACAAAAAGCAGAAAGCCGAATAGGGGTGAGAATAAAAAACTAGATGTACAGATTGTGAAGAGGCAGCGTCTACCCTTTTAATAGCATAAAGTGGTATAAAAGTACATAATGGAACAATCACAGAGTGATGCATATTAACAGACTTGGTGCTTGGAATATACCCACGGAACAGACAGTGTGTGAGAAAGAGCTGTTGTCCTTGGGGGGTATGTGATCACACCTATTTCAATGAAACCATCAAGCCATCCATGCCCCCACAATACTTGATGTAACTCTGCTTATTCTTCCATGCCCCAGACATGCATGCATGTACCGCACACACGCACGCACGCACGCATGCACGCGCACACGCACACACACAGAGACACACAGACACACAGACACACAGACAGACACAGACACAGACACACAGACACAGACACACAGCACAGACACACACACACAGACACACAGACAGACACACACACACACACACACACACACACACACACACACACACACAGACAGACACACACACACACAGACACACAGACACACACACAGACACACACACACAGACACACACACACACAGACACACACACACACACAGACACACACACACACACACAGACACACACACACACACACACACACACACACACACATCCTCAAACTAGCCTTTAGATTAAGAGCTTATGCGATAAACTTGATATATATATACACCGGTATCTGTGCCAAGAGCACACATTTTAAGGAGTTTTTCCACCCCGGGCCAAACGTTAATTTGACTTCTGCTTTCCATTGTTTTTACAGTAGGTAACAAATAAAACACAATCTATTGTGTTTGAGGTTAAAGTTAGCGTTGGTTGATTTTAAACAAGGGCAAAAAGTGAAAAGAAATCAACTAGAGGCTTATTCTTCCAGACCGTAAAAGAATTGTCATTTTATATGGATGACTGTGGCAGGATTAACCCAGGCTTATTTGAAAGTGGCAGCATGAATTTCAAGAGGTTTTCAATACCCTCAATAATAATTATAGGGAAATTCAACGTGCTCTCTCTGTGTGTGTGTGTGTGTGTGTGTGTGTGTGTGTGTGTGTGTGTGTGTGTGTGTGTGTGTGTGTGTGTGTGTGTGTGTGTGTGTGTGTGTGTGTGTGTGTGTGTGTGTGTGTGTGTGTCGGGGGGGATTCATAACTATGTGTTGGTGGGAGACAGAGGAAGGGGGCAGGATTTATTTCCTCTCATGTGCAGGTCCCATTGGATGGCATAGATTTTCTGATTCTGTGAGATTCCAATTGCAGAATGCAAAACAGAGCTGATTTATCAAGAGCATCACACACGCGCGCACAGCCCCACACACACACACACACACACACACACACACACACACACACACACACACACACACACACACACACACACACACACAGTGTAATATGGCACATCACACATAATAAAAGGCATTTCTGTTGTTGACATGACAGATTGTTGGCAACAGGAACCGCCCAGACTGATACAGTACACAGTTCAGACTGAGAGGGTTTCCCTCTGCGTTGTGATTGAAATGTATAGCTACAGTATTTGTAGTTCACTCTGCTATGTAATCGAACGCCAAGGCTCAGTGATAATTGCCACCTGCCATTTAGGGAATGACACATGCATTGTTACAGTATATATGTGTTGGAGACATCTCTCAGCAGAAATGTGTTCTCTTTCTATTTCTAAGTCTCCAGAGTAGAATTTGGAGTGTCAGCTCACACTGCAGACTTGACTGAAATCTCAGTTTTAATGATGTGGAACCAGTCTATAAATGCAGTGTTGATCAACCCCAAGCATAGCCTATATACTCTTAAACATTATGCCAAAGTGGAGAATTCAGCCACCATCATCCATCTTGCATTTAATTTCTCGTTATCAGTACATAATAGTAATAATAATAATAATATAGTTATCATGTTTTCATTCAGAGTTAGTAGCACTGATGCTGACCGACCGTGCAATTTTGTAAATTCATTTGGAACACATTTTATATATTTTTGAAAAATGTCTCAATAGGGACCACCAGTAGGGTGCAGGCATGAGCTTCGTGTAGGAACATGTAAAATATGTATCGAATAATCTTGACGGGATTCATAGTGAACTTTATAGAAACAATGAGACAGTAGTATTATGCGTATTGTGTAGTATAGTATAGAGGCAGACAGGGGCACAGCCACACTGCATCGTCCATGCTCACATAAGTGATGGTGTGAATGAGGGGAGGGGGAGTATTTCTACTCCACACTATTTTAGATTATGAAATCTGACGTTTATAGCCTACTTGTGCGCGGATAGAGGAGAAAAAAAAGTGGGTGTACACTTTATATTTGTGCGGTGGCTCTACAGTCAGTGCTTCAGTTCAGACGAGCACACGCGAGCCCGATGCGCACATCGTAAGATCTCTAAAGGCACAAGGACAGCGTTCCTTATAGTAGCACAAAGAGTATAGATCCATTTAGCTTTAGGCTGTTAGTTTATGTTTCACAAAGTTAGGGACGATCGAAGCTGGGACTTTTTTTTACACGGGGATTCTTTGTTCGACGGATTTAATTGTTGCCAAATTGGCGTTTGGAATCCACACACAGCTGTGGTGAATCGAGGATTGAGTGAGCAGTTGATGAAGACGTGCTTTCTTTGCAGCCTACTTCTTCAAGCACACTCTGCCTTGCCCGTTCTGCTTCTTTTTTTTCTTTTCTCCATAAAATGCCAAGACTCCACATCCATCATACTCTGTCCAGTTCAAGCCGGGCGGCTCATTTGGAAGGACGCCAGACCCTCCAGTCTTTCAAATCTGCAAGTTCAGTCCAATAAATGGTGACACGCTCTTGTCAGCCGTTGGAATAAGAAATCGATACTCAAAGAGAAAGCGGGGACGCGATATTCTTTCGGAATTTCCCATCGATCCGTTTCCCCACACTATCCTTATAAATATGCGATTCGGTGGTGGTGGTGGTGGTGGTGGTGCCGGTGGTAGCTCGTCGGTGCGGTCCTCCGCGCGTTCTCAGCCGGAGGAGCGGTGCTGCTGCTGCTGCTGATAGTGTGACAGATTATTGTTGTTTTTGGAGAGTCCATGCAAGACTTGGGGTGGAAACATGTCTGCAGCAATAAGCCACTTCTCTGAGAGGATCACTGCTGTCAGAGATGGCATTTTGGTCCAGCACGCAGGTCTTCTTTACCTCTAAAGTGCCCCGGAAGATCCTCTTCATGTTCACGCTGTCCCTCTCCGTCACCTACCTGTTCTACAGCTTGATGAGCTGCTACAACTCGCTGCAGTTCCCCTTGCAGGAGAACGTGTACGTGTACCAGGGGGACCGGCCGCAGGTCACGGAGGAGACAACTTTTGTCACGCTGAGGGAAAAACTTTATCCGACTTCGTTCCTGCAGCCGGAGGAGGAGGAATTCGCCGAGGCTGCCAGCGCCGCCACCGCCGCGTCCTCCGGTCAAACCGCCGGTGCCATCTCCTCCACGCTGAAAGAGTATGTGGACGAAGTGGAGCGACAACAGAGGACGGTGGAGTCTTGGGTCAGGAGGAGTCAGGCGGCTGCTGCTCCGACCAAACCCTCCTCGGCGGTGCATCGCCACGGTCACACCACCACCAGCAGCACCGCCGCGGTGGTGGAGCGCCACGAGCAGCAGGACTTCAGCACCACGGACAGTGAACTCGGCGTGAACTGCACGTCGGATTATGGCGAGAAGAAGCTTCCCCAGGCCATCATCATCGGGGTGAAGAAAGGTGGAACCCGGGCTCTGCTGGAGGCTCTGCGGGTGCACCCGGATGTTAGAGCCGTTGGGAATGAGCCACACTTCTTTGACAGGAACTACGAGAAGGGCCTGGACTGGTACAGGTGAGATCTATTCTATTAGTCTTTGATCCCCCCGGATAGAATTATATCTAGTAGTTTCAGAAACAATTAGATACATTTTTTTACATCAAATAATAGGCCTACAAATAACCACCGTAAATGTGTATTTTATATAAAACTACTTCTTATAATTCTCATTCTAATTCTTCTTCTCCTTCTTCTAATACTTATTATTATTGCAGTCTTACTCAGTACCACATCAGTACTGAATTGAATGTATGTAAACCATGCCATATCATACACTAGGCCTATATATTTTGCAAGTTTTGACCTAGTTTGACTGTTTGACCCATGCAAGAAAGACCATGATATTGCTTTGGTTGAAGTGCGTGAGTCACTGTATGGAACAGTGTATGCATACATTGCATAGTATTATGTCATCGTGGTCACCCTGAGTCCATGGTATTCCTACAGCTGTCTGTACTGTCTGGGTAGTCACTGCTGATAATAACACAGGCCTGTCACAGGCTGTGTCACACCGTTTCCTGTTTTATGTCAAACCTATGGATGAAATCCCATGTCGTGCGCACACACACGCACAGGCACACGCACAGGCACACACACAGTCACACACACACACACACACACACACACACACACACACACACACACACACACACACACACACACACACAAGAAGATGATAGATGGAGTTAGTTAATTTAGCTTAAGCCTCTTGTTGAACTATTACATTTTGTCTATGCTCCGTGTACTGTAACATTTACTGCTTTTTTTAATTTACTACCTCATTTACTCTAGTCACGGTTTAGCTTTGACCAGAAACTGAAATTAAAACCCAATTGCTCGGTTTTAGTTAAAAGTTTGAGTAAAAACTGATTGTTTGAATGTTTAACTAGTGTAGCCTTAACACACATGTATGCACACAAGCATGCACACACATACTAAATAATGCAGAAGGCAGACGCTATTGAATATACTGTAGATGTTGGATTTGCATATTCCAGTATCTATTGACAGAAGTGCATGTTTTGTTTAGTGTATTTTTAGGTGCTGTGCCCACCTCAAAGTCCTTGAAGAACTTAATCAATTCCTTTCCCTTTCGATTGTAACCACAAAGATAAACTAACACATATTGCAACCTTATAAATCTGACAATAAACTGACACACATTTTGTAGACCTGTAAACTAACAGAAGTGATCGGCATAACCTCCAACCGTCTGTTGGCACTGTACACCAGTCCATTTACAGTACAAGTATCATGAATGTAACTCCAAGAGTGCCATCATCATTTAATCGGTTGGTTTGACGTTAGTTGACCAAGAAATTGTTGGTTGATTAGTAAATGTTAGTTTTTTTCCTCTATATTGATTTTTTTCCTGAAATAATAATAATAAGCAAGCATGCGAATAACTGAGATTTTGCTCAATCATTGTAGTTGGCAAACTTGGCATTTTACAGATTTGTCGATTACATCTAATGATTAGTTGATCAAATCCTTACTATATTAGTCAACTAAGAAGTAATTTAGTGAAAATGGGCCATGGACTGTGTGTCCTCATTGTGTTGGCATTCAATTCCATTCAGGTATGTGCTATTAGCCAGAGAAGGGCCATTTTTCTGTTTATCAGTGGTGTTCACGGCAGTACAATCAAGTCCAAGGTTGAATCACCGTCCATGTAGAGGGCGGGCGCTCAGTAAAGCATTATTCTCGCATGGCAATGTTTGTCAAGGGGAATTTAGGCTTTTTAATGGACTCACTGAGCTGATGAGGATGAGGTCTCCGAGTACCTTCACCCAGAGAGCTTTGCTGTGCGTGCTTCCCATAGAAGCTAGTGTTCTGCTCTGGGTTTGTCAGCCGAGGAGCATCTGCTTCGGTACGTTTGCAGAGCGAGATGGGAGCTCTCTGCTGTTCATTTAGCCTGTGTTAATGTGAACTGTTTCATTACACTTATGGTGCAAGGCTCATTAAACAGGAAGATGACAGGCTTACATAAATAATAATAAGTGTGCTTGTGTGTTTTGGTGCCCCTGAGCCAATCAAGTCCCTTAAGCGCCCTTAATTTTATGTGTGTGGTTGTCCTGCGTGTAGTTTTAACCTCAGCGTGATTTGTGCATGAAAGAAAATGAGATATTCAGGGAACAGGAGTTTTGCACCCATGGGGAGAATAGAGCCAATCTGTCTGTTCCGTCAAACAAAGTACAGGGAACATGGGGAAATATACTTACTTAGTGCAAACCTACATCTGTTGTCAACATTCCTCATACCGAACAAAGTTAGGAGGACA
Organism: Electrona antarctica; assembly: GCF_951216825.1. NCBI lineage: Eukaryota > Metazoa > Chordata > Actinopteri > Myctophiformes > Myctophidae > Electrona > Electrona antarctica. The sequence continues at coordinate 41,010,079 of NC_136795.1, forward strand.
GATACTGTGTATAATATAGGCCTATATAAAGTGACGTGTTGTTATTCGTCGCCGCTTGCAGAAGGAATCGAATGTCGTGTCCTTTCCTACGTCAGAGAAGTACTGGCTATTGTGTGGTGAATGTTTAACCCCCATCTATTTATTTGTATTTATTTATTTATTTGACAGGGACAATGCTCATTAATCAACATTTCAGTTTTCACTTCCATGTAAATGTGCCAGAGTTAGCCATATAAGCTAATTTACATCTGTAGTCCCTGAGCAGGCTCTTAAAATGGTAGTAAAACTAAACATACAATGACACATACAGTACAATACAATACAATACAATACAATGCAATACAATACAATACAATACAGATAAAAGAAAGACAGAGTATAGTGTGCCAGCACACAGCACCATGCGTCGATGCCATGTGTGCATATGTGCCAGCACCCAACACTATGTCCATATACAGTTGGAGGCCATCAATATTGTCCTTTTCTTTTGGTTTGCGTGATCTGCGCAAAAGGACAGTTAACCCATTTTGGGCGGGAACCCCTTTTGGTGTTTTAAACTATGTTATAATTTAGCTATTGAAAAATAGCAGATCTACAAGCTCATAGCGCGCCACCGAGTGGCGCGCTACGAGCTTGTAGGTCTGCTATTTTTGAAAAATCGTGAAAATATATATTTCAGAAAACTGGAGGATTTAGAAGGATTTTTTTAAATTTTGAGGTCAGGCCTAAATGGGTCAAATGATAAGGGACAATATCGGTGGCACCCAACTGTATGTCCATATAAAAACACAGAACAACAGATAAAAGAAAGATCTAGATGTATTAGCCCAGTGTTCATAGGCAATAAAGGCATTTAAGTATGGATGTGTGTTGAGGGTCCTTGTGATGGTTAACAACAGCCTGTGTGGTGCAGAATGCTTATGTACTGAAGTGTCGCATGCAGTCAATTGCTCTTGAACTTCATTGCTACACCTGCAGTCTAGAAATGTCTTCTATGCCAGTTGGAATGAACTGCAATAGAAGTATTAGTCGACGATACTAATATGCACTAGAGATAATGGCGGAAATTATACATTATCTTCAACATTTATTCCGTCACATAATCACCTCACCAGATCGCTGTATACTGCAGACTACTAGGCAGAATTAAAAAAAAAGGTGTTTATTTAAAGTGCTGAATTAAGGCAAATAGTGTACATTTATGACGTATTTTTTTCCTGGGTCTAGGACTATAGTAAATAATAATAAAGAAATTGCCATAACATTTTTGTAAAAATGTTATGGCACGTTATGTTATGTTCGAAACGAAAGAAAGCAGCAAAAAAAATGGAGATTTTTTTTTTAACACTCATCTTTTATTTTCTCTAACAACCTAAAACATGAACCTTGGTTGAAAATACCAACGTTGTCAGAGCCATCATCAATGTAACTAGGACATTAACCCATTTTGACCTGAGATCAGATTCTAAAAATGTCTTCTACATCCTGACAGTTTTCTGAAAAAGCTATGTTTCTGTCAATCGCTCTTCGATTAAAAAAAAAAATAGCAGACCTACAAGCTCGTAGTGCGCCACTCGGTGGCGCGCTATGAGCTTGTAGATCTGCTATTTTTCAATAGCTAAAGCATAACATAATGCTAACACCAAAAGGGGTTCCCGCCCAAAATGGGCAAAAAAAGTACATTCATCATGGCTAGCTGGTCCTTGTCATGCTGCGTCAATTGCTATGCAGAGCTGAAATGAGAGGTCCAAGTCCAACTAAACTTTTGTCTGCCACTCAATTCTGAACCAAGAAACCTTTGTCACAAAGCAGTTAGTACAAATGGCCTAACCTGTCATAAGCCACGTGTCAGTTTTAAGCACCCTAGTTCCTTGTTCACCGTCACCCACTTTTCTGGGATGATGACACTTGTTGCTATGGATACCATAGGCGACACATCCACAAACCAAACAAACGCATCACAGAGGCATTGATTACTAGGTGTGAGGATATCCAAAAAATCCCCAAACAAAGTAGCCTATACAATTTCATTGTTTTAGTACTGTGTAAAGATGAGATCCAGTATAAATGGCGCTAAAAGTATTGTGTTGACTTTTGATTGTAGCACTTTCCCATGCTGCTCGCTGCACTCCGTGTAACCTTTAGAAGCAGTTACCTCAGAAAAGGAGGCTTGATCTGGAGGTCAGTTCATGACATTTCCTCTGTATCGTTTCTCTGTACAAATATGGCTTTACCACTTCAACCCATACACGATACAGTACTGTACTTTGTTGACGACAGTCCCTCAGGAACGGAAGCTCTCATTGAACGTGCATATCGTTGTTGTCTGTTGGGAAGAAACCACCTAACTCCATTTTTAAGTTTTATTTATAACTTTCTTTTCATAAACCAATGCTATTGAACACCCTTTACGTCTGTGTGTTGATTAAAACACATTGAACCAATGACTAGTATTAAAGTGACTCGGTCAAAACCTCTTAACTCCATTGGACCCTCAATATACTGATACTCAATATCAAAGATACTGCGCACACGTTTCTCTGTCTTATTCGTCAAGTTTTCTGTCAGACAAGGACGTAAAGCTGATGGGATGGGAAGGCACTTCCAATTATCTAATTATTGTTTGTTGGTGATTAAAAGGTATTCCTTATATCCCGACGGTCTGAAAGACAAATAAAGCAATGAACAGTGCATGCGGGAGAGTGCGGTTTTATTTATTTAAGTTCTTATCTAAGGGGATTTACTCGCAGCACAACAAACATGTTTGAGTGTGTGCATGTTGATCTCTCCTTGCATAAGAAAACTGTCATCAAAACTGTCTCATCGGGGAATGTTGGGCATGGAAAACAACTTTCTAGTCTCTGTGATAAAAAGCCCAAGTTTTTAACAAGCAGAACTTTTTTTTATATCATCGTAGGAATTACTTTAAAGACAACCATCCCAACCATGACCCTGAGGGTTTAGAGAGGATTAATTTGCCTATGATTCACACATATCTTTAGTAAATAAATGAATTTCTTGCGATCCAATTAAACAAAATTATTTGGATTGTCTTTGTGTGCTTTGGCAGTGAAAACTCATCGGAGACTGTACCATCAACGATATCTAACACAAAAGAGTGTATGATCTATTGTGAAGCGGATTAAAAAATAATAATAAGCCCATGAGTAAATTTAACTTTGAATTCTATCGTGTGCTTGAAAATGTGTTCTTTACTCTATTATAGACCTACATGACATGCAATTCAGATGGGAACTAGTCAAGGGAATGCACATGGTTGAAATCCTGTCCTGTTGAAATGTCCTAGACAGGTCTCTGTGGAGTGTGGAGACCAAGGGCTCCATTTTTGTCCATGCTAAACCCCTTATCCCTTAACTACTTTGCCTTTTCTTTTTCTTTTTTACTATTTAAATAACATTTTTTAATAGTTAAAATATCCAGTCTACAAGCTCACAGCGTGTCGATGTAGATTGGCTATTTTACTATTCAAAAATGTTTTTCAAAATAGTAAAAAATAGAGAATCCCCAACCTATTAGTTGTCAGGCAGTAGGTGACAACTCCCCACATGATTTTGGGGGTCCCCAGATGACAGTGAAGTGACTATTTAAGGATTTTAAAGTCCTTTTTAATACCTCCGAGTCAGAAAAGAAAAAACACTGAACTGCATCAAAAGTAATCAACAAACTATACTATAAAAACGGATCAAACATTGGCCAAATTGTCAAATAATATATGAAAGAGGCAAAAAAATTGTGATAATAGCTGATCTACAAGCTTGTTCAAATATGATTATCTTTGGGGGTCACAGTCTGAAAAGGTTGGGAACCAGGGTCTGTAAATGGTAAATGGTGCATTTATATAGTGCCTTTATCCAAGGCGCTTTACATCGATTGTGCATTACATTCACCCATTCACACACACATTCACACACCGATGGCGGCGGAAACCATGCAAGGCACCAACCAGCACATCAGGAGCAATTTAGGGGTTCAGTGTCTTGCTCAAGGACACATCAACACTAACTCTGGGGGAGCCCGGGTTCGAACTGGCAACCTTGCCAGCCATCCAGCCACTCTACCCCTGAGCCACCGCCACCACTGTGCTGCCTGATGCCAGGGTCTGTGTTGGGAATGAGAACCACTGTCCTGCCTGATGCCAGGGACCTGATGCCAGGGTCTATGTTGGGAACCACCACTGTCCTGCCTGATGCCAAAATGTTGTTTTATTCCGTTATTTATTCCTAAAGCCTGTTCCAGCTTTAACTGTGCTTAAAGCTTACCCAAATCCACAAAAGCCTTCTAACTATAATAGTAAGCAAAGTATTGGAAATGAGTTTAAATCCAAATTTGACACATTGGCATTTAAGATTTGTAAACGTTCCTGATGTTGAGTTTGAATTGGTGTGGGTAAGCTCAGGCATTTATTACACCATTTAGTTCTGTGATACAGTTAATAACTCTTTCTTTGCTAAGTACGTACAGGTACCGCCCTGTATACTCCATATATAAAGCGGTTGAGCCCCAAAGCAGCTTTTAACATTGGTCCGGTTGCTATGCAACGCCACCCTCCGTCACCACCAGCTATGGGATTAGAAGCAGGATTTTCAAAGCTCCATAACTCTGAAACTACGAGCTCTGTCCTTGGCGATCGTCATCCATCCAAAGTTCGGATGTCATTTGGGACTTTGTCTCGCGTCGCTCCCAACATGTAAACGTTTCTGGCGAAAGGTAAATAGCGTGCATTAATGCTGATTATAGCCGGCCCTTACAATGAGAGTCTGCAGGCTGCTACAGCGTGAAACTGAAAGTCCACACCTGTTGCCCCGCCCAAACAAGTGCAACAAAACATCTGTGTTAACCTCTGCACTCAACCCACGTATGTGTGTGTGTGTGTGTGGCAGCGGTGGCCGAACGGATTGCCGGAAGGTCGCCAGTTCGAATCAGCGGTCCGACACGTTAAAATTACCACCGCTGAAGTGCCCTTGAACAAGGCATTGAACCACTACGATGAAATGTTCTATGAGCAGGGCCTGGCTGGAAACAAGTTCTTGAGCTTAGTCCAGATACCCTGGGTAAATATAGTATTATCATTTCATTTCTCTCTCTCTCTCTCTCTCTCTCTCTCTCTCTCTCTCTCTCTCTCTCTCTCTCTCTCTCTCTCTCTCTCTCTCTCTCTCTCTCTCTCTCGGCGCACTGTTAAATCGAGTCTATTATTCAGTAACGTTAAAATATTAATTGTGTTGTGTGACTGTTGGTGTCAATCAAAGCGTGATGTGCCACGCCCACACACACAGTCTTGTATTTAGCAAAACGAGTTGAATCTCACATATCTTGTAGCAGAATTACCACTCCATGTTGTCAGATACAATCTGTTGGGGGTGGTGGACTGGTGGTGGTGGTGGTGGTGGTGGTGGTGCAGAGGTAAAGTTTGAACCTTCAGCGGTGCCTCTATCCAGCATGGCTGGATGTTCAAACAAGCTCGTAGCTCGAGCTTGTAGATCTGCTGTTTTTGAAAGAATCGTGAAAATGTTGCGCAAATCTTTGAATATATATTCTTTCAGAGCGAACTTTTTTAAACAGGTTTTTCAGAAAACTGTCATGATGTAGAAGACATTTGTAGAATCTGTTCTCAGGTCTAAACCACTTAATAGGATATAGCGTCAAAATCACTTGAGCCACTTGTCTTGAACCTTATTTGCGTCGGCTATTTGAAAATAGCCAATGGTCCTATACAAGCTTATAGATCTGCTATTTAAAAATCACACTTGTGTGAAGTGAGGGGCGCTCTTATGATCATACATCATCATACATCATCACATTCCGGCCAATCATATAGCCATATAGCTCACATTTGCCATTGACAATGAAAGGAGAATTTACGTCATATGTGCCTGAAGTATGACGTACATTTGTGGCAACACAAACATTAAGTCCCATTGACAACTAGAAAAAGTGCCCTTCTGGGCACAGGTCTCCACCAGGAGGATAGGACTGTGTGAGATGTTTGGCAAAATGTTTAGGAGTAATATAAATAAGTAATATGTTTGCCTTTGATGGCAATTGGATGATTTGAGGCATTTTGTTCCAAAAATGTGTTTTGCAAAAATCAAGCTGTTGGTGGCGCTATAACAGGCCAATGTGAAAAGGGTGGGATATATTCCTCAGCCTAGTAAGAAAATGTGTGAAAGATTTGACGTAAATTGCATGCTGCGTTCATGATTTGAGGCTTTTGTTCAAAACGGGGCAATCTTGCAAACTGTGAAAGCCAATTATAGCCAATTAGGATGGAATATGAAATATCGGACAGATCCGACTTGAGCACATGACCATAGAGATACTGTGGAACGATTTTTGGACAGAATCTGGAGGAGTAATATCCAAAAATGTGTTTTACAAAAGTCGGCCTCCTGGTGGCGCTATAAAAGGCAGATGCGGAAAATGCAGGTCAAAGGTTTGTCCTTGGCCTCTAGGGAGTGTGCATGCAACGTTTCACGCAGATCGGTGCAGTTTTAGGTAAACAATGTGAAAAGCTGCCTCATGGTGGCGCTATAACAGGCTATTCTGGAAAATGTGGGGCAGAGGTTCATCGTTGGCATCCAGGGAGTGTGTGTGCAAAGTTTGGCATCGACCGGGTTAACGGTGCCGGAGATTAGCTGGTAACGGACGGACGGAAGGACGGACGGACGGACGGACGGACGGACACACACACACACACACACGGACGGAGTGCAAAACATACTCTCTCCCCATGCCTTCGGCCTGGTGGAGACAATAAAAGGAAAATGTACGACATGTGTAGACGAGCAAATCAGCTAACCAATCTCACATAAATTCAGTTGTCATCTTACATGATCATGGTGTTTTTTTTTAAAAACATTGTATCATGGTTAAGAGATAATAACATAAGTTGAGAAATGAATTCATGAAGAAGTATATTCAATTTTTATTGGATGATGTACGACGACAAGAGCACCCCTCACTTCACACAGGTGTGATTTTTATCCTCACATTCCTTGTTCAGCGCACCAAATCATCGAGGGCTACACACAAACACACAAAGCTGGGCATAGGAGGGGCCAGCGCTCCTCAAAAAACAAAAAATACTACTATACTATACTATACTATACCGGATGAACTTTATACTCCATTATAAACATTAATAGTTATAGTTCACCCAAAATCCCTTTGACAGTCTTCTTCACTGCTACAATTCTTGTTTACGCAATAAATACCAGACAATGGTCAATGCCATAAATCCAACATACTTTAAGATTACATGTACATGTCAACTTTAGTGTGTCTCTTGGTTGAAATGGCATGTTAATGCTGGCAGTTTGACAGTTGCAGAGAGTTGCAGACTCTCTAGCAGAGCTTTGTGGAAATCAAGAACAAACGAGAACATTTTAATCACAACTCTTGATGGAAACAACTAGACTAGATAAACTGTTTTATATACTTTGATGATTATGGCCAATCATTTGTCTAAGTTGTTTTCGTGTCCTGTTTGTTTTCACCCAGTGTTTTCATTCATTATGCATTATCCAGTGCAGAAGCTATTTGACATACATTAATGTTGGACAGGTTTATACTTTATAAAATTTAAAAAAAAAATCTTCTAAATCCTCCAGATTTCTGAAATAAATATTTTCCCGATTTAAAAAAAATAGCAGACCTACAAGCTCGTAGCGCGCCACTCGGTGGCGCGCTATGAGCTTGTAGATCTGCTATTTTTCAATAGCTAAATTATAACATAATGTTTAAAACACAAAGGGGTTCCCGCCCACAATGGGTTAAACAACCCTACGATAATAATGCAATTGATATCACAGTTTTACAAATAGTCATAGCAACACGAATATTCCCAAACATGACTATAATCTAATTTATTCAACCACTTTCACTGCAGTCCCCCCCCAGGGGTCTATCTATACTCGGTCCCCTAATATTTTCCCCTTTCCAAATATTGCCAAAAATAGCCAATCTTCAGCCTTGTAGAGGAATGTTCACCTCTAATGATATGCCCCCAGAATATGGATTATAGAGTTCATGTGGTTAATTATTTGAAATGGTTTATCCATGTCTACTTTCCAAATCTTAAAGATCACATTAACCCATTTTGGGCGGGAACCCAATGTTATGCTTTAGCTATTAAAAAATAGCAGATCTACAAGCTCATAGCGCGCCACCGAGTGGCGCGCCACGAGCTTGTAGGCCTGCTATTTTTGAAAAATCGAAGAACGACAGACATAGAAACATAGCTTTTTCAGAAAACTGTCATTTTCAAACAGACATTTTTAGAATCTGATCTCAGGTCAAAATGGGTTAAGCAAGAAATAATGCAGTGGTGCAAATCGAACGGCACCAAGCGTCAACAGGACAGGTCTGGATAACATACTGTACTGCATATCGAGCCAATACATTGCATAATTATTTTCAACAGTAGCCTATACTGTAAAAGGAGAGTTTCTTTTAGTGGGTTGCATGCAGGGGTTGTGTGTGATCGAGAGGAATGCAAATAAATAAATCAATAAATCGATTGCTTCCACACTTCCTCTTGCATTGATTCATTGGGAAAAATAATCCATAGTTCGGATTTAATTATAAAGTTATTTTCTTTATCGATGTAGAGCAACCAAATTACACAAAAGCAGCTCAGACTGCTTTGATTAACCCATTTTGGGCGGGAACCCCTTTTGGTGTTAGCATTATGCTATGCTTTAGCTATTGAAAAATAGCAGATCTACAAGCTCATAGCTCATAGCGCGCCACTCGGTGGCGCGCTATGAGCTTGTAGATCTGCTATTTTTGAGAAAATGTGGTGCAAATCTTTGAATATATATTCTTTCAGAGCCAAAGTTTTTAACTTAAATCTTTGCTTCTGAGGGGTTCCTGGAACAACGTATTTTCAGATGGGGGTCGGCAGGCAAATGCAGATAATTCTGGGGGTCCTTGACATGAAAATGTTTGAGAACCACTGACATAGAAACATGAGGGTTTTTCAGAGAACTGTCAGGATTTGGAAGACATTTGTAGAATCTTTTCTCCGGTCTAAATGGTTTAAGTGAGCGGAGGAATTCCTGCCGCAAAATACACGGCCACTTTCCCCAAAATGAAATGGAAAAAGGAATCCATTCAGTCCAGCCAAAATGGAGAGTGGCAGAGCATACAGTGATGAACCAGAGTTTATTCAAGGTCTAGATTCTTATTTAAGGATACTGCCAATGGTCCGTGACCACAGTGTAAAACAGCCCTGGCTGGTGACAGAATGAGGCCTGGCGAAGCTGTCACACGTTGGTGTTAGATTCAAATGAATGGAAATAATTAGATGAATGAATAAAATAAATAAGATGACTATTAAAGATTAAAGGTTATTCTTGTTGTGCCATGTATGCATTTGTAGAAATTCAAATTAAATATATATAAATATATATATATATATAGGCTTTGCAAATTTTAAAGCACTTTAGTCGTTAAGTGACACACAACAAACAGTGGCAATGTTCTCTACTCGGTCAAATCTGAGGGAGCACAAATGGAAATGGAGCCAAATTGACCCTTTTTGCTCCATTTTGTACACTTCCAGAGTGAGAAGGAAGGGAACAATTTGCCTTTTTTTATTATTATTTCAAACCTAGAACTCGATGATGCGAAGCAACACATTTTGACAACACGGGTGTACAGTTCAGCATATCGTGGGAGAAAAAGCAGACATGCAGTCGGTTGGAAGATTCACTGTACAGATATTCTACTGCTAGCCGGTTTTTAGCTTGCTCCTTGATGAATATGTATTTTGTATAGTATTTGATGTATTACCATGTGTTGTTCTAGTCTCTCTGGATTAAGAGCGTCTGCTAAATGCCTACATTGTAATTGTAGGGTATTACCCCCCCCCCCCCCCCCCCCCCCCCCCCCACACACACACACACACACACACACACTATATGATCTCCTCACATCAGAACAGTGGGCTTTACGCTTTAGGTTAAACATTGGCAGAATTCCCATTTAAATTACACTCAGGCTTATAGTTATACGGTCCTTCACTCTATTGTAATGCTATCAATCCCCAACACCACATGCCATCGTATTAATTTCAGCATAAAGGCTTGTTTGACCAGGGCAAATCATACGAGGAGTTGCTCGCCGTGTCGACGCTAAAACACGACTGTTCAGCACAGTGTTATTTAACCCATTTAGACCCGAGGACGATTCTACAAATGCCTTCTAAATCCTTTCTATGTCGTTCTCAAACATTTTCATGTCAAGGACCACTCGGTGCCGCGCTACGAGCTTGTAGATCTGCTATTTTTCAATAGCTAAAGTATAACACAATGCTTAAAACACTAAAAAGGGGTTCCCGCCCAAAATGTGTTAAACAAAGGGTCTCCTCACACACGACAGGGGGGGACAGTTATCTCAGTGTTTTCTCAATTGAGTGAAATCTCTGAGGTTGAAAAAAGACCCAGGTACAATCTGTGTCGTCATGGCAACATTGTTGTAACATGAATATGTAGTAAACCTGCTCTAAATATTGACTATTCATGACGAGCCGTGTGTGACAATCTACATTCATGTAATCCGTGTGCAAACATTTGGGGACGAGATTCCGAGAGTTGAGATAACACCCTGGCGGTGTTGACTTATTCCAAAATCCCATGTCGGTGTTCAAAGCACATGCAGCCTTTTGTTTTGATACCAATGTGCCAATATCAATATGTATCCAATACAGTATGCGTTCTGCATGTTCAATAAGGGATCCCCAATACAGCGTCACTCATGTCATATGTGACCAGATTTGACAGAGCCTGCCATCGCGCACATTCCAGCTTTTCACCAGAGGAGAAAACCCTTTTTTTTTTTTTTTTTTTTTTTTTTTTTTATTAATTAGTTAATAGCACAGGCAGACTCTTCACATACTAGAGCATGTCTGAAATAAGTGTCAGAGCTGGAATCGACATGTAAATATGAAATAAATGCTTAAACATGTAGCTAGGTGTAATGTTAGAGACCACAGAACAGAAGTGAACATTTCAAGCCTGTTTTCTCAACTCGCTGTTTTCTGCAAGACATTACTCTATAAGCCATATCTCGAATACTGGTGGGTCAAACTGAACAACCAATTTGTCAATTTGTAGCTTTGATTCCCTGCTTTTATATGACATGAAAAAACGAAAATTAAAAAAAATCCAATGGCAGTCCCTGAGTCAAAGTTGGTCACATATAGTCTCGTGAAAGCCAGACAACTATTCCACAATCTCTGAATGCTGTTAGTATATAGAGTCTGGTACTACACTTCCCGAAATAAGAGCAAGGAAGCTGGCATTTCCGTTCGCGGAAATATATTTAAAAAATATCTTTACATTGTATTTTTATAGTTTCCATTTCTGCAAGTAAGCTATAACTATGCTTTCAATTCATAAATTAAATAAATTTGCGCGACTGTAAGGACGAAACGGAAGTGGGGAGGAGGCTTCACTTAAGCAATATTACACGAGAGGGTGTGGGTTAACGTGATTATTGCCACGACAGGGATGCGGTGAGGAACGAGACGAAGTAGAGTTCCACAAGCATCACTGAAGTGGCAATAATCACGTTAAACCACATGCTTGAGTGTAATATTGCAATTATACAACAGTTACCCTTAAAACTAAGAAAATCGCTGAAAGAATATATCTTTTTTAATGACAAATGTAGTCACTACGACCACAAATGTCCCAAGAAACTAGCTAGCCTAGCCACCGAGTTTGCTAGCGCTCTGGGAGAACAGAGCAGCTGAATTCTTTGTTTTGATTAGGTGGTGGTTTAGGTGGGTTTAACCCACGGCTAGAAGGCTGTTTCAACCAATCAGATTGCTTCCTCGAAACGACCTGTAGTATAATTAAGCAATATTACACGAGAGGGTGTGGGTTAACGTGATTATTGCCACGACAGGGATGCGGTGAGGAACGAGACGAAGTCGAGTTCCGCAAGCATCACTGAAGTGGCAATAATCACGTTAAACCACACGCTTGAGTGTAATATTGCAATTATACAACAGTTACCCTTAAAACTAAGAAAATCGCTGAAAGAATATCTTTTTTTAATGACAGATGTAGTCACTACGACCACAAATGTCCCAAGAAACTAGCTAGCCTAGCCACCGAGTTTGCTAGCGCTCTGGGAAAACAGAGCAGCTGAATTCTGTTTTGATTAGGTGGTGAATGGTGCTGGTTTAACCCACGGCTAGAAGGCTGTTTCAACCAATCAGATTGCTTCCTCGAAACGACCTGTGGTATAATTCCACTTTATCACGTGCTCATGATCAGAGCGGCCGTTCTCCTGACCAGTCGTTCCCAAACCTTTTCATGTCAAGTACCCCCAAATTGACACTAAGTAGCCCACGGACCCCTATTTGAAAAGACATGCCAGGGACCCCCATAAGAGAAGGTTTTTACGGCTCTAGCAGTGATTCTCAACCCGATGAATTTCGAGGACCCCCAGTTTGACATGCATTCGTCTAGGGACCCCCTAATGGCATTTCTATAGAGGGTATGCGCGTGACATCATCATCATACCAGGAAGTGCTGCGGAAATGCCTACCGAGTGGCAAAAAACTACTTTCTGGCCTTGACGGCCCATACATCCAAACAGAAAAGTCATTTTTGATTGCATTAAATTACTTTAATCAACATTAAATTCACTTTGTCACTCACTTTGCCACTCGATTTGCCACTCGATCTGCCATTCACTTTATGCATGCGCATACCCTCTATCACTGGGACACCCAATTTATATTGTAAAATCAATGTTAATTTAACTCTGAGAGTGTACAAATGGAACCAAACAGACCCGTCAGGGTCCGTTTGGTTCCATTTGTGTACACTCAGAGTTACAGACCCATAAGAGTCCATTTGGTTCCAACCTATCATTTAGCTGGGGGACCCCCTGGAACTCCCTCAAGGACCCCTGGGTGTCCCCGGACCCCACTTTGGGAACCCCTGCTCCAGACTGTATGACGGAAGCATTTGAAAATTGCGAGAGGCAACAGTCTGGCAACGCTGGGCCTACTCGCGTCATGATCGTTTTGTTTGCTGTTTCTGACATGCTTGTTAAACGTGTTCACTGCATGTCTCTTCAGGGTGAATGTTAGAACAGATCCAGTGAAGTTGGCTTGGCTTTATAATTTAAAAACACATTCACCGCCATACGCCACTCCCTCTCAACGTGGGCTCCGGGGACACTCGGGGGGGTCCTTGAGGGGGTCTTCCAGGAGGTCCCCAGCTAAAGGATTGATAGTTGGGAACCCTTACAGGTCTGTAACTTACACGAGTGCGCAGACGGAACCAAATGGACCCGTAGAAGGGTTCATTTATTTCAATTTTTACACTCTCAGTTAGATTTAACATTGAGGGCCATATTTTGCGCATCTTAAGTACCATGTCTCACTGTAAAATAGGGGCAGTAGATTGGGGTCCCGGAGATTTAAATAGGTAGAGAGAGAATCACTGTATTATTGATAATAAACTGGGGCTTTCTCCGTGTATTATGTAACGTAATAACAGGGCCCAGCCTATTTGGTTGGTGTACAGCAAACGATGATATGAATAGGTATTTTGATTTGTTATGGGATGCAAATTTATTTTTATTTAATCATTTACCGACGTGCATACGCAACGATAATGTAGTGGATTCTGCACTGACTGACCCGTCACTAAATAAATATCACACTAAGAATTAGAGCATATATGAATACACACTCGTACTATATTATCCCATTCTGAACGGGAACCCCTTTTGGTGTTTTAACTAAGCATCATGTTATACTTTAGCTATTGAAAAATAGCAGATCTACAAGCTCATAGCGCGCCACCGAGTGGCGCGCTACGAGCTTGTAGGTCTGCTATTTTTGAAAAGTCTTGAAAATGCGGCACAAATCTTTGAATATATATTCTTTCAGAATACTTTTTTTTTTAAATTTCGACGTCGGGTCTGAATGGGTTATATTAGGGGGGGTCCACTCAGTCTTTATGAATCATTGATACGAGCCCCAGGTTACTCACATTAGCATCCGCTAGAGGCAAAGCAGAAGCAATAGATTCTGACAGACAGAATACATGAACAAGCTAGAGATGATCTATTATTTATATATTAACAAAATGTTACATTGGTCGTTCTGATAACAACAGCCAGTTGAATGTAGGTTCTGTTTAGCTATCCTGAATACGCTATGGCCTGTCTATACCTGCCTGATTATCAGGTATAGCAGCCTCCAATGAATGGACATATTAAAGGACCACTTCACCACTTTTCAACTTCTCTTCCTATAATTGGTCCTAACTAATGTTCATGATAAAATGCCACCATTTTTTCCTACTCCGTCTGTGTCTCATAGGAAGGCTGTGGGCAGTTCAGAAACCCGTCCACCAGTGACATCATCGATGGTGAATCCAAGCTAATAGAAACGGCAGGCTTTCTTTTCCTGAAAAGTTGCAATGCAAAAGTTGAAGCCATCGTTCTCACGATAATACAAATCTAAATATATTTTAAAACAAATCTTGTTTAAAAAGAAATCTGCCTAATGATGATGTCACTGGTGGACGGGTGTCCGAACTGCCCAAAGCCCTCCTATGAGACACAGACTGAGTAGGAAAAAAATGGTGTTTTATCATGAACATTAGTGAGGACCAATTATATGAAGAGATGTTGAAAAGTGGTGAAGTGGTCCTTTGACTTTTCCACATTAGTTTGTTTGTGATTTGAGTCACTGCTGTATACTCTAAATGGGGATATTTTAACGATTAAGCAAATAACCCCATTCCTTCCTCAAGCAGCTGTTAAAAGGTTGAACAGACAATAGACATATTGTTCATGTATTGTAGCCTATTTGTACAAGAGCAATAGCCTAGTCTATGTGCAGCTTGAAACAGGCAAACATGCTTATTGATGTTGACAGACTTGGCATGATATCATCTTCTCTATTAATAAGAAGCCTACAGCCTATCTTAATAGCATGACAGCAGACATCCCAAATCTAATTTATTCAAATTAAAGGCAAATTAACCCATTCTGGGCGGGGGGGCCCCTTTTGGTGTTTTAAAGCATTACGTTATACTTTAGCTATTGAAAAATAGCAGATCTACAAGCTCATAGCGCGGCACCGAGTGGCGCGCTATGAGCTTGTAGGTCTGCTATTTTTGAAAAATCGTGAAAATGCGGCACAGATCTTTGAATATATATTCTTTCAGAAGGCTTTTTTTTAATTTTTTTTACGTCAGGTCAAAATGGGTTAAAGGGATGTACAATTAAAGGCAACCTTCTCCAAAGAATTAGCAAGTCGTGGGCAAAAGGCCACTCGGATATGTCTGGTGTGTCACGCTGAGGTGATTCAGTCACATAACATTGGTGAGTCTGAACAGGAATCATGTGTCTTTTTGTTTGTTCCTCATCTGACAAACATTAAATTAACCCACTTAGGCCCTGACGTCGAAATAAAAAAAAGTCTTCTGAAAGAACATATGTTCAATTTTTTGAACATATTTTTTTTTTCAAAGATTTGTGCCGCATTTTCACGATTTTTCAAAAATAGCAGACCTACAAGCTCGTAGCGCGCCACTCGGTGGCGCGCTATGAGCTTGTAGATCTGCTATTTTTCAATAGCTAAAGTATAACGTAATGCTTAGAACACCAAAAGTGGTTCCCGCCCCAAAATGGGTTAAAGTCAGGGAAACCGGCTTCCATCTGAAGCTGTTATTGGCCCTACTATCTTGTGTGCTGTCAAACAAACAAAGCTTTTATTGTTCATGTCATGAAAACAGATGGCATATCAGCGGTAATACTGTATGTTGTGTGACTTCATTTCTGTGTTGAAACGGTAACAGAAGTTGTAAATCAGTAAATAACCTCGTAGGCTACAGTAGGTTGTGATAATTAATCCTACAGTAGTGCATACTCGTTATGCATGCTTTATTATTTGTAAACCACTGTACTTTGCCAGTGTCATCAGTGTCTGCTTTTGTTCCACGGTGCTTCATACGATGTCGCCTTTTAAAAAAAGATTTCAGAGAATTAGCTTCACCATTTTGAAGGACTTTTTTTTTCTTTTCTTCTCCTCCTCTTTGGGTATGTTCTATTAAATCAATATAAACTAGTACATAGCTGTGAAGCCCACATGGAAGTTGCTATCTCAGCCAAGGCTGTTGAACAAAAGGCTCTCATTCATTCTTCTAGATTAGAAGAAGAAGAAAAAAATACCCCCCCCCCCCCCCCCCCCCCCCGCACCTCCCATTCAGCACAACATGGTGAGAAGCAGCTGCAAAGGATTCCACGTGGCCTCTCTTCCTTTGCTGAAATATTCTATTCGTGGAGGACATGTCAGGACATTGTGTGTGTGTGACTGTGTGTGTGGCTCAGCCGCTTTAGGACATTTACCGAGGAGGAACACGGTGTACTCCTCCCGACATTGGCGGCGCGTTGCGGTATACAGTACCTGCAACCTTCAGGCGGAGAGGACAGCACCCCTCTCTGACAGGAAGTGTGTAATGGAGACATGGACTCCGCTGCCGGGCGCCCGGTGCTATAGGCCGCATGGAAGAGTCTAAAATCCCAGAGTTTATCCCTTGTTTAGCCCTGGGTTCCCTCCCTCAGACGCTCTGCAGGCAGCTTAGCCCGCTGACTCTTGCCACCCGACTGGTGGGGGGGGCCGTGACACGACCAGTCAGTCGGCGGGGAAACAGTAGAGAGCGGGGCGTGCCAGATTCCCTGTGCAGGCGGGGTGCCACCCCCCCCACCCCCCACCCCCCCTGCATTCTCACAGCTGGGCCCAATGCGCTGCGCCACTGCCTTCGCTATGTCCCGCTCCTCTCTCTCTACCAGCAGGGCTAGGATCTGCCTACGCCTGATAAGAACGTCGCCAAGGCTCGCAAGGACGAACCTTCAGAGTTGCTTCGAATTGCCAGTGCGGCGGCAGTTGAGGAATTAAAACTTTTTTAATTAGCAGCATGCGCACGCTGGCGCCCGTCAAGAGAGTGGACTGACTGGCTGCCGTCAGGTCTTTATTCAATGCCCAACCCCCCCCCCCCCCCCCCCCCCCCCGCGCTTCCTTCCGCTCGTTTCAGCTCCCGAGAAGCGTCGTCGTAGCGTTCCGCCAGCGACAGCTGGTATAGAAATCGTGTTTGTTTCCCCCTTCAGATCGGGCCGACTTTGAGATGCGAGGATAGGCGCCACAACAGAGGTCCAGAGGAGAATTTTTTTTTTCTTTTTTTTTCAAAATGAGTTAATAGCACAGGCAGACTCTTCACATACTAGAGCATGTCTGAAATAAGTATCAGAGCTGAAATCGACATGTAAATATGAAATAAATGCCCAAACATGTAGCTTGGTGTAATGTTGGAGACCACAGAAGTGAACCTTTCAAGCCTGTTTTCTCAACTCACTGTTTTCTGCAAGACATTACTCAAGCTTACTTATAAGCCATATCTCCAAAACTGGTGGGTCAAACTGTGTCAATTTGAAGCTATGCTTCCCTGCTTTCATATGATATGACAAAACGAAAATTCAAAAAAATCCAATGGCAGTCCCTCAGTCAAATTTAGTCACAAATGGCCCGGATGACATTGAACCAGCCAGCCTGAAGTCTCTCACTACACCTCAGACAGAATGAATAGTACTGGAACACTATGGTTCCATATCTTAGCCCGGTGTTAACTCTGTTTGTTGTTGAAACGTTGGCTTTTATACACTTGCATTGCGTCAGGATTACAAGTGTACGATTGCGGTTTTCTTTGAAATATTACATGCTTGCATACATTTACTTTATCCTTCATTGTGTAATAAATGGAGCCACGGTGAGTTAAGCTGCTTTAGCTGTTAGAAAAAAAACAAACAAACTGACTTTGTGTTCTCCATAGAGGTTGTTGTGCGTTTTTGTTTTGTGGGAGATGCTCTTCCAACAGGGTTTGTGTTTAGAATGTCTGAGTAGTCAGATGACAGACATACTGTATGATGATGATGTACTGTATGACATCAGATCAGCCATAGCTGGATGGGTAGAGAGAGGCCGCTCTGCCAACACCCTCCCCCCCGAACGCTCATCATAACCATCTGAGCAGCCATCAGCTGCACGTAGCTGGAACTGAATGGCCTCCCTTAAACCTATTTAAACCTGAGGACGATTCTACAAATGCCTTCTAAATCCTTTCTGAAAAACCCATGTTTCTATGTCAGTCGTTTTCATGTCAAGGACCCCCAAAAATATGTGTAATTGCCCTCGTTCTGAAAGAATATATTCAAACATTTGGGCCACATATTCACGATTTTTCAAAAATAGCAATGTACCTACAGTACAAGCTTGTGCCGCGCTATGAGCTTGTAGATCTGCTAACCCAAAATGGGTTAAACCTGTTATGTTACGTTCTGTAAGTATTCGTACAGTATCGGGGCTGTAAACGCAAATAATTATTGAGCACATAATGCTGCTTTTATTATTAACAAAACGAAACTCTGGAGTTATTTGGACGGATGATGTGCTTCACCATTATCCTGCAGCCTTTGGTCCTGTTGAGAATAACATTCACATGCATTCCCGCTCTGTCAGACACATGCATTCCTTCCTTCCGCGGCAGAGGTTGATGGTTTTCAAGTTGAATTGTGTTTCACTTACGGTTAGGATTTAATTCGGCAGCTTTAGTTTCCATTGCGGCGATGTGCCCATGGGGTACTGTTCCCCATCATTGAGGCTCATATCCGCTGTATTTTTGTGTCCGTCAAAAGGAGACGGGTAGAATTCAATGTGCTGCTGCCTCGCCTTCCTCTCCATTGACAATAGGATATAAGGTAGATGGATGCTCATGTTTTTGTTCCCTGACGTGGATGGATTGCCTGAAAGTGACAGACATTGCTGCTGCGCCTGGTAAATTATTTATTTTGAAACCAAAAATAAAGAATAAAGCTGAACCCATTTTAAGCTTTAAAGGGATGCCTATCTCCCCTCCTTATTTACATGCACACAGAATTGCCATGATGTGCTTCCAGCCAGAAAAGGAACAATGATTCCCATTCTTGCGAAGAACGCTTGCTTTACAGCCATCTTTTAAATCTCTGTGCGAATAAGACTTCCACGGGACAAATAAGCATGTCAATCATACTTGTCAGGATTCCAATTTTCCCTTTCGGCTCTCCTGGAGCACTTGCGCGTGTGCGCCTGTGCTCCTTATCGCCTGTGAGGGATGCAGGCTCATGACACAAACCAAAAAAGCAAGCCTGATGCATTTGTTCAGTCAGAGGAGACGGGCTGACAGTGCCGTCCGCAGAGCCAGAGATACACCAGGGGGGCTGCTGGGAGTGTGTTTCAAATAATGTGCCCCGTGACCTGATATATGTTGATGAAATGTTATGTTTTGCTGAGGGATATGAAGTGTAAAAAAAATCATACCTTGTTGTTGTTGTTGTTCCTCCATCCCAGCATTACCTTACATTATCTTTCCGTCTGAAAAAAAACAAGTCACAGGCGACTTGTTTTGTTGTTTCCAGAGCAGGCAATACATGTCGTGATCACTGCAGCATAGAAATTTCAATGAAATGCTGAAATTTTAAATATAAATCAAAAATACATATTTATTTTTTACCGCCTGAGGATTATTGGATTTCTTTGAACGGGTTCGAGGTGTGAAGGAATGAATGGGCGAAGTTATATACCACCGAAAATGGACGTAATCGCTAGATAGACGGACTTAACCCATTTTGGGCGGGAACCCCTTTTGGTGTTTTAAAGCATTTATGTTATACTTTAGCTATTGAAAAATAGCAGATCTACAAGCTCGTAGCGCGGCACCGAGTGCCACGCTACGAGCTTGTAGGTCTGCTATTTTTGAAAAATCGTGAAAATGTGGCGCAAATTTGGAATATATATCCTTTCAGAGCGAACATTTTTAACTCAAATCTTTGCTTCTGGGGTGGGGGGGGGGTTCCTGGAACTACATATTTTGAGATGGGGGTCGGCGGCCAATTACATATAATTTTTGGGGACCTTGACATGAAATTGTTTGAGCACCACTGACATAGAAACATGTTTTTCTTCCAGAAAATTGTCATGATTTAGAAGACATTTTGTATAATCGAGCTCAGGTCTAAATGGATTAATTGAATTAGGGCCGGGCGACGTGCTGAGACTCTGGAGGTGTGAGCTAATTCTATTGTTTACACCCCTGAGTCACTGTCACCAAACAAAAGACAAACAACGTTCATTGGCTTCCAGGAGCGTGTTTGTCCTGATTGTCCCGCGTCGCCTTTGAAGTTGTTCATCGCTTTATGTTGTTTACTTATTCATGGTCTTTTCTTTGCCTGAAATCACCACGGGGCTATCCCATTAGAATAATCATAGCACCACGTGTGCAGCTGTGCATGAGCTGAGGCACTAGACGTGTAATGCGCCATCCAAACAGTATGTATACTATGTACATAAGCGCTATATTCTGGTTCTGCTAGAGGAGTTTAACCCATTTTGACCTGAGATCGGATTCTAAATTCTTCTACATCCTGACGGTTTTCTGAAAAAGCTATGTTTCTATGTCAGTCGACCTACAAGCTCGTAGCGCGCCACTCGGTGGCGCGCTATGAGTTTGTAGATCTGCTATTTTTCAATAGCTAAAGCATAACATAATGCTAACACCAAAAGGAGTTCCCGCCCAAAATGGGTTAAAGAGGAAAATCTTCCCTTTGAGCGGGTCTGATATTAAAACCGCCTTAATGAGACATTTTGTTTCATTTCCAACCATCAATATGACGCGTTATTTTATTAATCGGCCTCGGCCCGCTGTACAGGAATGCTCTCATTGCTCTTAATATGTCGGAAGACATTTTCATACCGGCTGTGGCATTTGCCAAACTCCCCTGGGACTTGGATTAAGCTGATGAAATGCAAAAGGGCGCTTTTAGGGATTATGCTAATTGCTAATTGGTGTATCAGAAGGTGATTGTTTTTTCCTGGATCATTTGGATTATTGGCATTAGAGATTTGGGAAAGAGTCGACGTGTTGTGCCTTTCTAATGAGGTCATTACCTTCCTGCGGCCATGTAACACCTTCTCTTGCTGTAGCTAATGTGTGATATTTTACCATTATTTTATCATTTATGCCCTGTGGCATCATGTGTACAAGCAAACAGACATGCATGTATATGCACACAGACACACATTATGCCCTCGCAGTAAAATTGTTGTTAATTATCACCTTCCAGAAAAATTATGTTTCTTGTTAAAACATCACCTTATGCTTGTTTTTAAAGATAGAATATTTTTGGTGACAGAAACCATAACTAGGTAAACTGAGAGGCGTATTCCTGTGTTGCAGACATATAAGCCAGTCTTTTTTTTTTTTTTCCTGAGATTTCTCGTGAGCTGCACTTGGATATTCATTCCATGCATTTTAAGTGTGTCTGGGGTGACTCTGCCAAGTAAGTCACTTTCCACTCCAGTCGACCTCTAGTTTGTTTCATGTCTAGGAGACAAGAGAGGAGGCAGAATCTTAAGTATGAATTGATTTTTGAATAAGCATACTTTCACTTTAACCCATTTTGAGCGGGAACCCCTTTTGGTGTTACATACATTATGTTATAATTTAGCTATTGAAAAATAGCAGATCTACAAGCTCATAGCGCGCCACCGAGTGGCGCGCTACGAGCTTGTAGGTCTGCTATTTTTGAAAAATCCTGAAAATGTGGCGCAAATCATTGAATATATATTTCAGAGCGAACATTTTTAACTAAAATATTTGCTTCTGGGGGGGGGGGGTCGCTGGAACTACATATTTTGAGATGGGGGTCTGTGGCCCAATAGAGATAATTCTGGGGGTCCTTGACATGAAAAAGGTTAAGCACAACTGACATAGTTTTTCAGAGAACTATTAGGATTTAGAAGCCTTTTTTTTAAATCGACCTCAGTCCAAAATGGGTTAAAGCACCTGCGGAACATGCTGGGCCTGTGCGGTGTGGCCAACGATGCCATTTTAATTGACTCGAGTAATGAACATGGATGGGGCCTTTTGTCTCACTGACACAAGGTCACTTTGCCATCACAATCCTAAGGCTGGTTCCTACGGTCTTATCGAAGGGCCAAGTTACCATGAAAGTGCGTCTAAGCCGAGGTGAGAAGGTAGCCGCTGTAACTAATGGGTTTATTTAAGCCATTTAGGCCTGACGTCGAAATAAAAAAAAACGTTCGCTCTGAAAGAATATATACCTGTTCAAAGATTTGTGCCGCATTTTTACGATTTTTCAAAAATAGCAGACCTACAAGTTCATAGCGCGCCACTCGGTGGCGTGCTATGAGCTTGTAGATCTGCTATTTTTCAATAGCTAAAGTATAACAGTATGCTTGAAAGTATGCTTGAAATGAAAAAAACGTTCGCTCTGAAAGAATATATACCTATTCAAAGATTTGTGCCGCATTTTTTACGATTTTTCAAAAATAGCAGACCTACAAGTTCATAGCGCGCCACTCGGTGGCGTGCTATGAGCTTGTAGATCTGCTATTTTTCAATAGCTAAAGTATGACGGTATGCTTGAAACACCAAAAGGGGTTCCCGCCCAAAATAGGTTAATTCAATTTATTTGCTGCAGCCCCCTGTATCATAGGAGGCATGCTGCCCACTGCGAAGATTGAGCTTTCTCCATGAGAGAAATCGAGATTAGCCCCCTTTTTTTTCAAAAGGGCAAAATTCACTCTCATGTCATGCTGGATTTTCTCGCCCAGATAGCTGGATGTATAAATCTGCAGAACTAAATAAGTATAGGTTTGCGGTTGAAATGGGGCTCTCAAGCTTTTTTTTTTCCTTTTTTCTGTACAAGCCCTCTAATCAGCGTCACACCGAGGCCATGCTCGCTGGGCCCGGGAATCAGTAATAAATGAGGTCTTTGTAAACATGTCCACAGTTGGATGCAAGGGAGTAATGCCTTTTGATTCAAATGTGCCCAGGCGAAAGGCACTCCTGCATATTCTGCATGGCGGACCGTTTAGGATTCACGTCCGTGTTTTGTCTGTTTCTGGGGGATTGTGTATGGCATTCTCTTGTCACAATTAGCATATTCTAATAATTAATTCCTCTGTAATACCATTATGGTGGTCACATGTCAGACCATATCAGCGTCTCACCACATTGTCTCCAATTAACTGTTTCTAAATTTCTGATGCAATCTGTGGAATATAAATGAAGTCGTGGCCTGAGCCTGAGCAGCCCAGGGCTCTGTGTTGTCTCAACTCATAAATTGCTCTTTCTTAAATCTGTTTTGCTGTACACGTTGACTGTTGTTTATTCTTATTTTTATTGAGCTAAACACATCTTGGGTAAACTCAACAAATGCTGTGGGGTCTAGAAAATTAATGTCACAACATCACAACACTGAGGAAGGCAGACTAGGCCGAAACACGTACGTTGTCTGCTCGTCAGAGGTAAATACAATCATGCTCGTCAGAGGTAAATACAATCATGTGAAAAGGACATATATTGAGTGCAGCTGGCATTGTCTTCATTCTATTATGCATCATGGAGCCTAGTTGCACCTATAGCTAACCTGGAGTGTTGCAGGTTGTCTGCTTCGGCACTACTCTTCTCTTCTTAGATAATGAATGTGCCATGGTGATAATTAGTTATTAGTTAATGAGTGTTGTCATAGGGAGAGGGATGTCACAACCTTGAGTTTAATAACACGTTAAAGTTGGTTTTAATTGGCACATGTTTCTTGCCTTATTTCATAGTTCCAGTCTTGATTGACAGTGTCCTGTTCTATATAACGGTTGCATCTTCACATTAT
The DNA here is from genome assembly GCF_951216825.1 of Electrona antarctica. Lineage (NCBI taxonomy): Eukaryota > Metazoa > Chordata > Actinopteri > Myctophiformes > Myctophidae > Electrona > Electrona antarctica. The sequence goes on from NC_136795.1 coordinate 41,033,860, forward strand.
CATTCAGAGGCTGTCTATTTCAAGATATCTTTATGTGGTGCTAAATAATGTACTTTTCATATAATATCTATAGGTGCCATTTCCCATGTCTATAATAGTAATGATTGTTTGGCATGCAGTACGTACTTCAACTTGTTGTGTTGTCTGGGTGCTTGTGCAGTGGCGTGCACAGACATTTAGAGGGGCAGGTGCTCAAGTTAAAAAAGGGCACCTTGTGCAGCGCGTGGAACCGGCCGGTTGCCTTAATCTATTTTGGGCGGGAACCCCTTTTGGTGTTAGCATTATGTTATGCTTTAGCTATTGAAAAATAGCAGATCTACAAGCTCATAGCGCGCCACCGAGTGGCGCGCTACGAGCTTGTAGGTCTGCTATTTTTTAAAAATAAAAAAAAATAAAGAAAAAAAAAGTTTCTTTTTCCTTTTTTTTCTCAAAAGGGCACATTGCCAAAAGGGCAGGGGGTGCTCTAGCACCCCCTAGTGTCTATCTGTGCACGCCACTGTGCTTGTGCTGCTCTCGCATCATACAGCCAGTCCTATCACTTTGGGAACATTTGACAGCCCAACTGTGTAAAAATGATTGAATAAACAAAACAAGACAAAACAAAACAAAACAAAACAAACCCTGACATATTCTGCTACTGAGCATTGATTTATAATGTATGCCTTTTATGTTGTAATGTACCCAAATTACAAATGCACGATGGTACATTGGTACAGTCTCCTAACCTTTACCCTCCAGTGTTTCACTGGGGAAACGGCAGCTCTGGAAAAACTTTCACTCACAGGAAATCAAATATATCCTGCTCTGTTCGCCTATAGTGTTCAACTGAGAATTTGATGGAAAAGCAGAGTTTTGGTTGTGGTGACACTGTTGCCCTGAAGACTGTCAACAAAACCTGGAAGCAGGAGAGCAGATGCATTGAATATGGGTGTATTGATGTTACTAGTCCTTATACCCATGCGAATATATGAACACTGCACGCACGCACGCACACACACACACAGGCGCACGCACGCACTCACACTCACACACACACACAGGCGCGACCCATCCGTGACCGGTAGCAAGACACACAGAAGCAATGGTGAAAAAAATATTGAAGCAATGAAAAGCATGCTTCTGACACAACCTCCTAACTCCATTGGACCCTCAAACTGTCTGCTAAAGCAGCTAACTCCACCACCTCTCCCCCTCTCATGCAAGTAATTGACAATATAATAAATTGTCATTATAATAATAATAATAATATATACGGTTTTCTTAATTTCCAGAAAAATTAACATTCTGGAGTTAGGTGGTTTCTACCCGACAGCAGGTAGATATATAGGTGGCCCATATTGTGCATCATAATGAAGTGGGTTGCACTGAACCGTGGTTGACATCAGAGAGGACATGCCATGATACCCACAATGAATGGTAGCCCACTGAGTCAAACATGGGCCTTTTATTTTCCCTTGCTTTTTATTTCCCCATGCTTTTGTACTGCCTTTCCCCCCCCTACTCGCACACAATCTACATTTAAAAGCCATAACAATGTCCACCACAGGTTCCGTTGACTTTTAAAAGTTGCTAAGAGGAGTTGTCCTGCTTTGAAAATTAATGTAATCGTTCAGTCTCGTCCTGGTTAAATACAATACTACTACTACTACTACTACTACTACTACTACTACTACTACTACTACTACAGTAGGTAGGTAGTGTAGTGACAACCACTCCTATAGACGGCTATGTGTGTCCCTGGGTCTGTCCCTGGGTCCCTGGGTCTGTCCGAGCAGGAGAATAGCGTTATAGCATTTGTTCACCACCAAGTGTCACTGTTGCACAGCCTAACACACAGACACACACAGGCCAGGGAGGAGGGCTTGCACAGTACAGTACAGTACAGTACAGTACAGTACAGTACAGTACAGTACAGTACAGTACAGTACAGTACAAGTACTGCACCACTTCAGACGGGTCTGATTTTAATTTCTAATTTGGACCGATCATGCAAACTAAAGCAAGCAAATCCATTCCTATATCCACTATACGCCTACGCTACATGCTTTAAAAAGAACATATTACCATTCATGTTTGGAAGTTTGGTGTAATTTCATTGACACCTCATTTAATTAGACTAAACACGCCAAATGAAAACAAAACGAGATACAGGCACTGCAAACACAAAGCAATTAACAGCATTGCTACGTAAAATAGGCACTTCATGGCTCATGACAGAACGGGTCGTGATTGTTTCCCCGACACCTGTTCTAATTATTCTAGGTAATACCTATAGGACGTGCACGGTAGGCGGATGTTTTCAAATGGCGTGCTTCAGCGCAGACTGCAGCGGTTTGAGGTACATGTCCCCCACAGATTAAACTGCTGTCACCCTACAGCAGGGGTTCTCAACCTTTTTGGCCGGGGACCCCCGAAAATGCTTTGGCAACGTCTCGGGACCCCCGCCCCGCCCCCTCCTGACCCCCAATATAAATTGACTGCTACAATAACCTTAATAATAGAGACAATACACCATAAATAAATACTGAAACCATAATCATTAGGGAAGGTGTATGCATGTACTATGTGTACTATATGTAAACTCTTTAATAATTTGGGGGACCCCCCAAAATAATGTGGCGACCCCTCGAGGGGTCGCGACCCACGGGTTGAGAACCCCTGCCCTACAGCATGGGTTCCCAAAGTGGGGTCCGGGGACCCCTAGGGGTACTTGAGGGGTACCTAGCTCAATTAGAGATATAAGGAACCAAATGGACCCTTATGGGTCTGTAACTCAGAGAGTGTACAAATGGAACCAAATGGACCCTAACGGGTCCATTTGGTTCCATTTGTACACTCTCAGAGTTAAATTAACAGTGGTTTTACAATATAAATTGAGGTACCAGAGATACAAAATTTAATTAAATCGGGGGTCCGTAGCATAATGCGTGTGAAACTGGGGGTCCATGAAATGAATATGTTTCGGAATCACTGCTACAGCCGTAAAAAATCCTCCCTTATCGGGGTCACTGGCATATGTTTTCAAATGGGGGTCCGCGGCCTAATAAATGTTGATTTGGGGGTCCTTGACACAAACAAGTTTGGGAACCACTGCCCTACAGCATACATGGGCAACTGGCGGCCCCGGGGGCCACATGTGGGCCAACAATGGGGTTATAACATAGAGTATATAAAGGATAGAGACCGAACTGGAGCACTAGCCCCGCCCCCAAGCTATTCATTTCGATGGAGTTGCTCAGTGGCGTTTTGAAGCACCCGGAAGACTGCCGGAAGTACCTCCTCCGGACCTCAAATTTGAGGTCCGGGGTGACGTAGGGAGTGATGGTCCTACGTGTTAAAGCCCAGCTGCACGGGGTTTCCTCGTCATGAATCCACGGGTCCGCCTGCAGTCCTTCCTCATACCACTAGGGCCCAGAGCTTCAACGTTGAATAGCCTCACTGGCCCCTTGGGTTATAAAGAGTAACGGGGGTAGGTTTACAGGCAGCTCATAGAGGGGTTGTCTACAGATTATTTGGGTGTGCGGGGGTTGAGGAGGGCTTTTAGAGTAAATGCTGACAGCTCTTGGGGAGAATTGCTGTTGAGGTGATGTTTGCCGTTGGTCATAGTGGACCAATACGTCTGCCATCACAAAGGCTTTTTTGGGGGAACAAACATATATGGTTGTCTGGGTGTGCAGGGTCGGCTGCACTCGACCAAATATAGACCTTAATCCACACGAGGCCATAACAACAAAAACACAACATTGCCATGGCAGATATCCCATGCAATAAATACCTGCTATTCTGGAGCCCACTCAGTGTCCTAACAGCTGCATCGTCGAAAACCATAGGAAGTGTAGATTGCATTTATTCAGCGTGTCTTTTCCCATCCCATTAAACTCTTTCAGCGCCAGGGGGCCCTAGTTTTGGTCGGGGGTGCCATTTTGGCAATGGGACAAAAGAAAGAAAATGTAATTCTATTGTGCATGTCATGTGCATGTCATCACCTGCACACCAGATTAGAGGAATTTTCAAAATATGGATAAAGAAAAAAATATATATATATATTTTTTTTGCTCGTCTTAACGTCCCTGGCACTTCAAATTAATTAAGACCTGAGACAAATGTCTTCGACAGTTGGAGAAACCTATGTTTCTATATTAGTTGTGTTTCATGTGAAAGACCCCCAAAATTATATGTATTCAGCCGCCGACCCCCACCTGAAAATGTTTTGTACCAGAAGCAAAGATTTGAGTTACACACATTTGCTGTGAAAGAATATACCAATATAATATTCAAAGATTTTCACCATTTTCACAATGTTTCAAAAATCGCAGTTCAGATATAGCTGCTATTTTTCAACAAACTTTAAAACATGAGTTATTTTAAACTTTATCTCTGCCTTCTCATGATGATGGATGATGTATAATGAACATCTTCATACATCCCTTTTTGAGGCCCACTTGGCCTAAAAAGTGTATACGGATTAAATGCCCACTATCAACTACATGACATCAATCATTTTATTTTGCCATTGGTTTAGCCTGAAAGGTTTATACGGAATAAAACGTTCCATAAATAGTCCATAGACTTGGCTGCCACATGACGTCACGGACATTGGTCATACACAAAGCCATGCGTTGCAGCGGCTAGCACCGCTCAAAAATATCAAAAATTATGTTGGTGTCTTTGGCTGGGTGGTTGGTTTAAGTTATAATGTGGTGTCTTCGGTTTTGTGGTTGGTGGAAGTCATAATGTGGGGTCTTCGGGTTGGGTGGTTAGCCATAATGTGGGGTCTTTGGCTGGGTGGGTGGTTGGTTGAAGTCATAATGAGGGGTCTTCGGCTGGGTGGTTGGTTGAAGTCATTATGTGGGGTCTTCGGTTGGATGGTTGGTTGAAGTCATTATGTGGGGTCTTCGGCTGGGTGGTTGGTTGAAGTCATTATGTGGGGTCTTCGGTTGGATGGTTGGTTGAAGTCATTATGTGAGGTCTTCGGCTGGGTGGTTGGTTGAAGTCATTATGTGGGGTCTTCGGTTGGATGGTTGGTTGAAGTCATTATGTGGGGTCTTCGGCTGGGTGGTTGGTTGAAGTCATTATGTGGGGTCTTCGGTTGGATGGTTGGTTGAAGTAATTATGTGAGGTCTTCGGTTGGGTGGTTGGTTGAAGTCATTATGTGGGGTCTTCGGTTGGATGGTTGGTTGAAGTCATTATGTGAGGTCTTCGGTTGGGTGGTTGGTTGAAGTCATTATGTGGGGTCTTCGGTTGGATGGTTGGTTGAAGTCATTATGTGGGGTCTTCGGTTGGGTGGATGGTGGAAGTCATAATAGTGGATGTAATCGCAATAACTTGTCAAGCTAGTAATAAAAACAAACGGAGAAAAAATTGCTATTATCATGACTTGATTGATTGATTGAATCATCTAATACACAATGTAAATCATATAGGGAGAACACATGAAGTATAATTAATCCTATATGTCCGGTAATTTTAAAGGAACTGAGCACAATAAGCTATTTAAACATTTTAATGTCTATTTTTTTGAGGAATCAAAGTATTTATTTTATTTTTTATTATAACAGAATAAGTTTTCATTTAGAAAAGTCAGTAAATCTCCACAACCAAATTTCCCCACGACAAAGGGAGTGGATTCAGTTAGTTATTATGCACTCCTCAATCAGCACCCATACATACTTAAGCTAGCAAGATCTTAAAGAGTGTATATCAAATCAATAGCAGATTCATGCAGCAGCGAAACTATGGCACCGTTCTACGTAACACCGCTACCCTTGTCAAGTTTCTACCATTCCCAACGAAGGGACAAACAAATTACTCACTGTCGTATTCTGGTTTAGTAGCTAAAAAAACCCCAGCTACGTTTCAATTTATTTGTGTGACCTCTACCAGCAAAATGAGATATTTGTCCCCAACCAGAAAATAAATATATAATAAAAATGTACATTAGATGAATGGCCTTCATACAGTACAGCTAAACAGTTTGCCCAGTGAGCGCAGCTTGGCACATCAGTCAGCTTCAGCTGCTGGCATGATCACCTGTTAATGAAGCCATTCATTTGAAATTTTGGGTTGAAAGACAACATGTTACAGTTTGCCAATGGCACTGTAGAAAATGGCGGTTAACCCGTTTTGGGCGGGAACCACTTTTGGTGTTTTAAACATTTATGTTATAATTTACAATTTAGGCATTTAGCAGACGCGCTTAATTAAGCAATAACAAAAGCATGGCATACATCACATATGCCACATATATATATATATATATATATATATATTAAAAAAAAGTAGTTATCATGCGTAAACTAAGAACGTAACAGTGGAGTATCTATGTAAACTATACATACTATACTATTATATATTATACATGTAACTACGTAACAAGCTATAAGTCTGTTTAAAATACTTGTTATAATAGTTATAATTTAGCTATTGAAAAATAGCAGATCTACAAGCTCATAGCGCGCCACCGAGTGGCGCGTTATGAGCTTGTAGGTCTGCTATTTTTGAAAAATCGTGAAAATGTGGCACAAATCTTTCTTTCAGAGCCAACGTTTTTAACTCAAATCTTTGCTTCTGAGGTGTTCCTGAAATAACATATTTTCAGATGGGTGTCGGTGGCCAATTACATATCATTTTTGGGGTCCTTGACATGAAATATTGAGCACCACTGATACAGAAACATGAGGTTTTTCAGAAAACTGTCAGGAAGACATTTCTTTTAATTTCGACGTCAGGCCTAAATGGGTTAACACATGCAGAGATTCAGAGGGCGGGTTGCCTAATTTAAGATGTCATTCCTGCATCTACTGTACATAGTGTACATAGTGTACATACCTCTGTCCTTGGACAACATACTACACATGTTCCTGTATAGGCAATTGCAGTACCACTTCAGTTCCTAGTAGTCAGGTTCATGTTTTTAGGCTACTCGCAGCTTGAAAGACTTTATAGAACACACAACAGATTTGAGTGACTGTTGTCTGTTTGTTTTTTGTTTTAATCTTCCCACAATTTTTGCAACCCTTTTCCCCACCCAGTGTCAATTGACTAGTGTAATCCTGGGCACTACACTCCCTCTGCCAACCTGGGGAGAGCAACGGACTGACCTCATGCTTCCTTCAATGCATGAGGAGTCCATTTCCCTGGTTGGACGTAGCGCGTGGAAGGAACACATTATTCAAACCAGTTGTCTGTTGGCTGACATCAGTATTCACTGCATGTTCTGTATTTAAGTATTTTTTCCCCCACCAAACATCTATAGCTTTAGTGTTGCGACTTGGCTTTGGAATTTTCGTAATCATCACTTAAGCACTATACTTTGGCATACGACAAATAGCTAAAATAGCAGATCTTACAAGCTCACAACAATGTTTTTAAAATATGATCATGGACACCATATAAGGACGCCAATGTGCGGCCGTTAAAATACCCTTTTAGTTAAGTTGTGAAATATTGATATTATGAAACATAAAAATCAAACGTAAAGAAAGAAAAGCAGGTGTGCTTCTTCTGGAAACTTCCCTTGTTTTGAGGCAGTGGGTGCTCAGCTTTGAATATAACTTCATAAACCAACACAGTGGAAAACGCGGTACTCCAAAATACAAGATGGAACACTGGCTCAGATGTCATTTCTCATTTTATTGAGAACGCTGATGCGTTTCGGCCGTAGCCTTCTTCAGAGCAGATTAAAATCAAACATATCAGAGAGTGCACACGCATCTTTTCCAGAAGGAAATGCATGTATTGAATTCAGTCTGACCAGAAGTCAGACTTGAACTCATGACCAGAAGGGGACCAAAAGCAGATGCATGTACAGTATTTCCCCCTGACCGCCCTATAGAGGGTATGTGCGTGACATCATCATCATACCCGGAAGTAATGACTTCCTGGCCTTGACAGCCCATACATCCAAACAGAAGTCTTATCTGATTGCATTAAACAACGTTAAACAACATTAAAATCACTTTGCCACTATATTCCAGTATAGTGGTGGCCATTTTTTTGTTTTACATACAGCAGATTTGGATTCAGCAGCCCTTAATACCCCTAAAAAACATGAATAATAATAATAAATTAACACGATTTGCCTTCAGCACTTTAAATAAGCACATTTTCTGAAAATCAGCCTACTGTAGTCACTCGGAACAATACACTGATATACGTTTGAGCAAAAAATCCACGGCAAGTGTTCGCGGCCCACCCATCTGGACCCTTAACACGGCAACCGTTTGGCTGCCGTGTTAAGAGTTCAGATGGGTGGGCCAATCAGTCGACCAATCAATCGATTGTGTTCCGGCTTGGATGAAGGGAGCCAAAAGAACAGACTTTGAGTTCCTCCTGTATATCGATATCACAATTTCAGTATATCGATATCACAATTTCAATGTTTTAACACTAGCATGACTGAAGTAAAATCAGACACAAGTAGCATGTGCTTAAATTCATATTTAGAAAATGTTTCAGATGTCAAAACATTTCTGAGATGATGGAATGGTGATGGATGATGATGGTCATGGAAGGGGAACCTTCTGGCTTCTGAAAGCTTCATGGGCAAAGATAATCAACTTAAAAATCTAAAAATAAATATATAAACTGATTTTTTTTTTACATTATAGGCCTATTTATATATACTGTACACATAGGCCCTATAATTTCATTAATAACATTGTAAGCTGTTGGCCCCATGCAGTCCACAGGTTGAGAACGGGCTGTGCTTAGTGATCCGGAACAGAGGCATGACTGTGAGAACTATGAACGTCACTATACTGTAACTACAGCCTCCGGCTGTGATTTCAGGCTCCTTATTGTGTTGGTGTTTCAGAGGGTTTCCACTGCCTCATGCTTAATTCATAATCCGCCGCGGTGCCGGCAGCGTCGACGCCACGCGCAGTGAGCTTGTAGATCTGCCACGTTTGGAGTGCGACACCGTCGTACGACTAAATAGATACAGCATGTGGCTTATTGCTGCGTTCCGACTGCACTAGGGCATTCACTTCTAGTCATTTTTACTAGTTGACTAGTTGCCTAGTTTACTAGTCGACTAGTCGACTAGTTGTTTAACTACCTATTATGTAAAAAAAAAAAATACATATTTGTACATTGAAAAATGTTGTATATGGTGACTATAACTATAATCTACCTGATCTTGAGGCCTACAAAATCGGGAAAAAAATAACAAGGTCGACTAGTAAACTAGTCGACTAGTTGCTTAATGCCCTAGACTGCACGCAGTTCCCTAATGTCTTGATTTAATGCACTCTCAGAGGTCAGATATTGTGCGGCTATAGGCAGTCCCCCCCCCGACCACCGTCCCATTAATAACTGCGAATATATCAGGGGCACGCTGACAATTTCTTCCCGTTGCATATAGGAGCCATTTGGAACGGCAACAGAGACATCTTTATTACAGAGAGGGAAAGGGGAGCGCCAAACACTAGTCTGTTTTCCCTCCCTTTAACCCGTTTAGGCCTGACCTCAACATTTAAAAAAAAATCTTCTAAATCCTCCAGTTTTCTGAAATAAATATTTTCACGATTTTTCAAAAAAATGTCATTTTATTTTAATTTTTAATTTTTCAAAAAAAAAGCTCATAGCGCGCCACTCGGTGGCGCGCTACGAGCTTGTAGATCTGCTATTTTTCAATAGCTAAATTATAACATCATGTTTAAAACACCAAAAGGGGTTCCCGCCCAAAATGGGTTAATCACATGTCCAAAGTGTGTGGTCCGTGTCCATACTAATTAAATGCACGGTATATATATTCCCAGTGACATTGTTGTATTTGCTTCCCATTAGAGGCCTCCTCCTGAGGCCCTCCTCCTGATTTATGTATGCATGTATACAGAATGAAATATCGCAGCATAAGAGATTGGCCCGATTTCCTCCATGCTGTACAGTGTGTACAGTGCGTAGAAATGTTAACCCATTTTGGGTGGGAACCCCTTTTGGTGTTAGCATTATGTTATGCTTTAGCTATTGAAAAATAGCAGATCTACAGATCTTGTTGGTCTGCTATTTTTGAAAAAACCCGAAGAACGACTGACATAGAAACATAGCTTTTTCAGAAAACTGTCAGGATGTAGAAGACATTTTTTAGAATCGGATCTCAGGTCAAAATGGGTTAAGTTAACGTACTGTTGCCAAATATGGCCATATTGAAGTCAAACGTGTGGAGAAATGTGTGAACGGTGGGAATAGGAAAATGTGACAGTCACAGATATCAACTCCCCTGCCAGAGTATCGTGGCTTAGCAGCGGCGGGACATTCAACACAAACATATCAGATCTCCTTTCATCAAATGATGCGGATGTGGTCAGACAGAAGAATTATTATTGTTGTCAGCACCAGTTTATCTTGATGTAGCCCCCGAATAATCAACTTTACCCAGCTTGCACATTTGATTTCATTCAAGCATGCTACGGTTGCAGGGAAAACAGTCTACGACAGGCTACAGTCATGCAATAGCTGTGGCTCACATGCGAAGTGCATGGACCATATTCACTGAAAAACAAGGATTCTCCCACTGTGTGGAAGTTTATTGCAAAAAAACAAAACAAAACAAATTAAAATACACCAGTTAGTTCCTCGCTGTTTATGGTTGGTAGATTTTTATTATTATTTTCTTCATAATTATGATGTTGTGAAAATGAGTTTTGCCAAGAGTAGAATATTAATTTCACCCCTTTCAGAAATGAGTAGTGTAATGAGAAGTAATCAAAGACTTGCCTTTAATTGCATACATGAACAAAGGAATCTTTTTTTAATGGCGATCAGCACCATCAAAGTTAGTGGAAGACTTAATGCAAATAGGATCCTTGGAGAATAATTGTGTGTGTGTGTGTGTGTGTGTGTGTGTGTGTGTGTGTGTGTGTGTGTGTGTGTGTGTGTGTGTGTGTGTGTGTGTGTGTGTGTGTGTGTGTGTGTGTGTGTGTGTGTGTGTGTGTGTGTGTGTGTGTGTGTGTGTGTGTGTGTGTGTGTGTGTGTGTGTGTGTGTGTGTGTGTGTGTGTGTGTGTGTGCGCGCGTGTGTGTGTGCAAGCGTGTGTGTGATGCATGCATGTGTTTTTCTGAATGAGGACGTGTGTGTGCGTGCGTGTGTGATTTTTATGCATGTGTTTGTTCTGAATGAGGACGTGTGTGTGTGTTGACAATAGTGTGTGTGTGCAAGCGTGTGTGATATGCATGCATGTGCATGTGTTTGTTCTGAATGAGGATGTGTGTGCGCGTGTGTGTGATTTTTATGCATGTGTTTGTTCTGAATGAGGACAATACTGTGTGTGTGTGTGTGTGTGTGTCTCGTGCACGCGTCTGATTCAAGCTTTTTTTTTCCCAAGGAAGATGCAACATGTTGGCCTGCCCTTCTACATAATCAACATCATTAGCCATTCTATTTTCTCTCCCCTTGCTATTAAAAATGAACAACCCCACTATGGCTGCAAACACTTGGCAGCCGGGACTTGGTCCTGATTCGCAGGCGAACCAATAAAATGGTTTAGTGGGGGCGGGCATTCTCTCAGATGTTAAGATGTATGAATTATGCACAAACCAGCCATTCCAATATTTATCACTACAGTACATGAATATTATTTGAATGCATACACGGAAGTCATGCTGATTAAATTACGGTAGTCATATATTTCCAGCTTAACCCATTTTGGACTGAGGTCGATTAAAAAAAGGCTTCTAAATCCTAAAAGAATTCTGAAAAACCTATGTTTCTATGTCAGTGGTGGCAGGTGCTCAATCTTTTTCAGGTCAAGGACCCCCAGAATTATCTCTATTGGGCCACAGACTTGTATCTCAAAATATGTAGTTCCAGGGACCTCCCCAGAAGCAAATACTTTAGTTAAAAATGTTGAAATATATATTTAATGATTTGCTCCACATTTTAACGATTTTTCAAAAATAGTAGACCTACAAGGTCGTAGCGCACCACTCGGTGGTGCGCTATGAGCTTGTAGATCTGCTATTTTTCAATAGCTAAAGTATAACATAATGCTTGAAACACCAACAGGGGTTCCCGCCCAGAATGGGTTAAGAGTGATTGATGGATATAACTGCGTCGTGCATTATCAGGGTATTATTAGGGTTATGTGCTTGACGACTTTTTACGAGTCGTTACAAAAAGGTCAAAACGTCTTGAGTGGCACGAGCAATATCCGATCGCTCAACTGAAGTAATCTCATTACTCCAGTCGGTGTACACTGACAGCAACTGAAGTCAACGCTACAGGAACGCCATCGGGATAGGCTATAGTGAGTGTTCTGGATGGATGTTGTGGTGTGTTTTTTTTTTGGTTTTGTTTTAATTATGCACTGGAGCATTGTTTATGCGTCAAACCAGGCCTCGTTCCAGAATCCCGCTCGCGAGGAAATTCTGCATTGATTGGCCAAACACCAAAGTGGATGCAGAGCAAACGGAGTACAACCCCTTTCTCAGCCGGTCCAACCGTGAAAATAATTTCCAGCTTGGTTTTGGGACACACAATACAATGAGCTGTCTTTTAAGTTTCATCCTTCTGTTCCCATGTCAAATTGGGTTGAGCTGTGGAGTGTTTAACCTCTCCACCCCTCCCCGAATCCCACAGGCTCTGGCAGGGAATATCCTGAGTGAAATGAATGCAGTGGTTTGGTGAGCGGCCGATTGAGGAGGTAAATGAAGGATTGTGAATGACGGTCAGATAATTGGGGTCCGCTCCGCTCGCCTTTGCCTCTCTCTCTCTCCGAGCTAGCTGCATGGGGACAGGGATGGAATGAAGGATGGGGAGGGGGAAGGCTTACTCAGCTGCAGTGGAACCCATTTGAAGTAGGCACACATATCCCCCCCCACCCCCCCTTTCTACCTTGTAGTCTTATAATAGCCCTTTAGTACACTCTGAAGTGAGTTCCTTAGATATATTGCATGTGGCTTACCGATATTGAAAGTTACTCTCCAACTCCGCTGTCAGTGGAGGCCCCTGTGGAAATTGCTGTCCGTGCTTGAGGGGGAACGGGGGGGGGGGGGGGGGGGGCAGCTAAATGGTGCACCTTGGCAGGGGGCTGCATGCATTCACCCACGAGCACCGTACACTCCAAACACTGACGCGCGCGCGTGCTTTCACTTTGACTAATAAATCATTGAAGGTTCTGATGTGCGTCGATGGGGAAAGCGGTGTCAGTTTTGATACCTGATTAGCATTTCTGTCACTTTGCCTTACGTTTAACATAACTCCAGCCGGGCAACTCAATTCACACACTGCCCATAGGCATGACAATGACGAGCCATTCCTCAAAGTGACAGCGTGTCACGGGAAACGTATCGACGGTCGGACGGGGAATTGCGCTGGAAATTGAAAAATGTGATGTATTTTGGATAGTGCACAACATCGTAAACAAATGCATGCGCAGGTATGACGGCATTATCGGACGTTCTGTTAGGCGTCCATGTGGTGAAGATAGGCTAATTCATAGCTCCCGTGCTATATGCTTTTGCACTTGATATCTTGGCTTAGCCAGACACTGGTAAATAGATGCATAGGCCTATACAGTAGATATACCTTTTTGCGAACGCAGTGAGCATTTACTATGAGACCCAGCAGATCATGTCTGTCTGTCTGTCTGTGTGTGTGTGTGTGTCACGCTGTAACACCACCCGCCCACCACCAGAGGGCGCAGCTGTATCACACACAAACACACACACATGCACACACACACACACACACACACACACACACACACACACACACAACTTAACTTTAAAAAAAACTTAACTTAAAAAAAAACCTTAACTTAAAAAAAATCTAAAAAAACAACAAAAAAAAACCCTTAAAGTATGTAATTTATTCCAATTGTTGTTCTTGCAATTTACGAGCTGCGTTCGCTTCCCGCGTTTGCGCGTCTTACTTGTATTGATCACACGAGGGAGATGCAGATGTCATGGCAGTACCGTAGTTAGAATCATAGGACGGATACAGAAATAAAGAAGAGGTGCAACTAAGAATACAAAAGTGTACAAACAAGAGTAAACGCGTAGTCGGACTGCTAAACGTATTCTTTCATTCATAGAGGTGAAATATGCAGACGGCCGAGGCTACAAAGCCCTAGTTCCGTGTAAGGCAGGTCATTTAAACGTGGACAGTTCAATCATCATGTGATTTGGAAATGCAGTATAAAGGCAACTCGTGGGTTATTTTCTATCAAGTATGCAGTAAAAAAAAAAAAGCCTAGTGTGCATATTGTGTTATTGGTCAATGTCAGGACGGTTAGAGGGGAAAAGCATAATCATAATATTTCGACTATAGGCACCATACATATACCTGAAGATATGTTCCTTGAAGATTCAGAAACGTGACGTTTCAAAAAGTCTGAGCTGTTCCCTGGAGCTGATGTGTTCATGCATGTATTCATGCGTGTTCTCGACTGTTTTCAAACATGACATTTCTTAAAGGGGCATTCCACTCATTTTCAACATTTTACTATGTCATTAATATACCTTAGAGCTGTTGTGTGGAAATAATAAAAAAGTCCCCCCCATTCTGTGTTTCCTAGAACTAGAGGTCTGAAAAAATCATTAACATGGTGAAACACATCTTGATGATGTCATCAAGATGTGTTTCACCATGTTAATGATTTTTTTCATAATTGCAGTTCTAGGAAACACAGAATGGGGGGGACTTTTTTATTATTTCCACACAACAGCTCTAAGGTATATTAATGACATAGTAAAATGTTGAAAATGAGTGGAATGCCCCTTTAACCACTTCAGGGATGTCAAACTCAAATACACAGTGGGCCAAAATAAAGAAATTGGTAGAAGTCGAGGGCCGGACTGTGTTTCAACACACATGGGCACCGCAGTCGTTCCAGGCAAACAGCAAAAATTAAATGCATTTCAAACTGAAAATGGATTATTATTAATCTCAGTTTCCTGTTCTATGATCCTCACCATCACTGCTTTCATAGTATGTGATATGTGACAATGCACTCGCAGTGCATTGTCGGACTTGTAGTATTATGGTGGCCCGTGCAATATATACCAGAGGGCCAGTTATAATACTAATTAAGTATCATCCCGCGGGCCAAAGATAATTCATTCACGGGCCTTTTTTGGCCCCCGGGCCTTGAGTTTGACATATATGACTTAAACCCTCTTATACTTTGCTTGGCCGGAGCATTGCGAGTTTGTAGATTCTGCCACATGGTTACACCAGAGTATAGAGCGTCGCAGTCCCGCCTCCTACCAGGGCCCAGGAAATGATTCTCCGTTCATTTTCCTCATAGACTTTTCAGAAAGTATTTATTTAAAGACGTTTACGCCGCGGACAAAGCCAACTCTTGTCGTGACAAATCATGACAACAAACACAATTTTTTGGTCCGAACAAATAATTAGAAAGAAGAAAAAAACGGCAGGTTACAACACTTTTTTTGTTGTTTTTCTTCTTTGTAATTATTTGTTTGGTCCAAAATATTGTTTGTTTGTGTGTGAGTTGTCACGACTCGAGTTGGCTTTGTCCGCGGCGTAACCGTCTTTAAATAAATACTTTTTGAAATGTCTATGGGAAAAATGCATTGGGAATCATTTCCTGGGCCTGGCGTCGTCATGAAAGGGGGTGGGACTGCGACGCTCTATAGGGTCCATGTGGTTAGGAGTGTGTATCGTGTGTTCACTGTGTTGTATTTATTGTTTTAATTGCTTATCTGTGTTCCGTGCTCAGTATAGCCTGCACCAAATCTAGTATTGTATCGCTGGGTGACATTTGACCCATTTTCATATTTCTCATCATTGAGATTTGAGAGATTTGGCGGATGATACTGACTTGTTGTTAGTACAAACAAGCTATAGCCACACTCGGCTCCTCATCAGATAAATCAAAACGTCTATGTGGAGTTAAGGAAATGGTTTAGAAATAAGCAGCCGTAGTGTAGTGCTTGCAACATGACTGGGGGGTGAAAAGAATGCTAATGTACAATAACCCATTCTGGACGAGAACCCCTTTTGGTGTTTTAACTAAGCATGATGTTATACTTCTGCTATTAGAAAATAGCAGATCTACAAGCTCATAGCGCGCCACCGAGTGGCGCGCTACGAGCTTGTAGGTCTGCTATTTTTGAAAAATCGTAAAAATGCGGCACAAATCTTTGAATATATATTCTTTATTTCTTTCAGAGTGAAAGTTTTTTTATTTATTTTGACGTCGGGCCTAAATTGGATAATATACCCCGCTAGTCAGAGACCACCTTGCTATTAACCCATTTAGGCCTGACGTCGAAATGTATAAAATGTCTTCTAAATCCTGACAGTTTTCTGTCAGGATTTGCGCCACATTTTCACGATTTTTCAAAAATAGCAGACCTACAAGCTCGTAGCGCGCCACTCGGTGGCACGCTATGAGCTTGTAGATCTGCTATTTTTCAATAGCTAAATTATAACATAATGTTTAAAACACCAAAAGGGGTTCCCGCCCAAAATGACTTAAAGCTGAATAGCGCTGCATTTGTTGCTTTGTCTGCATAAGTATCCTGGACATCCCAGGATGTGACACTTTTCCACGCAGGTTTGCCTGAGGAGACATTGGAAAATATACACTACAATAGAGCAGGGTATAAACCGCAATGTGCACAAATTGACCAATCATAGAGAAGGTGAACAACATTATTATACAGCAGAGGCACTCTCATGATGTATGGTTTACAAATGTGTCTTCCTTTTAAATCAGTATAGTTCTCAAACTTGTCTGTGCCGCGAGGACCTCGAAACCCTTTCACAGTAGTGACCAGATTTGACTGAGAGACTGCCATCGCGCAAATTCCAGCTTTTCACCAGAGGAGAAAAACCTTTATTTTTTTTTTATTTTTTTTTCAAAATTAGTTTATAGCACAGGCAGACTCTTCACATCCTAGAGCATGTTTGAAATAAGTGTCAGAGCTGAAATCGACATGTAAATATGAAATAGATGCTTAAACATGTAGCTAGGTGTAATGTTAGAGACCACAGAAGTGAACATTTCAAGCCTGTTTTCTCAACTCGCTGTTTTCTGCAAGACATTACTCTATAAGCCATATCTCCAAAACTGGAGGGTCAAACTGAACAACCAATATGTCAATTTGAAGCTATGATTCCCTGCTTTCACATGACATGAAACGAAAATTCAAAAAAATCCAATGGCAGTCCCTCAGTCAAATTTAGTCACTGTTTTCATAAACATTTTCGAAAACAGCAGAGGTACAAGCTCTCAGCGTGGCACAGAGTGACGTGCTGCTGTGAACTTGTATGTCTACAACTTTTAATAGCCAACGCTGAAATCGAAAGTGACACAGACGCTCTCCCGATTTTAATGCCTTCAGATAATGACAGTCGGGGTTTCATTCATTTCAGTGCGGATCGTGTACTAAGTCATGTTTTGACAGTGGCTCCAAAGAGAGTATCGAGTTCATTTCAAGTTTAACAACCTTGGATTCTCCTCGTGCAGTTTGTGCAAAGCTGAAATCCCTAAGCCTCTGCAAACAGTGTGAACGTTCCCGAGAAGGAAAACAACCTGGGCGAAGTTACTTCGTGAGGGCCATAAACCTTTGCGACAACGCAAGTTTCTATTTTAGTGGAGTATTTACTAATAGCCTGATTTATACCTGGTTGTGCGCCATCACACACGCCGCAAGTAGCCAATTTACAAGCTCACAACGATGCGGTGTGTGAGCTTGTAAATTGGCTATTTTCGGCCCGCAACATTGAAAATACTGCCAAGTATAAATCACCTTTACGACAGATGAAGTCTGTAATGATGACTCATGGCATGACTCCTAACTCTTTTATTTGAGGATATGTTTGTTTGTTTGTTTTTTCTCTTACTTGTCGCATAAAGCTCAAATGCTCATTATTAAAGGTATATTCAGTGATTTGACTTAATTCAAATATCACTTATTTTTTCTTTTTTTCTGGATAATCCTCCCTACTATAGAGTGTGTTGACCATATAAGGAGTTCCTCCCTGTCCCCAGTGAGCCCCTGGGGTCAAAAAACTCTAGTTTCGGTTTGGGCTTTGGGTGGCAAAGCCTTCATCCAATCAGGATGAGAGGTGCCTTCCTCCAATCATGATCGAGTGTGGCTGGCATTGGTGCGCGTGCTGTTGGTCTGTTGTACTTCCCCCACTGTAGAGCGTGTGCATGTGCACATCTTGTTACCGGGTGGACCGTTTTTTTTTCCAAATCACCCAAATCACTGAATGCTCCTTTAAAGTCGTTCATTGAAACATTTTCTAAATTGACATGGTGGTATTTACACATTAAATTAAATTAAATCGTTAATCAATGGGATAGTTTCCCCAAAGGCCCTTGTTTCTGATTAGTAAATATGGACATGCTATTTGTCTTGTTAGAGCCCCCCCCCCAGAAAATCTCTGCAAATCCTTTTCAGACAATTTACAGTGATTACACGCAATATTTGAATTCACAACTATTGGCTTTTCAAATCTGCTTTGCCATGTGCACAATCCGATGCGACGCATTCAACTTAAATTTAACGAGTGTAATTAGGCCACAGCTCCAAGTGCTGCAATGATTTGATTTTAGAATTAATAATCGGCTCTCTCTCTCTCTCTCTCTCGTCGTCGGAATCTCCGAGTGCAGGTGGGCCTCTTGATTACGCGCAGCTGTCGGTGCTCGTATAACGAGTCCTAGCTCTGAAGTGCTCAGGGCAATGCACAACATGATGGATGTAGTGGCATGAGCGTACGTTTTATGTTGACCCCCAGTTGAGTCATATGCCACGCAGAGATGCCTCCGGGCAATGATGTTATGAATGAAGTGGAACATCAGCTTGACATCACTAGGTCTACAGTAACTTTCTCTCCTACTGACTGCAGTGTGATAGCAGTGCTGTCTGTCTGCTGTGGAACAAAACACTTTACTGTCATTTATATCGTTATAGGGGATAAACCGACCGAGTTTCTGACGGCTTCAAAGCTTAACATTTGATCATGGACTGGGGGAAAGTGGGACAAATGTAAGAAAGTCTGAATAGAGCATGCAGTAACTTTTCCTGAACTACTATTGTTGAGCGGTGCCTCCACTCCATTACGCAGCTATGCGTGTCCCTATACATGTATGTGTGTGTGTGTGTGTGTGTGTGTGTGTGTGTGTGTGTGTGTGTGTGTGTGTGTGTGTGTGTGTGTGTGTGTGTGTGTGTGTGTGTGTGTGTGTGTGTGTGTGTGTGTGTGTGTGTGTCTGTGTCTGTGTCTGTGTCTGTGTCTGTGTCTGTGTCTGTGTCCGAGCACGGAAAGCTGCAACAAGGTAACTCTGTCATTTCTCGACCGTTTCGGACGCGGGAAGGCTCGCCGGAAGCGGGCCAGCCCCCTGGGCGAGTTCCCTGGGGGTCTGGATGTTGTGGGGACTCCCCCGGGGACCCCCACATGGTACAGTTGCACCGCTCATGTCACACAGGTGTGATTATTATTATTATTATTATTATTATTATTATTATTATATAGATGGAAAAAAGGTAGTGGGGCACTGGGGGTCCTTGAAATTATGAAGTTTGAGATTTGTATTCATCTGTTTGAAAGTTAAATGTTGTCAATTAGAAACTTGAGAACTTTCGAGCTTATACGTGTTTTACAAAATATCAGTCAAAACATCACTAAGAAAATTGACACACATTTTGTTTCCATAGCAACCCATCACCACATTTCAGGGAAAAAAGGCTCCACATAATTAGCACTTTTCTAATTGTCCAAAGTATAAAGCCATATGGCATAACATCTAGAAATAGCCTCTACAATTATTGCTGAGAGGCGCCTTTTCGGTAGCATAACGTGGATTCACTCACGCCTCTGGGGAGGTAGCGTGAGTGAATGTACAGTTGGGTGCCACCGATATTGTCCCTTATCATTTGACCCATTTAGGCCTGACCTCAACATTTTTAAAAATCCTTCTAAATCCTCCAGTTTTCTGAAATAAATATTTTCACGATTTTTCAAAAATAGCAGACCTACAAGCTCGTAGCGCGCCACTATGAGCTTGTAGATCTGCTATTTTTCAATAGCTAAATTATAACATAATGTTTAAAACACCAAAAGGGGTTCCCGCCCAAAATGGGTTAACTGTCCTTTTGCGCAGATCACGCAAACCTCAGCAAAAAGAAAAGGACAATATCGATGGCCTCCAACTGTAAACCTCAATCTACTCACTTTGTAAAATATCCTGGAATCCCCCATGAACAATAGTTTGCATGCTAAGAATTACTAGTGCAGTGAAACATGACATAATGTCTGATTTGAGCATACTGTAAGTGACTTAATCCAGTGAGTTAGAGTTACATGCTCCGCTCATTCATTTCACAATCATGGCTTAATGCCAGGAAAAGGGATAATAATATCACCCCAAAAAAAACAAAAAACAATAACACCCTGTTTCTGTTCATTGAGATATGAATGCACCATAGGCTGGAAAATACAGACAATTATCTTGTAATTCATAGAAGCTTATAGAGTCTTACAAAGGGACAGTTATTTGTTAAATAATAGCCCATAATGCAATTATTTTTGTGGTAATGATTTTGTTTGTTACACCATGAACCGTCTAGCAGAACATTACATGGCCATACGAGTCCTCTGGGTTTCGTGGCGTTCTCTGATTCTCCTCTAGAGTTGGACAGAGTGTACCCTATAGGGGCTTGACCCTTGCTTTAAGGCTTATGACCTACATTGTATTGAATAAAGTAGATCTTCTTTGTCATCCCCTTAGAGAGCTTCTGATTCAGGAACATATAATGGAAACAAAGAAATGGATGGTTTTGGAGAAAAAAAACACGGCCTCAGGGCGCCGTGTGTTGTCATTGTGTGGCTTTGTCGCCTCCATTACTGTCATCTCTTATACTCGTTCCCGCTGAATTCAATCTGAACTATGATTTTGATATTGCATATCATTTATCAATCTTTGACAGAGTCCTTTCACGGCCATTGTTAAAAGATGTAATGCGTTAGTGGTCTCTGCTGTAATGAACTGAAATGACTGATGCCTGGTGACTAAAGCAGGCCATGCAATGTGAATGCAGATGCTACCTTCTGTTAACCCAGCGTGATTAATATGCAGTGAAAAGTGCTGAGTTTGGAGGGTCTACCTTGGCCTGCTACACTTTCCAATTATTATTGTACCATTTTAAATAGATGGTAGACCTCATTTCACAGTGTAGGCATGATCGGGTACTGTATTACTGTATGCTATCGCCATGTTTGTAAACACCAGGAGGGACTATAAGGTTTGTAATTTTAGTTGATCTTGATATACTATTCATTCATAGAAGCCATGGTAACACTCGAGCGTCACACCAAGGCATAATTTAAGCAGTATTTAACGTCCATGCCGATCATAGATCTGCACAGTTTTATCTGCAGTCATGGGAGTTTTTAGATGGTTGTTCCTTCGAGTGATAAAACATTGACTGAAAAATGGCTTAACGCATTTTTGGCGGGAACCCCTTTTGGTGTTTTAAGCATTATGTTATACTTTAGCTATTGAAAAATAGCAGATCTACAAGCTCATAGCGCGGCACCGAGTGCCGCGCTATGAACATGTAGGTCTGCTATTTTTTAAAAATCGTGAAAATGTGCCTCAAATCTTTTGAATATATTATTATTACAGAGTGAACATTTTAACTCAAATCTTTGCTTCTGGGGAGGTCCCTGGAACAGCATATTTTCAGATGGGGCGGGGGGGAGGCATATTGCATATCATTTTTGGGGTCCTTGACATGAAATATTGAGAACCACAAACATAAGGTTTTTCAGAAAGAAGACATTTTTTAAATTTCGACGTCAGGGCTAAATGGCTTAATTTCAATGGGACTGTGTTTACCCTCCACCGATCCTTTCAAAGGTCTGGATCCTCATATATTCTCTCTCTCTCTCTCTCTCTGTGTGTACCTGTACGTCTCACTACATCATATTTGTAGCTGTACAGTACATATTTGAGTTCCACGGCACCACCCAGTAATAGCCTTTTAGTGCTCGCAGCCGTACATCTGCAGAGCTGTTACAAGCGCTGACAGCTTTAGTGGTGCGACTGCATTAACCCATTCTGACCTGAGATCAGATTCGAAAAATGTCTTCTACATCCTGGCAGTTTTCTGAAAAAGCTATGTTTCTATGTCAGTCGTTTCTTCGATTTAAAAAAAATAGCAGACCTACAAGCTCGTAGCGCGCCACTCGGTGGCGCGCTATGAGCTTGTAGATCTGCTATTTTTCAATAGCTAAAGTACAACATAATGCTTAGTTAAAAAAACACCAAAAGGGGTTCCCGCCCAGACTGCATTAACCCAGCAGTGAGAGAGAGTGAACCGAGGGAGGAGGAGGGAGTGAGTGAGTCTGGTGAACCCTGTACAGTAGCTTTCACCCGGGTGGGTGCCATTTTCACCAGTTCAGCTCATAAGTGTTACACATTCCTTTGCAGCTGAGGCATATACGACTGTTCTTCTCATTAGTGTGTAGGTTTACACATGCTTATAGAAAGAGA
The DNA here is from genome assembly GCF_951216825.1 of Electrona antarctica. NCBI lineage: Eukaryota > Metazoa > Chordata > Actinopteri > Myctophiformes > Myctophidae > Electrona > Electrona antarctica. Next base: position 41,056,333 of record NC_136795.1, read on the forward strand.
TATAGCTTCACTTTCACCTATCCCATAACCCTGTTGACCAGCTCTCTCTGGCCTCTGAAAGAGATATAGGCCTACACAGCCTATTCAGTATACAGTGATAGGTCACCACCAGCACTTTTCCCACAAGTCTATGTACAGTACTGTACGCTATATATATATTTTTTCCTTATTTTTATCCCATGATTTTGCAACCCATTTTTTCACCCAGTTTCTATTATCTAATGTAATCCTGGGCGCTCCAAGCCGCTTCTTTTCACCTGACAGGGGGGAGTTTCCCTGGCCGGACGTAGCTCGTGGAAGGAACACGTTATTCCAACCAGTTCCTTTCCGCTCCATCAGGCGCCCCGGCTGGCCAGGGGGAGGTCGTTTAGAGACCAGGATTACTGCATGTTTTTTGTGAGGGTATACCTACCCTAGGGGACACGGGGAGAACATGGAAACTCCCCACAGAAAGGCCCTTTCGCCAACCCCGCCTCGGGTATATGGGCACTGATGACACGGAGGAGAGAACACGTCCCCAGCGCCCACAGCGTCCCCAGCGGGAATCGAACCCAGGACCTTGTAGCTGTGAGGCGACAGCACTACCGACTGTGCGACCGTGCCCCTGTACGCTATATATTTCATAGAGCAGAATGTCTGCCCCGGAATATAGATGCTAAGGTTCAAGTTCAAGGTTGTACTTTATTGTTACATCTTGTGTACAGGTACATGAGAGTAATTACTTATTTTTATAACATTCAAAACAACAAACACAGCAAGCACAGCAAACAAAGGGATAGAATAAAGAGTGCACGAAAGAGCAATCAATGCCGATATGTAACAGCTTCACAGTAGGTTATGTTCCATACAACACAATTTAGTTTAAGAAGGTGCAATTTGAGGCTATGTTCCAATTCCATATACTGTATGAAGCACTGAGAAAACTGTTCTTCGTCCTTTTTTTTCAAACTTGACTACGGTAGCGATGGTCTCAAAAACATAAGGGAAACTTCGACAGAAAAAGACTCGCTCACCGTATAAAAAAAGAAGGAAAACTCCTTAGACCGAGACTGAAGAAAACATTTTTTCCTTTTATTTTATCATGCTCATAAAGTGCTCTGCGCTCAAAGTGCAATTAAAAAGCAAACGTTTCGGTCCTAAGACCTTCGTCAGTGCTATATCTGACGAAGGTCTTAGGACCGAAACGTTTGCTTTTTAACGAGTCCATTTGTACACCCTCAGAGTTATGGGTGTTCCTGAAATGAAAAAAGACAAGGAGTTGAAAACGGAGTCAAGAGCGGCAGGTTAGCGTTGATCAATAAAAGGAGAGAATGTCCTCAGCCCTGAGATTTGGTTCCTTATCATTGCAGAAGCACATTGTTCCATATAATTCTCACTGTTAATCTCAGTGGCGAATGTCTTACCTGTAGCTCAGCTATCGATATGACAAATTAGCTTCTGTTAATACATTTTTGGCCGTTGTCACAGGGACAGTCAAGAAATGCTCTTCAAAGTCATCATTACCATTACGTGGCCAAAGAATATCCAATTAAAATTCATATCGGAGCATGGGACGACATTCTTTTATTTATCTGCTCTGAACGTGGCTGTGCTTTCTCTTGTCATTCCTAGTAGCGGCATCACAAAGTGTTTGTTCCGCCTTGTCGCCGCCATGACGACCACGCAGTAGCCTCAACATGCCACCCCCCCAACCTCCCTAAGTCGTCGTTGTCCCCCAACCCCCCAAACACACCTCCTTCGCTTTCACCCATTACGACCGCGGGAACGCATATCTGTGTCACCTTAGCATCTAACCACTTTAACCATTATTTTAAACTTTAGCTGTTGAAAAGTAGCAGATCTACAAGCTCATAGCGCTGCACTCTACTTTTGAAAAAAAGTGAAAATATGGCACAATTTACAAATATATATATATTCTTTCACAGCAAACGTTTTTAACTCCTGGGGGTCCCTGGTACAACACATTTTCAGATGGCGGTCAGCGGCCGCATATATTTAATATTGGGGGTCCTTGACATGAAAAGGTTTGAGCACCACTGATATAGAAACATAGGTGTTTCCAGAAAACGGTCAGGATTTAGAAGACATTTTGTAGAATCTGGTCTCTCAGGTCCTCCTAATGTCTTAAAGACGGAGTGCCACGATTTTGTCCCACCCTAAAACATGATCATCAGGTCTTATTGTTATATAAGGAGAAAGAAGTTTTTCAAAAAAGTGTACAGTATTTGTTAAAATTTTGTTTTTATGTGGGCACGCCCACAAGTTTATTAAGTATGCCTGGTTTGCCTGGTGGGTGGTGATGGGTGGTGATCCACCTGAACTGAAGCCGCACCCATAGCTGTAGTTGTATGATAAAGGGGGAGGGGTTAGGGGAGGGGCTGATAGTGTGGTGTCACTATATTACTGTTTATTTCATTGGCCCGTTTGACTGTCAAGGGTTCAGCCTCCAGGAAGAAACCCTAAATACAAAGTTAATACACCATTGCACATAAAAACTACTCCAGGGTGTCTAATGAAGTACTGTCACCTCATAGACACATGAAAAACTGGAAAAATACAAACATTGTGGCACTCCATCTTTAAAAGATAGCACAGAATTATAGAAAAGACACTACTGGGTGTTTGTACTCCCCCTTAATGGCCTGGGGAAGCTGATTAAATAGCACAGGTGCGTCTCTCTCTCTCTCTGTCCAATGGGCTCATTCCTCTACAGCGTGTGGGTGCAGCACACTATCCCATAGTGTTCACACCCGCCTATACCGAACAATGGAATCAGCCACACATCCCACATACTCCAGTTGCTTGTTTATTTATTTATATCTATCATCCTTTCTTTTTGCTTCTTTTTTTTGTATCTGCCTATTGTACAGTATACGCAGCAATCAAATCTATTGCTTTGGTGTTATCATGCGGCACTTTAAGATTATTTATAGAAGTGCGGTCGACATAAGAACAATGCCAGCAGAGCCAAAAATAATATAGAACGTTTCTGCACCTAGGGTAGTATCTGCGTGGTAAATCCTAACTGTTCCCCAGCAGCTCCAAATGTGAAATGGTGGGTGAGAGAAGGGATGTGGGGAGATAATGCAAGTAGTTTGCTTGTTAATTACAAGTTAATTAACAAGCACCACGCATGCACGCACACACACACACACACACACACACACACACACACACACACACACACACACACACACACACACACACACACTATGATCATCAGGTATTGGAGGAATACATATTTTTTCTTCTACTTCTTCTCTTTACAGAAAATGTTACAATTAAGTTTTTATGTGGCCACACCCACCAGTTCATTAAGGATACCCGTTTTTTACCACCCACCTGAACTTAAGCCTCGCCCACAGCTGTGTGTTTTATGATAATGGGGGAGGGGATGAATTTATGATATCACTAAAGTGGTGTATTTTCATTGGGCATTTTGACTCGAAGGCTTTCAACTTTCAGGAAGAAACCAAAAAAAAAATACACAGGGAAGACATTTTGAATTATAACCACACCTGGGGACCTTAGAGTAATGTTAACTCCATAGACACTATTGTAAAACGGGGAAAAAAAGTGCAAACATCTCACGGCACTCCCATCTTTAAGCAGAAGGTCTCTGGGTTCAGTTTAACCACACAGTTCACCAGGGTCCATACTGTGGACACTGTGGAGCCATGTGACAACACAGCCGTTGATCTGCTGTCATTGCAGTGTGCACTCAGAGCCATATTGGGCCCATAATGCCTTGAGTGCAATGCCGCTTTCCCGAGCTGACATCACTCAGTACAGCCACTCTCTCCCAATCTACTGTAGCTTCTCTCTCCCTCCGATATCCAGAGTAACAGGAGTGGGATTACCAAAACGTGGGAGGGGGGAGGGGGGGGGGGATCCTCCTTCCTACATTCCCACCCCGCCCCCACCTGTGCAGCAGGCACATGAACGCTTTGCCTGGGGCGTTGCACGCGATAGCGAGAGACAGAGCTCAGCTACTCTGCAGGCACGTACACACTAATCTGACCACCCACCAGTTGTGACCCGTGTATTCCCAGTGTGAGCGGCAGACTGGGGGACAAGCCCGCCCTTCCATCACTGTCACATGCAGCACTAATGAGTGCCAGGGGTGCGCCAGGGTCAATGAATAAGCTGATTTGCCTACTGATAAGTGATCACCAGGAGGTACTGCACGCGGCGCAACACTGACAGAACCCTGAGTGTTAATTTATCAAAGTTGTAACTCTGAGGGAGAAGCCCATAGGTTCCATTCTCTCTCTGAGTTACAAATAGGTGAATTATAACACTCTGGATTTGACTGCGTAGTAGCAGAAGTGAAAGTGATACTTCCATGCATTGCATTGCCCAGCGTAGGTATTTCACCTCTACATGGCGACTGATTTTAACTATGACTATACAACGGCACCATTTTAAGGTGAACCACACCAACGCAGCTCCTTGACTTGCAAGGAGTTCCATTGGTGTGGTTGACGGTTGACCTTTAAACGGTTTTGTTGTAAGGAGTTGCAACCGGCGTGGTTTGGGTTTAACTCTGACCGTGTCTTTCATGCTCGGCAGGGTAGAAGAAAAGGGATCTTCTCTTGCAACATTACATTAAGATTAAGATTACATTAACATAACGAAAAACATTTATTTATCCATAATGTATATAAATGATAGATAAGGGGTCAGGACAACGAGGCCTTTTCGTGGAGGGGTCAGAATGAAATTTGGACTTCGACTGTTTTTCGTCTGGTACTCATTATTGAGCAACGTTTCCGTCGTTCAGACCTTCATCAGGCATGCCTAAATGTAATGCTGTAAGAACTGAAGACGGTGTGCGGGATCCCTTTGTCTCTACTTCTCCAGTTCCAGTTATCCAAACGCACCTGTCCACTGTATAGGTGTGCATATAAGGACGTTTTTCTTCATGCTCTCAGGGTGAAATTGATCCTTGGGACCTTGCAGTGCAGTGAAAGTGATCCTCCTTCCAGCCATACTGTAGTAGGCCAACACAATGGACATCAATCTCCCTAAATAAAAGGTCCAGTGGCAGCCAGGCTAATGATAATCCATTTTATTTGATATTGTTCATTTTGAGGACGGGAGCCCATTTTCGTTGGATCTAACGCAGAATTTTTGCCTCTCCAAAAGGAGTGTTATTTAAGGAACTTAAGGCTTTATCGCTCATATTGTGCATGTCGCCTTTGTTATTCCTAATGGCGGAATAAGTGATTTAAGAATGAAATTGCCCCTTTGTGATTTCAGCACGCCATTCAAATAGGTAAGCGATAACAGCCGGCAAACTAATTTACATGTGATTATGCAGCTGTTTCTGCAGGGGGGGGAAAAAAGAGAGAGAACGGGCTGTAATTGTCTAACTTTTAGCATGTAATTACATGGCATTTATGCTCACTATAATCTTAGATACTGTAAGTGCTGTGTGGCAGAATTAATTAACGGAAGAGGCACGTTGTCTCCATATGTGCACATCTTATCTGTCCCCATTGTTATTGTATTATAATATATATTCCTGTCTGTGTTAAATAATGATAGTCTCCATCTTTCACGCTAAACGGTTGTTTTTGCTTGCCTTGCACCGTAATAACCAACTTCTACACAGTCAAATCCGGAGTGTCAGTTTAACCATTTTTACCCTTTAGCCGGACCGTTTTCACACCCCCCCCCAGAGTTAAAATAGAACTCTGTGGATTTTCCCATGCAGCTACAGAGTCATTAATCCCATATACCTTGTGGTTTAAAAGACTCCCTCTCGTTGTGGTCCACGGATAGCTTCTTATCGTCCTGGTCATGTTACCCGCTTATCTCCCTCCCTCTTTTAACTCCTATGAAAGCGCCATCGAGCTGTTGATGTCTTTAATCTCCTGAAACGAAGCCCATATTTAACGGGGACGGACGGCGTGGGGGCCTAAGAGCGTCTGAAATTTCATGGCTTTCGGGGTGGAGGCTTATCCTCTTGTCATTCAGCAGGTCGGGTTCGCCCTCCGTGCTCTCTCGTCGAGGAGGGTCTCTCTCTCTCTCTCTCTCTCTCTCTCTTCTTGGTAATTGTAGACGCAACACTTGATGCCTTTATTTTGGCAAGACCTTCCACGTCCCGGCTCCTCTTGATCGGGGAGTATTGGCAGTTCTCAGGGAGACTGGCAGTAGGCGTAATCAATCGGGTCGTCCCGTGTCAGGTGGGAGACAGCCCGGCCCAGAGGCCGGGGCGATCCATCAGGGAGCGCAGGCAGCCCTGGGGCCGCCGCGGCACTGCACCTGCAGCCCGCCGCCAGACGTGCGTGCGTGCGTGCGTGCGTGCGTGCGTGCGTGCGTGCGTGCGTGCGTGCGTGCGTGCGTGCGTGCGTGCGTGCGTGCGTGCGTGCGTGCGTGCGTGCGTGCGTGAGGGTGCGTGTGGAGGTGTATGTGTGTGGAGGCATGTGTGCATAAATAAAAAGGTTGTTTTAATTAGGTGGCGCTCCCTTGAAGTTTACTCAATGCTCATGCTCCTTAGTGCCATTACGAAGTGGTTAAATAATGCATCAAGGAACACAGCCAAAACGTGGATTCCTCTCCTCCCGTTCCAGGGTTTTGCAAACGTTATCACCTCTGTAACATAAAAAAAAAGGGCACTTCAGATTTATTGATGTTAAGAGTTGGGTTTTAGCCTACCTGGGGAGATGGGAACTCACAGCAAGTTATGGTTTATGGGGGGGACGCTGTTAATGACCGCCTATGGGACTACGGTGGGCATATTTCTGGGCAGCCTTTACATTTTGGTGGCTTGTCACTGGCGGTCTCTATACCGCACACGCCTTGCTGTCTCCAGAGTAGCTGCATTAAATGTAACACACTCATCTTCTGCTTATTCTGCACCAGGCTGCATGTGGGGAGAAAATCCGTATAGAATAATGTCCATTGTTTATTTTCTCAGCAGGGCGGCCAAAACATATATGTTTACCGGTGGCGTTTCATGTAAATGTCCCGGTGTGCGATCACCAATCACAGCTTTCTCATTTGGAATCTTCGTATAGCGTAAACGGAAACCTTTTAGGTGTGCATGAGACTGTGAAAAGGAACAGTGTTAATCCATTGAGACCTGGAACGCATCCATGTCACGTTAGCGTTTAACCACATTAACCATTAACCCATTTTGGGGCGGGAACCCCTTTTGGTGTTTTAAACATTGTTATAATTTAGCTATTGAAAAATAGCAGATCTACAAGCTCATAGCGCGCCACCGAGTGGCGCGCTATGAACTTGTAGGTCTGCTATTTTTGAAAAATCGTTAAAATGTGCCTTTTTCTTTCCGAAAATTGTCATGATTTAGAAAACTTTTTTTTTTTTTTAATTTCGACGTCAGGCCTGAACGGGTTAATGCACAGATTAGCACAGATACCTGAAATATAAGAACTGCAGGAGTCATAGTCACGTTAGAATAACGAGCCCATCCAGCATTGCAACGGTATTTGACAGCTTTACAGAAAGTGGTACAGTATGTTGGCAGCAATGGAAACCACTAAAGATACAATCTGAAATATAAAGTTGACAACCTATACTGTTTGGGGGTATATTCTCTTACAGTATGTGCTCGAAGAGTTTGAGGTGAAGATGGAAACTGCACTTGGAACTTTTTAAACCCATCTTAAACTCAAATGCAGTTCTTTTTTTTTTTTTTACTCCCATCGTTTACAGAGAGAACCAAAGTTAGAATATAAATAAATTAAAGTCTCACTATACAGTACAGCCAAGATACACGTCTATCAGAAGCTCAGACAAATTCCGGATACGAAAAAGTCTTAGAATCTAACAAACCACCACAGTACAAATAAGATCCATTGTATCAGCACAAATGTCTAATACTTGGTGTCATACATATCCCACTGCAGTCAAACGTCTAAAGCTCAATACATACGATTTGAGCTATTATTGAGTAATGTTGAGATGAAACGCTTGATGTAAAACCAAAAAGGCGCATCTAACCTTTAACACTAGCATGACTGAAGTAAAATCAGACACAAGTAGCATGTGCTTAAATTCATATTTAGAAAATGTTTCAGATGTCAAAACATTTCTAAGATGATGGAATGATGATGGATGATGATGGTCATGGAAGGGGAACATTCTGAAAGCTTCATGGGCAAAGATAATTAACTTCAAAATCTAAAAAAATAAAACGGTCAAAATGACATGATGACATGCTAGTGTTTTTAATGGAGAATTCCATACTAAAAGGCTTTCTTACCTTTCTTTGTAGTTGTTACGTCCCCACCAAAGAGGTCCAGGTGTTATTTTGTGCAAAAGCTCCTTATTGGCTATTTCCCCTACCATAAGCCCTAAATGAATTGCATTGAATTGAATGGGAATTGAATGGGACTATGGGGTGTTGTGCTAATTCGCTTATTTCCATCCCTCAAAATTATAATTCTTTTGTATATATCCTCTCTTCATAATGTAAATAATATCCCAAGCGGCACACTTTACTACTTATTTCGATGGAAATAAGCGAATTAGCACAACACCCCATAGCCCCATTCAATTCCCATTCCATTCAATGCAATTCATTGAGGGCTTATGGTAGGGGAAATAGCCAATAAGGAGTTTTTGCACAAAAAAACACCTGGACCTCGTTGGTGTGGATGTAACGACTACAAAGAAAGGTAAAAAAAGTGTGCTTGAGTGTGTGTGGAACACGTGTGGGTGGTTTGTGCATTTCTCTCCTAAGGACAGGTATGCATTTTTCTTGGCTGGAGTGGAAGTTTTTATAGATTCAGGAACGCAGGAGTGCAGTGTTGAAGGTCCAGGGGAGACTGTAGAGTGTATAGATAGCAAAACCACTCCACAGTGTCTGCTACTACTGTGCATACAGTACGGATGCAATCTACTGTAGTATAGGCAGTACAGTAGGTTAGAATTTAGAAGTATGTCTTTATTCGTTTATTATCCCATTTAGGCCAAAAAATGACTTTTCTGAAAAACCTGATGTTTCTGTATCAGTGGTACTCAATAGTTCATGTCAAGGACCCCAGAAATTATATGTAATATGCCTCCGCCCCCCCATCTGAAAATGTGTTGTTGCAGAGACGACCTCCCCAGAAGCAAGGAATTGAGTTAAAATGTTCACTCTGTAATAATATATATTCAAAGATATGAGGCACATTTTCACGATTTTTCAAAAATAGCAGACCTACAAGTTCAGTGCGGCACTCGGTGCCGCGCTGTGAGCTTGTAGATCTGCTATTTTTCAAAGGCTAAAGTATAACATAATGCTTTAAAACACCAAAAGAGGTTCCCGCCCAAAATGGGTTATACAGGTTTTGTTTTATTACACAGCTATGATCTTTTGCTGTATTTCGTCACTTTTCACGGGCAGACGAACCATCATCCACCCTGTGTGGGCTTTTGATTGATTGATTGATTGATTCTGCAAACAACAGTTTGCAGAATTACAGTACATTTCAAGCACAAACTCAATACAAAGGCTGTTAACTGTGAGTGGACGACCCAATTAAGCATTACACTTGTTTACAAGAGGGTCCACCATGTTCAATTCATCAACAAATGTATGAGCCATGCTAAAAGGCACGAGTTGTAAAGTGTAGCCCTGTGTTGTCTGACCCAGTCCTGCATGGGGCCGCAAGGCAGGGCTCCATTTGTTTAAAAAAAACAGAGGGGGAGGGGGCATTTTCTTAAGCACTTAAGCCCTATTAATAGTCCTTTGCAGGTCAAATCCATGGCGTTATAAAGGATAGAGAGCATACTGCCCCGCCCCCTGCTATTCATTTCAATGGGAGTTGCTCAGTGGCGTTTTGAAGCACCCGGAAGAACGCTGTACTTCCACATTTTTTCGACCAAAATGTGGTATCCAAAATGTGGAAGTGCTCAACCCCAGCTGCAGGGGTTTCCTCGTGCTAAATGCACGGGCCCGCCTGCAGTTCCAGCTCTGACCAGTATGGCCGAGCACTTCTTCAACATTGGCCAGCCATTCTGGGGGCATGGTCAAATCTCATCATGTCGTGTTGTGTTGTGTAGCTTGGAGATATGCAAAAAGACGCCAGTGTGTGGTTAAAATACATTTAAACTAGAAAAAGTGCCCTTCTGGGCACAGGTCTCCACCAGGAGGATAGGAGTGTGTGTGATGTTTGGCAAAATCTTTAGGAGTAATATAAACATGTTTATTTGGGGTTTTGTGTGTGTGTGTGTGTGTGTGTGTGTGTGACGCGACTTGGCCTGTTGTAGCGCCACCATGAGGCTGATTTGAAAACTGTCAAGTGGCATTTCTTCCTCAGCCTAGTAGTGGGAATAGGCATGCACAGTTTCACCGCAATCGGACACTGCGTTGAGGAGTTGTGGCGATGAGTTGTGGCGATTTGTACAAAACGGGTACAAAACGGGCTACTCCTGAAAACTTTAGAAGCCAATCGTAGGCAATCAGGATGGATAATTATGAGAAATCAAACAAATCACATGATCACATGACTATGGAGAGCATGTGTACCAATTTGCGTGAAATTTGGATAAAATCTGAAGGAGTAATATTAGAAAATGTGTTTTACACATGTCGGCCTCCTGGTGGCGCTATAAAGAGCAGATGTGAAAAATTCCAGGCAAAGGTTTTTCCTTGGCCTCTAGGGAGTGTGTATACATGGTTTTACACAGATCGGTGCAGTTATAGGTAAGAACACAAATCGGCCAGTTATAGCGCCACCATGAGGCTGAGTTGAAAATATTCAAGTGGCATTTCTTCCTCGGCCTAGTGGAAATGTGCGTGCAAGATTTCACGGAAATCACACGATGTGTTCATGATTTGCAGCATTTTGTTTGAAACGGAGCACTCCTGCGAACTTTGGAAGCCAATCGTAGCCAATCAGGATGGAGTCTGAAAGATCCGTTTCGTTGAATGGCTCTAGAGAGACTGTGTACCAATTTGCGTAATGTTTGGACAAAATCTGTAGGTTTACTGTCAAAACATTTGTTTTGCACAAAGCGGCCTCCTGGTGGCGCTATAACAGGCCAATGTGAAAACATTGGAGCAGAGGTTCAGCTCTGGCATTCAGGGAGTGTGTGTGCAGAGTATGGCTGCGATCAAGCCAACGGTGTCAGAGATTAGCTGTTCACAGACGGACGGACGGACACACGGACACACGGACGGACGGACGGAGTGCAAAACATACTCTCTCCCCATGCCTTCGGCCTGGTGGAGACAAATATATGTTTGGGGCTTTTTCTGCCTTTATTTGATAGTGTACAGTAAGCTGACAGGAAATGGGGGGGGGGGGGGAGAACTGGGGAGTGACACGCGGTAAAGTTCGTCGAGATCGGGAGTTGAACCCGCAACACGCTGTCAGGCTAGATTAGCAGCCTAGGTGCCCAGACCTAACCTGACTCCGCCAGATGGGGCAGCAGAGAGTACACTGGTTTCCCCCCTCCTGCTCCCATCTGGGAACTCTCAGGCAGACTTGATGCCCGGCCACAAAACGGCCTGGCCAATCAGCGGCAGCTAGAGGCGGGATCAAGGCAGCACTGTGTATGCCTTGATGCCTGAGAGTTCCCAGATGGGAGCAGGAGGGGGGAACCCAGTGTACTCTCTGCTGCCCCATCTGGCGGAGCAGGAGGGGGGAACCCAGTGTACTCTCTGCTGCCCCATCTGGCGGAGCAGGAGGGGGGAACCCAGTGTACTCTCTGCTGCCCCATCTGGCGGAGTCAGGTTAGCCCAGACCCGGCCTGGGCCTAAAATACATTTTAAATTAAATTGTTAAATCATGATATTGTCAAACATAGATCAAACATCATGCCTATGTTTGACCCCCCCCACAACAAATTGAACCCTGTAAGTGTACACAGCTCTGATCTTTTGCAGTATTTCTTCACTTGTACAAGCTGATGAATCATCATCCACCCTGCGGGCTTGTACGAGCCAGGTAAAAAGTGAGGAGCTGTTAAGTGCAGCCATGTGTTTGTGTCTGACTGAGCCATGCAGTCCAGGGACTTCAGGGGCAGAGTGGCAGCCTGCTACTGATCTGACATGTTGCACTGAGTGATCCACAACAGAGGAGGACCGTCCACTGTCCTAGCCTCGGTACCCACTGCCCAGGCATTTCTTTTCGTTTGCATTCGGCTCAAAAATGAAAGCCTGCAAGGGAAACCCATTGGATGATCTGGCAGTACGCCCTGACAGTACGTTTTAACAGCGGGTGAGCATCGGCCGACACATCGCCCAATCGCCCACTATCACGCGAAAAGATGAATTATCTTTATATTTTCGGGCAACGTTGCTCCGCCCCCTTTTCGACCATGGCCTGTTCGCCTGCTATCGCCGGTAGTCGCCGGGTCCCACAGACAAATAATGCACTTCCGGAAATTCGTCTGGCTGTCGCCCACTGTTAAAATGTACTGTGAGTGTGTCCTGAATGTGTCACGGTATGAGACAGGTGTTGGACCGATGTGCAGAACCACACAGGAAGGCAGGCAGATGAAGTTTATATGAAGATTTATTTACCAACACAGGACATACATGGGCTGGACACACCACACCATAACATAAACTATACACTAGCAGGGAACACAAGGAACTGAGGGTTTAAGTAGACACAGGGATAACAATCACAGGTGAACAGAACTAACAATCAACACTGGGATAGGCTGGGAGAAAACTAGTAATCACATGGAGGTGAGACAACACAGGAAACAGTAACTAGGGAAAACAGGAAACACTAGGACATGACTACATAATAAAAGTTACAACAGACAGATATCGTGACAGAATGCCCATATATGGATTTTCTTTTTCTTTTTCTTTTTACCCTTTTCGGGCTGGGTAGGGCGTACAATATGTGCTAATATTAAGGCCAGCCAGGGCCTCGGGCCCAGTTAGGCCCAGTTAGGGCCCAGATAGGTCCGGGCCTTAATTTTCGGGCCTGTTGAGAACTCTAGTTTTCGCCGGCTGCCGGGCGCGGCTGCGCTAATAAGTTTGGGTCGGGCCCGTCTAGAGTTTGAATAGACGGGTATCAGTCAAAAGGGAGACATCGTAGAGAAAGGACAGGTGGGGAAGGATCAACATACGGAATGTCAGAACAGGTCAGCTGCGGTCGCAATAACAGTGCAGAGGCACGTCGCTCCACATTTAGTGACGTCAGTAACAGTGCAGAGGCACGTCGCTCCACATTTAGTGACGTCAGTGTTCTCCGCTGTTTTCTACCGGGGAGGGGAGGAGGGGGGTATTTCCACAGAAATAGAGATTCCTACAGTATTTCCACGAACAAACGGATCAAAACAAAATACTAATGTATTCTCTCTCTCTATACCTCAGGCAAGTCATACACCCCAATGTTCTCATATTACTGTAAGAAAGAATTAATTAATCTGAGCAAAGCGTAGGCCTACACTGGATCCCCACCCTCTTATGTTTGGTAAATCAGTGTTTGTGAGAGGAAATGATGAAATGGAGCTTGCATGGTGATGAAACCAACTCCAGCTCTAACTGTGCTCATCTATTTGCCCCCAAGACGAGACGAGACAAAGTGCATAATTATGACCGTAATTGTTAAATAACTATGGCTCGCAATGATTGGGCTAGACTGTTTTTTTATTATTATTTGCATTTCGCTTTCCATGCTGTACGTCTTCTCATCAGCAAAGCCTGTATATTATGCACATTCAGATATCATGTTCATATCATTTAAATATAAACGTGCAGTGTATAATTATAAGAAGAAACACCCCCACTGACATTAGAAGTAAGTAGGCTGTCTCAGGTATGCACAAAGGTTAGCAATTTACACATCACAAACTGCAACGGAACGTAATCGGTTCTTTTTGTAACACATTATTGCAATTGCAGAATTGTTGTCACTAGATTATTAAGCCTATCAGTGTTTATAGAAATGATCACTCGGTTGCAGTGTCATAATATAATTATCCCATTTAGGCCTGACCTCAAAATTTAAATTTAAAAATAGCAGACCTACAAGCTCGTAGCGTGCCACTCGGTGGCGCGCTATGAGCTTGTAGATCTGCTATTTTCCAATAGCTAAATTATAACGTAATGCTTAAAACACCAAAAGGGGTTCCCACCCAAAGTGGGTTAAATGTAATTCTCAGAACTGAAATGGAAAGCTTAATTGCCCCACGGTTATCTCCTGGAGTGGTCTCAGGACCTTCTGCTTTTTATGAAAACAAACGAATGAGAGAATAAATCCTGCCAAAGGTCCAGAAATACTAATTACCTGCTGTTTGCCAGGGCTTTGTGCTAGCCACATTTCTGGGGACAATCAATAATTACACACAAAGACCGGACAAATGAAATCACTCTGATAACCTTAGGATGAGACTGGATGAAGTTCATTAGCGATTCCTCGGGCATACTCCGCAATATGCAATATCGTAGACGACTAACCCTCTTACCTTATTGTCATTTTGTCCTCGCCGTGTGGATAAGGCATAGGAATAAGATTTCCAAGACAATTAACCCATTTTGGGCGGGAACGACCTTTTGGTGTTTTAAACATTGTGTTATAATTTAGCTATTGGAAAAATAGCAGATCTACAAGCTCATAGTGCGCCACCGAGTGGCGTGCTACGAGCTTGTAGGTCTGCTATTTTTGAAAAATCGTACAAATGTGGTGCAAATCTTTGAATATATATTCTTTCAAAGTGAATGTTTTTAACTCAGGTGTAAATGGTTTAATTAAAGCCTTAGACATGGGCTACAGTGCTACTCAATGAGGCCCTTAATTGCTTAATGTATCTGCGCCCGTCATGCAGGTCATACCAATACAAATATAATTAGTTATTTTCATTGTTTTGAACAAAAATTTAGGTATTGTATTGTTTGTTCCAAGAGAAAGTGATATGGCCTGATGTCAGCTGAGGATTACTTATTTATTTATTTATTCACCTGCGATAATCCGTTCATTATTGTTGAATGAAGCCTCATTTTGTAACTTCATCATTAATTAATCACAATGATTTTGTTCAATGAGGTTTGGCCAAATAGATGGAACTGTGGCGTTTTCCTTAATTTATAGATTAGCCGTGTAGTCTGTTGCAAAATACATTTGTAAACGTTTCAAAAATAATAGTGACATTTCTAGCTTTAGCTTGGAATGTTGCCGAGTGGTCTAAAGATGAGTAGCCCCGCTATACAATGCCTGGGCGGCGGTGGCTCAGGAGGTTGGGTAGAGCGGCTGTCTTTGAATCCTAGGGTTTCAAGTTCGATCCCCGGCTCCTCCTGGCTATACACGCCGAAGTGTCCTTGAGCAAGGCACTGAACCCCTAATTGCTTCAGATGAACAGGTTGCATGGTTTCCTCTGCCATCGCGGTGTATACGAGTGAACGTAAACCAAATGTATACCAAGAACGCGGGTGTCATGGTCTGGCCCTCTGCCTGTCTATAGAGGGTATGCGCATGCTTAAAGTGAATGGCACATCGAGTGGCAAATCGAGTGGCAAAGCAACATGCAAAGTGAGTTTAACATTGTTTAACGTTGTTTAATGCAATCAGATAGGACTTTTATGTTTGGATGTATGGGCTGTCAAGGCCAGAAAGTAGTTTTTTGCCACTCAGTAGGCTTTCCTGCATAACTTCCGGGTTTGATGATGATGCCACGCGCATACCCTCTATTCCCCTCTTTCTGTATCTCTCCCTCTGCCCAGTTGTGTCTGTCTTTTCACTTTGGCCACTTCCCATTGTAGCCCTCAGTCCTAGTTACACACCTGGTTCCACTCTCATCAGCCCAGCCCATTACAAACCTGTGAACTCTGCTACAATCAACCCACCACCTATACAAATACTGGACTCATTGCACAAACAAACTGTCAGAACATAAACCTTTGTCCGGTGCTCAATTGGTGCTGTCCCTGAGCTCTACCTTGAAGATTATTTTGCCTTTTTGGTCTTTCTGTTTGTGGCATTCTGCTTTTGAAATGTTTTGCATTTTGCATTGCTGATTTTTCTGTAAGCAGCTATGGCTAACACTTTGTAAGCTTGACCTCGTTTGATTTTTTTTTTTGCTTTTACTCACATGATAGACAGCCTCCACACGGATCCGACACGCACGCTTAACACCTTGCTTGCCCGGAACTATTTAATCCATTTAATCCATGTGCCCATCATTTATAGCGCCCGGACCACTTTTACCGGCGCAGAAGTTGGTGTGCATGTCTGTGTAGCAGCTAACAATATCCACAGCACTCTAGAGTCGATCGACAACAACGGGAGGTAATAATAAATCTATCGCGACTAGCGACTGGACCGCGGAAGGCCGTCAAACACAGGATCTTTTTTTCAGAATTAGACGGGATGATTTAGATCGGGAGTTATGATCGTTTTAAGATTTTCGTTTTCTTCAGCTAAACAGGCAGGGAACATTTTCGATGACGTGTCACTGTTTGACACGTGATCGGATTGGGCAACAAGCGCTCCTAGGCTGTGGAGCGAAGCGATCGGTTTTGATATCATTAATCTCCGTCCTATTTATCAATCTCCGGCTTGGGCACTTGACCATGACCTTGAACTTGACGGAGATCTCCGCCCCGGGCCTCCATGGTGTTAATAGTCCTTTTTTTCCCCCAAAATGAGAAACTGCGATCTTATAAAAGTCTAAACTTTGATCACGCTAAGAAAGTGAATCCATCCCGTGACGATGCATAGAGGGGTGGGGGGGTGTGACCCGTCTTGTAAGCATATAGCGCAGATTTCGCCACGTTCTGGCCTTGAGGGGAAGCACACATTGTGTTAAATACATTCTAAAGCGCGTTTGGAGAAAAGTGCTATATAAATGCAGTCCATTTACCATTTAGTGTCTTAGCCAGGACTTCAAATTCAGAGGACATTATTTGTTTGATTGCTATTTTCTATTTGCACACACAGTCTCTCAGCTATTTGGCATCTGGCATCGTGGTTGTACTGCTACGGCGATCTCAGCATGGATCCGGTGGCTTGCCGCCAAAGTTTGCCCTAACAGGATTTGCAACTCCACAAGCGAGCAGCATGGAAAAGATTATATGCAGATAGATGTAGGGCTATGCAGAAAAGGTGATGCCGATTGAGCTTGAGGATCAGTTGAATGACCGACGCAGATGCCTCACTATTATTATTATTATTTAGAGTATTCCACAACTTTAACAAGGTGCTTTTTCACCTTCTATTACTAACCAAACTCACAGCTGTTTCCATTTTGTGATTTTTTTCTTTTCTTTTTTTTGGCTTGTGGAATATGAGAGGAAGGAGGGCAAACTTTTTTTTTTAAACCTAATTAATATGTATGGGGGAGTGTGGGGGGGGGGGGGGTATAAAAATGGAGCAGGACGTTATTGAAATGACTCTGTGTGATTTTATAAAATAGAATTAATTTCACCTTGGGTTGCATATTAAGTAGGACCTAGAATTAGAATGCAGAATATACACCTGTGCTTATCCCATTCTGGGAGGGATCCACCCCTTTTGGTGTTTTAAGCATTATGTTACACTTTAGCTATTGAAAAATAGCAGATCTACAAGCTCATAGCGCGGCACCGAGTGCCGCGCTACGAGCTTGTAGATCTGCTATTTTTGAAATATTGTGAAAATGTGGTGCAAATCTTTGAATATATATTCTTTCAGAGCAAACGTTTTAAACTCATATCTTTACGTCTGGGGTGTCCCTCCCCGGAACAACATATTTTCAGATGGGGTTCGGCGGCCAAATACATATAATTCTATGGGTTCTTGACATGAAATTGTTTGAGCACCACTGACATAGAAACATAGGTTTTTCAGAAAACTGTCATGATTTATAAGACATTTTGTAGAATTTGGTCTCAGGTCTAAATGGGTTATACTGTGTTAGTGATTACCATTAAAAGAAAATTCCAGATTAGCTGTTTTCTTACCTTCTGTTGTTGTTCTATCCAATAACGAGTGGTACAGGTGAAAAAAGACATAACGTCCACAGTGCAGCGCAGCTGCGACCGTGCTCGCTGGGTCTTAGGCTAAATCACTTATTTGAATTGCTCGGGGAAAAAAATAAAATAAAGTCCACACATCTGTATTTCATAATGAAAGCTACGTACGTATGGAGATCCATGTGTTGTACCAACTTGGTTCATTTGCTAGTCTGAGTCGCGTCGCGGCAACCACAGTAGACTGTCACAATATGGTCGTGTATTGACATTCCCATATCATATATGGGCTTAATATTGATGACATATTAGGCAATTAGGGAATCGGATGTCACGTGATGTCACGAGGCATAACCATATATGGGGGCGTGACGGACCAACGGGAATGGGGGCGTGACGGACCAACGGGAAATGCACGTTTTCATAGTAAATGCCACCTGCGGACAAATCATAGTAAATGCCACCTGCGGTCACAATAATGCATTTAACACAGAAATGGATATTGTGCAACAGACCAAACTCTAATATGCAGCGCACTTTCCAACCAGTGTGTTCTCTATTAGAGAGAGTTGCTTACTTTACTTACTTACTTATTGGCTTGCTTACTTACTTTAAAGCAATGAGCCACAAATTATATTGTGTTCACCCAAGTGTAAACTTACATGGACGTGTATTTGCATATACCGAATCGTTATAATGAATGCTAACATATGGCAAGTTAACATAGTAAATCTTTTAAGGAGATGTTGCAAATCAGAGTGGCCTAATTTAATCAGGTAAATTGATTGTGTGGCGTAACTAAAACATGCCATGCCTCTGCCTTTTGCTTATTTTCTTTTTTAAGAAACTTTGCTCAATACGGCGACGGTGGCTCAGGGGTAGAGTGCCTGGATGGGAACCGCAAGGTTGCCAGTTCAAACCCAGGCTCCCCCAGAGTTACTGTCGAAGTGTCCTTGAGCAAGACACTGAACCCCTAATTGCTCCCGATGTGCTGGTTGGTGCCTTGCATGGTTTCCGCTGCCATCGGTGTATGAATGTGTGTGTGAATGGGTGAATGTAATGCACAATCTATGTAAAGCGCCTTGGATAAAGGCGCTATATAAATGCACCATTTACCATTTACCAATACATTAAGCAGTGGTTCTCAGCCACCCGTGGTCCTTGAGGGGGTTCCAGCTGGTCCCAACTATAAATGATGAAGAGCTCGTAACCAAATGGACCCTTTAGATCTTTAACTCACGAGAGCGTAAAATCAAACCAAATGGACCCTCACGGTCTATTTGGTTCCATTTTACACTCCACCAAATGGTGGTCTGACGCTCAAATGCCGAATAAATAATGGACCTCGACATGAAAAGGATTGAAAACCTATAGGGATTATAGACTTCGACATTGTGAAGTGTTGGAAAACACTGACAATTGGTATGCTCAACGGTACAGTATGCCTTCTCCGTGGTTCTTTGTCTCAGACATTGAAGGTAATTGTCTGGGGGTCATTCTTAACAGCTTTAACATGAGTGTATTGGCTGTCATAGTGCATTGATTCAGCTCTTGCCTGAAGTAAAACGGAAACATGCTTTTACTTCAGCACCAGCTGTTGTCTACATACGTGCGCTACCCCTCGGTGCTGGAGAAAGACATATCTGCTCTGCCTGGAAAAATGGTTTTCTTTTACTTCTTTTTTCTTTTTCTTTTTTTTACCTTAATTGTTCGTATTGGGAACCATACAGAAGGTGAGGCAAGGCACCGCTTGTCAGAGGCAAGGACGGCAAACACGATTCACCCCAGGAAAGGCTTTTATGTTCCAGTGATGGTACAGTAAAAGTATCAATACTGCAATGTAGAACTAGCCTACTCTGTACAAGTCTGTCACACTTTACTTGCGTAAAAGTAGGCTAAAGTATTGGTGTCAAAATGTACTCAAAGTACCAAACGTAAAAGTACTCATTGTGCAGACTGTCCCATTTCACAAGATTTCACAAATCTTTTGAAAGTAGCCGATCTACAAGGTCACAATGTGTCGTACAATATTTACCTCTGAGATGTAGTGGACTAGAAGTAGAAGTATTGGAAATTGGAAATACTCTAAAGTACAAATACCTCAAAATTGTACTTAAGTAAGGTACTTAAGTAAATATACTTTCCACCACTGATCAGTTATCATGGTCACTATCTGATCTGGTAGAAATAAAAGGAACTACCTTTATACTCTACGATAAAGAGTACTGCTAATATACAGACTAGAGTACCGTACTGTATATCAGCGACTGTGTGCGTAGGGATTTTGCACGACCCATGAATAATTATACATTTAACCACTTAAAGCCTATAGACTGTGTTGAGCGGGGTCCCCCCAGGGCTCTTTTCTTGGCCCACACTCTTTCTTTCCCCTGTAGCACGGCAAATCTCCTCTGTGTAAATAGACGATCTACCGTACAGTTGGGTGCCACCGATATTGTCCCTTATCATTTGACCCATTTAGGCCTGACCTCAAAATTTTAAAAAATCCTTCTAAATCCTCCGGTTTTCTGAAATAAATATTTTCACGATTTTTCAAAAATAGCAGACCTACAAGCTCGTAGGGCGCCACTCGGTGGCGCGCTATGAGCTTGTAGATCTGCTATTTTTCAATAGCTAAATTATAACAATGTTTAAAACACCAAAAGGGGTTCCCGCCCAAAATGGGTTAACTGTCCTTTTGCGCAGATCACGCAAACCTCAGCAAAAAGAAAAGGACAATATCGATGGCCTCCAACTGTAGCTCACAATGTGCCGCGCTGCGTTGTGAGCTTGTGGATCGGCTATTTTTTGCTGAATGTATGCCCAGTCAGTATCACATACCCCGAAGAAGACTATTGTGACTAAATTTGACTGAGGGACTGCCATTGGATTTTTTTGGAATTTTCGTTTTTTCATGTCATATGAAAGCAGAGAATCATAGCTTCAAATTGACATTGGTTGTTCAGTTTGACCCACCAGTTTTGAAGATATGGCTTATAGAGTAATGTCTTGCAGAGAAACAGCGAGTTTTTTCACGATTTTTCAAAAATAGCAGACCTACAAGCTCGTAGCGCGCCACTCGGTGGCGCGCTATGAGCTTGTAGATCTGCTATTTTTAAATAGCTAAATTATAACAATGCTTAAAACACCAAAAGGGGTTCCCGCCCAAAATGGTTTAAGGTTATTGTAGCAGTCAATTTATATTGGGGGTCGGGAGGGGGCGGGGCGGGGGTCCCGAGACATTGCCAAAGCATTTCCGGGGGTCCCCGGCCAAAAACGTTGAGAACCCCTGCTCTAGTATGTGAAGAGTCTGCCTGTGCTATTAACTCATTTAAAAAAAAAAAAAACTCCTCTGGTGAAAAGCTGGAATTTGCGCGATGGCAGTCTCTCAGTCAAATCTGGTCACATATTGCACGTTGGTAAAATGAAAAGGTTATTGCATCGTGGCTACGAGCTATGGACCTCTTTTCTTTGCGACTAGAAGGTTTGCCTTGTATGACTCAGAATAAGGATCAGCGCCGCCGCTACATACAGTATATGCGCAATACGCACTGTGAGTTCCATTCAATGTACTGTGGTTCTCCAACCTTTTTCATTTCAAGGACCCACATAACTGTGAGAGTGTTGTACGCAATTGTACTGTATGTTTGTACACAGTTTATGTTCCAGCATCTATAGTACAAATACAGGACAATGAATGAATGAAGACCTTTGGAATGTGACCATGGCGGAGGTAAAGCAAACGTCTTTGTCAGTTGAAATTAAATGAAATGAAATGATTACTATATTTACCCAGGGTATCTGGGCTAAACTCAAGAACTTGTTTCCAGCCAGGCCCTGCTCATAGAACATTTCATCGTAGTGGTTCAATGCCTTGTTCAAGGGCACTTCAGCGGTGGTAATTTTAACGTGTCGGACCGCTGATTCGAACTGGCGACCTTCCGGTATCAAGACCATTCCGCAATCCGTTCAGCCACCGCTGCCGCTATGTGTATACTTTGTGTGGGTAATTGTGCTGCAGTGTCGTGCACCGCTTTCACTTCCACAATTTACAAATTAACTAGTCCATACCCGCTTGGGGATATGACAATATCCTTTTTTATTTATTTTGCTGAATGCGGCGAATTTGGTTGAGTGCATTGTGAGTACATTTCACCCAGGTGACGGAGCTCTAGGGTCCAGGCTATGTCCTCTATCGTCTTTCCTCCGTCAGTAAAACCTACTTGAGTAGGTTATACATGAACCTACACTTACACGTTTCTGCCACTGTTTGCTACCTTAGGTCACATTTACTATGAAAACCTTCATTTCCGTGTGTCATGTCACGCCTCCATATACGCCTCGTGACATCACGCCTCCATATATGGTCACGCCTCGTGACATCACGCCTCCATATATGGTCACGCCGCGTGACATCACGCCTCCATATATGGTCACGCCTCGTGTCATCACGCCGCCATATGTGGTCACGCCTCGTGACATCACACCTGACCTCGTGACATGTCACGCCACCATATATGAAGATCACGACACTGACCTCATCTATAACCCTGGATAACCATACATGGAGAGGACTTGATCATCACCTAGACCTATTCTGCATAATATGGAGCCGGCCAGCAAATCTGGAGCTGACCTGTTCTGACATTCCATGTGTCAGAACAGGTCACTCCCTGCGGGGGTGTGGAACGCGTGTGTCGAATTTGAAGTCGGTGGGGCAAACGGTTCTCGAGTTACAACCGTACGCACACACGCACGCAGACACACACGCACGCACACAGACACGCACGCACACAGACACGCACGCACACAGACACGCACGCAGACAGAGACGTGGCGCATTTATAGTAGGATATGTATAGCGGGTGTCCCCCGTGGCACACCCGTTATGCGATGCTCAGCCAATCACAGTGCAGAATGGCACACCTTCCAGCCAATCACAACAGCCAATTTCTGTCCGGAATTTTCCGTCCTCATTACAAAAATGAATAGTGTAGATTGATTCTGTCTGAACACAAACATTAAATGCCATTGACAATGAATGGAGGATGTACGTCATATGTGCCTGAGCAAATCAGCTGTCGGTATGTCGGTGCAAACCCTTAAAGCCAATATGATATTTATTTTCATATTTGTGCTTTATTGGATGATGTACGATGAATAGAGCGCCTCTCACTTCACATGGGTGTGATTTTTAGTTACTAAGTGCAGTACAGTAGACGTGGACATACGACGTAACACAGTAATGCGTTCCAAGAAATGTACAGGTAGCTCTTCTTAAATGAGACAGATGTCCATCTTGGCCCTCCTCACCGACCCCCACACACGGAATTCTAGTTTACTCATACATTTCAAAGTGGAAACGATTATTTGCCGTGCGCTGAAGGAAGCCTATAGCTGCTTCTCTCCGGTAAACCTGCGTTTCTTCTTTGCAGTCTGTGCAGTAAATCAAATGAGCTCGCTCCTCCTTTTTCCCTCTGCCGTTCCTGGTTGATATTTCGTCTCACATTTCCGAAAGTCACGCGGCTTAGTTTGGGGTTTGAGAGCGTTGTTTACTGCATTAACAATGCACTCCGCTTGGGAAGAATCCTCATGAAAAGGATATGCTGTAGTTTGTTGAGAATCAAAGGTGTTGCGAAGGCTTTCACTTAGAGTTCCATATATGGGATAACCCATAGTCCCATATATGGAGACAACAGCGATATCCAGCGCTGACATCAGATTAATGTAGAAACTCCAAAGATGGATATAGACAGTGGTGACATCATCGTAACACTAGACTTGCACAGCATAAAAGGCGGCTCCCATGGCTTCTAAACCTGAGATTCCAGGCAACGCACGCGGTATCTCCAACAGGTCAACATATACGAATCAAGGTATCTGGCTTTACAACCCATATACATTGAATGGCTTGTATTACCTTGTCTTCTAGATGAGACAGAATAACTGGCTAATGGCTAAGCAACTCGTAGAGCATTGAAGTAGAGGTTTCCAGTTCACATCCCGGTTAAGTTCGTATCGAACACCACTGTCGTGGGTCCTAACTAAATAACCAGCACTGGTTCGAGCTATTTTACACTGTAGTTTGTTGAGAATCAAAGGGGTTGCTCTTTTGGCCCCAGTTTGTGTGTGTTGTCAGTTTACTGCCATGTCACTCTGCTGTATACTCCCTTTGTGTTGGCAGAGTGCTACCTCCCGACGAGGCGCTATCTCTGATCTGGGATCTGTGCAACCTGCTGATAACCTTTGAGCATGCTATTCTATGTCTGCTTTGGGCACATGATGAAAAGCAAAGTCTCGAGAGTGGAGGAGAAAGGAAAGTGCTCGGCGGGCGTACCCTTCCAGTGACATTATCTCAAGTGAGACTTACTGCAAGTGGACAAGAACGGAGGGCAAAACAAAAAAGAAAAAAAAACATTGCAGGAAAACTCACGATAACATTGATCAAGGAGACAAATAGCATCCTCCCACAGAGTCGTTCATCATCACTTTGCTGTGCAACTAAAAAAACCCCCAGAAGGGTTCTAAAAGATAATGCCAGTGTGTGCCAAATACTTAACACTGATTACGGTATGGAATGAGCGCATTTAGAACCCTCTGTCTCTATCAAAACAATAGCCACTAAATGATCTCCAACATCTTTCTAAGTTACCTTTAGACACTCGGAGGGAAGTGTTAAAATATAAGGTGCACAAAATGCATCTTAATAATACGTAGCTCACTCGGCCACAGTGTAAGAATGGATGCGGTATGGTGGTGCCTGCTGGCCTAGTGGTCCAGGCGCATGCCACATATAGGCTCTGGCCTGACAGCGTGTTGCGTGTTCGAGTCCCGTTCATGACGACCTTTGCTGCGTGTCTCTCCCCTTTCTCTCTCTCCCGCTTTCCTGTCAGTCTTCACTTGATACTATCAATAAAGGCAGAAAAGCCAAAAACAAATATATATATATATATATATATATATATATATATATATATATATATATAAAAATAATAAAAATCACACCCGTGTGAACTGAGTGGTGCAAGGTCTTGTATAGCCTGATCAGCTGTGGTCTGACGTAATGTCAGTGACCATAGTAACCATGCTCATTTTTTTGGGTCCCACGTACAGGTACACACATACATAGACACATAGATACAGACAAAGCTGGTTGTTGGAGTGGTTTGCACCACTCAAAAAATAATAATGGATACAGTATGTACATTTCTGTGTGTCAAAAAGCTATCCACTTGTGTTTTGTTATTTGACTCCAGAACATTACATAAATTGAGGTTGAGGTCTGTGATGTGTGGCATATCATTTACATTGTTTTCATCCTTACCATTGGGTGACAGATGGGCGGGAACCCCTTTTGGTGTTAGCATTTATGTTATGCTTTAGCTATTGAAAAATAGCAGATCTACAAGCTCATAGCGCGCCACCCGGTGGCGCGCTACGAGCTTGTAGGTCTGCTATTTTTGAAAAATCGTGAAAATATTTATTTCAGAAAACTGGAGGATTTAGAAGATTTAGAATAAAATAAAAAGTCTTCTGAAGGAATATTTGTACCGCATTGAACTGAACTTGAACTTGTAGGTCTGCTATTTTTGAAAAATCAAAGAACGACTGACATAGAAACATAGCTTTTTCAGAAAACTGTCAGGATGTAGAAGACATTTTTAGAATCAGATCTCAGGTCAAAATGGGTTAAGAGATCACCATCATCGCAGTAGAAATAAAATACTGCACTTTGTCATAGTGTTACAGAGCATTACTCTGGACAGCTTTAAATGCTTTACAAATTAGTGTTCTCAATGTACTTCATTATATACATGAAGGCAAGAGACATAAAAGGAAACATTACCTCCTGCTTCTCACAGAACTCTTGTGAAGTCTATAAAAATGTCACTTTGTGACAGAAGTCCTCATTAATCCTGAGCATAATCCATTAATGGAACTGAGCAATGTTCATTTTTATTTATAGCAACGTTTCTTTCTTGCTTACTGTTTGACAGCCTGGGTCTAATATATAGGCCTATATTAAAAAAAAAAAAAAAAGTAACACGTGCGTACAATGAACTGTACAGAAGGAGAACACGTGGTTCCCCGAGTGACGTGTATTTGTGGTATTGATACCTATTGGTCTCGGGGACTGCCCGTAACTCCGACATTCCATTAGTCCGACTACGTGGCTTTCTTTTCTTTCTTTTCTTTTTTGTCTGGCTTTCGCCTTTTTTCTTTTTAGGGATAGATGAAAGTAGGCTGACAGGAAATGGGGAGAGAGATGGGGGGGGGGGGGGGGGGTGACACGCAGTCAAAGCCGTCGGGATCGGGAGTCGAACCCGCGGCACACTGCCAGACTGGAAAAGGTGTCCATACAGCTACACCAGCCGCACCCGGGGCAAATACGTGGCTTTGCGTGCGTTTAGGGACAGATTACGGACAGGGTTAGCACTGCGCGAGTCGGACCAACGTGAGCCGTCGGAAAACAATGACACGGCACCTTGGTCTCAGTGTTTGTAAGCCTAATTTAAATTGCAAAACATGTGAATAAATGGGACCAAATGTTGCGCCTGAGGTATTGGGGTTTTCCTTTCACATCACAATGTTTAAGAAACCTTTAACCACACCTTTTTAAGCGGTTATATAAATTGTAATATTATGATACAAATATAGAATGGGTGATGATGTGAACATGTGTATAGCAATGAAGTAATTTTCCTTGACCTTCAGGACTTCTACCTGAAACCAATATAATAACGTGAACCAAAAAGCAAACAAAAGTTTGGGAATTAAGCACAGGAGACAGAACTAGACATTATTCAAACCAATATATATGTATTATGTATATTGTATTGTCAGCAGGTCAGGACATGTCATGATTGTGTTCATATTCGCATGCTCCCCCATTCCCTTTTTCTTAGTCCATTTCCTGTTCCCCATTCCCTATTTTTTAGTCCATTTCCTGCAGCAATAACAACACATGAGTGAATTCCAGTGGACTTGTCCCCTTCAAAGCACACTGATCAAGAGCGGATGGGATAGTGAAAATCTTAAAAGCCATTCAGAGCCAGTGACCTCGTTAATCATTTTAGCCCGTATCACTGGAGACACTCCACCATTACCCGCACGCACGCACACACGTGCACACACACACACAAACACACCTTAACCCATTTAGACCTGACGCCGCATCTGTGTCACATTATAGCGTTGTAACCACTTTCGGCACAATTTTAAACTTCAGCTATTGAAAAATAGCAGATCTACAAGCTCATAGCGCGCCACCGAGTGGCGCGCTACGAGCTTGTAGGTCTGCTATTTTTTTTTAATCGTGAACATGTGGTGCAAATCTTTGAATATATTTTCTTTCAGAGCGTTTTAAACTCAAATAGTTGCTTCTGGGGGAGGTCCCTGGAACCACATATTTTGAGATGGGGGTCCGTGGCTCAATAGAGATAATTCCGGGGGTCCTTGACATGAAAAAGGTTGAGCACCACTGACATAGAAACATTGTTTTTTTGAGAAAAATGTTAGGATTTAGAAGCCTTTTTTTTAAATTTCAATATCAGGTCTAAATGGCTTAAAGGGGACATCTGCTATGGCCTTAGATGTTTTCATGCCATTAAATATACTGTGGATAACGCACCAGCTTTGAGCAGGCTTTAGCTTTTAGCGCCTCTTCACCCGGGGCACATTGCTTACATGGCGGAACACAGTATTTCCCTTGGAAAGAAAAAAAAAAACACTAAAAACAAGGAACATAACCCGGCTTATTCATTGGAGAGTTTCGGCTATTATGAGAAGAGTCTTCTGTAAAGATGTACTCTATCCTCTTACAACTAAAACAGCCCAGATAAATAAATAAAACCATGGCCTACTGTCGCTTTGCCCTCCGAGCATGGGGCTAAAATCACTGGTAGCACATTGACTATTCCCCAGATGTGACAATTTAGGAGCATAGATCACATGCTGCGATGGGGGGGGGGGGGGGGGGGGCTGTTTCCTGTAGGACATACAGTACAGTACCATACAGTACTGTACACTACAGCAGCGGTTCCCAAAGTGGGGTCCGCGGACCCCTAGGGGTACGCGACGCATATCCAGGGGGTACCCGAAATAATTCCCAGATTTCTTTTTTTTTTTTTTAACTTTTTTTAACATTAACATTTTGTTTATCTACGTGGTCATTTCTGCCAAGTTGCGCAATAAACTTATTTTTTTATGTTGTTCATTGTGTTTCTCCCATGTTTGCTTTGGGCCAATAGCTGACATGATTACTAAAACTACAACATCAGGACGCATGCTGCAGAAACAACAAAAAGACTCGGGACACTTGAAAGGTTTCTGCGGCCGCTTCAGATGAGGGGGTACCTGGAAAAATGTCTACCCCAAAAAGGGGTACCTGGTCCAAAAAAGTTTGGGAACCCCTGCTGTACACAAGTTGTTTGCTGTAGGACATACCGTACCGTACAGTACTGTACACTACAGTACTTTAAGCAACGGCTGAACTTGTTTGCTCTCGGAGTCTTGGATGTTTATCCATCCAGTCTCCGGCTCCCACCCGGATTAGTGGGAAATCTATTAGCCAATTTGAAAAGGGGTTAGCCCTATCGGACACGTTTCACCTACGCTATCTCTCCAGGAAAAGAAACCCATCAAAGAATCTTGAGGGTGTACCTACCGTTTGGCTTGCCGTTTTCCCAGGTAATTAAAAAAAAGGCCGATGCCAGCCATATCACCCTAACAGTGCAGAGGAATTTCATTGTCAGCTTTGCAAGGTGGTTATGAAATTGGTTTCTGTACTCCATAGTCTTTAAAAACGTTAATATATCGACCCTCGTCACAAAGCTGGCTTTGAGTTGCATTTGTAGGCAAGGGGTGGTGCTATCCTGGGCTGATGAGTCGATCGTTAAAAGGTCAGGGGCACACAATAGAGGACAGCTTGTGCCGCCACCTCTCAACAGGACTCACTTCATCTCGTTTACAACTCAGTGGGCGCAGCTGACCGCGCTCGCAGTGCTACAGTTATGCAAGGGAATGTGACGCGCAGCTAACAAATAATGGCAACTCGAAACATACACAATGCACTTGCTAGAGGCTATAGAGCTGGCCCGATATAAAGGATTTGTTTTGTGATGCAAATCTTTCCAAGGATGCCACATTTTTTCAGGCGGTATTGTCACGCAGCGAGGAGTCTTCAGTCTAATGGCATCACCTTTAATGAGGCAGGGCTTCGTGACACGCTCCCATATTCTTGTCCGGTGATATACGAACACTTATCATAAACTCCTTTTTCAAAACACAGCCATAATGCCTGAATGAGTGCTTCACAGCAGCGACGGCGGCAAGTATGGAAATGCTGGTAACGCAGCATATAGAGAATCTCAAGCAAACGCTTGAAAAACAACACACTTCTCAGCTGCCTGCTGGCTCAGCCCTTTTAGTCCACAGGCCATATTATGGTCCTACCGTATGGGAGCGCAAGGACGTGGGTTCCAATCCAACTTGTGTCTTATTGCCTCCCGAGTCTCTCCTCTCTCTTTGCCCTTGGTTTCCTGTCTCTCTCTTACGCTGACTGATATTAAATAAATACAGCATTAAATTAAATATATTGCACTGCAGTACACAGTGGCTGCTATGCTCACGCACCTTATTATCTCAGGCACTATGTGTAATTTCTCTTGTGGAAAAGAGTCCCCCCTTGGTTGTACAGCCTGTAAATAAGATAAGAGGTTGTGCCGTTTGTGAAACAAGCTTGTAAATAATCTGGGAAGCCCTTACTTGTATTGTAAATACGATAAGAGAGACCCTACAATTGTGCTGTTTGATTGTGGAACAAGCTTTTACATTTTCTTTCTTGCCATAATCTCCTAACCCCCCCAACCCCCTCTCTCTCTTCTTTCCTCTCTTTGTTTTCTTGGAATAATAGCACGATGGGAACTATATGCACAATAAACGAATTTCACACACTTTTTTACTTGTAAAACTGTGATGTGACAATAAAGATGATTCCTATTCTGAAACCTAAAAGCTTTCTTTTTGCCCTTGGTTCCCTGTCTCTCTCTCTCTACGCTGACTTTATTAACCAGTGTACTACAGTGTTAGTTGTTGAGGAAACAGCTACTGTATTCTCCTCTCTCTCACAGAGAAGATATACAGCACTCGGTTTCAACCCTTTCATCAAATATACCAAAGTCTATTTTGGAGTACTGGTCTCTTAATTCAGAAGGACTTATATTTACATGCCTGCTGCTTGCCATCAGCAACGCCTAGTCGCCTCGTCATTATAATCATAATCATCGTCGTATAATGACTTGAAGCTTCCAGAGAAAAGGGCTTTCCTACCCAGGAAACTCTCAAACGATGGCTGTGGTTGTTATAATTTTACGCCACAGGCTGCAACGTTCTCTCAGTCTGTGTTAACACATTTTAGGCGGGAACCCCTTTTGGTGTTAGCATTATGTTATGCTTTAGCTATTGAAAAATAGCAGATCTACAAGCTCATAGCGCGCCACGAGCTTGTAGGTCTGCTATTTTTGAAAAATCGAAGAACGACCGACATAGAAACAGCTTTTTCAGAAAACTGTCAGGATGTAGAAGACATTTCTTTGAATCTGATCTCGGGTCAAAATGGGTTAATTTAACTCTGGGAGTGCACAAATGTAACCAAGGGCACATTTCACGAGATCTTTTTTACAGTGTACACTCCAAACGATATACCACCTATCAAAGCTGAGCCATAGCCCACAAACCATGTTCCATGATAAATCTCTGAAAACAAAACAAAAAGATAGAAATGCCTTTTCTACTCTATCGAGTTGCTTTAGGGAGAAATCAGAGCCTCACCATATTTAGTGACTGGATTTAATTAAAACCGCTGTACACTGCAAGGCAGTACTCTAGTTGGCTAAATTGATCTTAGAATCAAATTAGCCCTTAATGTCTGGGTTTATCACATTCATAGGGCTCTCGGAACAAGAAGCCCACGATTTAATTGCCATTTCGCCGTATTTGCTGTATTCCGTTCCCCCATAAAAATGTCATCATTGTGTCATTCTCTGCTTTTAACCAGTGAGCGGATGCTGTGAATTTGTGTTTTTTTTTTTCACTTTCCACTTTTTTTTTTTTGACACAAAGCGAATGACCTACTTTGGGATTTATAGTCATAAAACTGTAGAATGTACTGATAGGAAAAGTGAAGGAAAGGAAAAAGACCCCCTCCCACCTGAGAGTGACTCTCAGTCCCCCCCCCCCCCCCCCCCACCCCCTGTCCCTGCCTTACCTATTTCACCCCGTTTCATTTTCATTTTCATTGCTAGCTAGCCTTTTCATTTCCCTGCTTTTTTTTAATTTGATGTGAGTACCTCTGGCCGTGGCCCGTCTCCATCTTGATCGAGCTCTTAACACATTGCAACCGGGAAAGCATCCATGTCATTTTAGATTTCTTTTTTTGAGTGGTGCAACCACTCCCAAGGAACAGCAATGTCCGTGTTAACCTATTAGTGGCAATGTCCGTGTTAACCTATGTGACTATATGAGTACCAGTAGGGCAAAAGTGGCGCTGTTGTGCCAGAAACAAAGAGAGAGAGATAGTGCTGCACTGTTGCCTGCTAATGAGAGAGCGAGAGGGGGGGGGCAGGGGGAGAGGGGAGTTGCACCACTCAGTTCACATGGGTGTGATTTATTTTGCGTTGGGTATTCCAAAAAAGTGTGTGAGAAGTGAGAACCAGAGCCACTATAGTTTTGGAAGGCCTTTTGTAGAGTCGCGGCCTCGCGGGCCTTGACCGGTTAAACATTGATATAATGGCGTCAGAGAACATGGAGGCTCATCTGGGAAGAGTGTTAGTGACCTCAGGTGATGCTGAGCACCTGCATTGGCTCTCAGAGGAGACGAGAGGAGTGAGGAGCAGCTTCTCCCCTTTTCACACAACACTTTCAGACAGAGGTGAGCAGACCCACTTTCTCTCATAGCTGATGAATTCTCTTTTCTTTTTTTAACACTCTTTCTTCTCAGCGGTCCCTGTTGCACCTTTGATCATCGTCTATTTTTACAGTCTTTCATTGTCACGAAGAGGTAGCAGCAGATGCATACAACACAGAAAGGGAGAGATGCAGCAGCATGGGGGAAACCGAGCAAAGTCACAGTCGGTAGAAGGAAAGCACAGGGTGGGATTTTTTCCAGATTGATTGACATGGAGCTGTATGTTAGCATTCTTCTCTAATGCACTTTCCGTGTGTTTGATTGCCTTCAGAAAGGAAATGTCTCGTTTTGAGCTAAGCTTAGCACACATGCCTGAGCGGGCACCACACAGGCTTATTTAGGATTGCCACCGTGGTAGTCACAGCATGCCGAAAAACATCATAGATTTTGGGTTTTTTTCTCCCTCTCACCCGTTTCTTTGCTGATTGCTGTTTCTGTGTATTTGGCACGGACCCCCCCACGCCCCCCTGTGTTGTGTTGTGCAGACTGCACTGGAGGACGCCATGCTTTGCTTCGCTGTCTGGTCGAGCCAAGCCAAACGCAGCTTCAACATTTCCAAGGATTCATTTAGGCCCCATTTAGACTGCTAGTCACATCCAGTCAAATATGATTCAAATCAGATTTATTTCTCAAATCTGATCTTTTGGCCCGACCGTTCAACATTGCATTTGCAAGTGACCAGATCGGATCTGTCACAGATCTGCGTGTTCAGACTGTCTGCCAAATCCAGCATGAATCAGATCTGTACGTGCCACATCCAGATTGGAATCTGATTTGTTTAAATACGTCTAAACACAAACAAGTCACATACTGTACACGTCACATGGGATCTGATTTAGATCAGGTTACTGCATTCAGATGAGACGGATCTCCTGAAATCAGATTTGAATCAGATTTGACAGCACCTCTGAAAGTGGCTGAAGTCACATGGAGAAAATCAGATTCCATGTGACTTGTTTGTGATCTGGCTGCATGATTTAGACTTATTTAAACAAATCAGATTTCTCTTTTTGTCTCCACCAGGCCGAAGGCATGGGGAGAGAGTATGTTTTGCACTCCGTCCGTGTGTGTGTGTGTGTGTGTGTGTCCGTCCGTCCGTCCGTCCTTCCGTCCGTCCGTTACCAGCTAATCTCCGGCACCGTTAACCCGGTCGATACCAAACTTTGCACACACACTCCCTGGATGCCAACGATGAACCTCTGCCCCGCATTTTCCAGAACGGCCTGTTATAGCGCCACCATGAGGCAGCTTTTCATATTTTTTACCTAAAACTGCACCGATCTGCGTGAAACGTTGCATGCACACTCCCTAGAGGCCAAGGACAAACCTTTGACCTGCATTTTCCGCATCTGCCTTTTATAGCGCCACCAGGAGGCCGACTTTTGTAAAACACATTTTTAATCCTCCAGATTCTGTCCAAAAATCTCACAAATCGTTACACAGTATCTCTATGGTCGTGTGCTCAAGTCGGATCTGTCTGATATTTCATATTCCATCCTAATTGGCTATAATTGGCTTTCACAGTTTGCAAGATTGCCCCGTTTTGAACAAAAGCCTCAAATCATGAACGCAGCATGCAATTTACGTGAAATCTTTCACACATTTTCTTACTAGGCTGAGGTATATATCCCACCCTTTTCACATTGGCCTGTTATAGCGCCACCAACAGGTTGATTTTTGCAAAACACATTTTTGGAACAAAATGCCTCAAATCATCCAATTGCCATCAAAGGCAAACATGTTTATATTACTCCTAAACATTTTGCCAAACATCTCACACACTCCTATCCTCCTGGTGGAGACCTGTGCCCAGAAGGGCACTTTTTCTAGTTTTAACTTTGTTTAACAAATCAGATTTCAATCTTGATGTGGCACAGATCTGATTTATTGATTGATTGATTGATTGAAGTATTTATTGACAGTTTGCAGAATTACAGTACATTTTAAGGACAACTCAATATAAAAAACTGTTAACTGTGAGTGGACGACCAATAAAGCACTACGCTTGTTTACAAGAGGGTCCACCTTGTTCAATTCATCATAACATTTAGAGACATACAAATATACACTTCTATATAGCCAAAAAACAGGAAATCATCATCATAAAGGAGGTAAAAAGGGAAAAGAAAACATATACAGTGAGGGGAAAAAGGGGTGGGTTGGAGATTCAGATTTTACGGGGGCCAGTTTCGAATTGCAGCCATCCGTAGGTGCCCTTTGAGAGCGGTTTTGAAGGAGTCAAGGGATTTGCATGTCTTAATGACATTGGTAGGGCGTTCCACATTTTGGTGGCATAGGAGCGAAATTAATTTTGTCCCTTGTTTGTGCCAAATCTGGGTTGCACATGGTTTGTTGAGCTCCCTCTGGTGTTGTGGGTGTGGACTTCGTTGACATTAAGGAAGTATTTAGACAGGTACATGGGTGTCTTGGTGGTGTGTCGAATCTTGTGGACCAGACCCATTGCAAGGTGCTGTACTCTGTCGTCGACCCTAAGCCATTCCAGCCTGTCAAAGTGGGCAGGGGTGAGGTGGGTTCGGGGAGTGAGGCCAAGTAGTAGCCTGACCAGTTTGTTTTGGGAAGTCTGAAGCCTTGTTTTAACCCATTCTGGGCGGGAACCCCTTTTGGTGTTTTAACTAAGCATTATGTTATAGGCTACTTTAGCAATTGAAAAATAGCAGATCTACAAGCTCGTAGCGCGCCACTTGGTGGCGCGCTATGAGCTTGTATTTTTGAAAAATCGTGAAAATGTGGCACAAATCTTTGAATATTATATTCTTTCAGAAAACGTTTTATTTATTTCGACGTCAGGCCTAAATGGGTTTTAAGGGCCTTTGAGGTGCTGTGGTACCAAGAGGTGCATGCATTCAGGCTATAGATTTGGCTGCCAGTGTAAATTGGGCCTTAGTTATACCCTGTTTGGTTTGAGGACACCCATTGAATACAGTCAATTAGTTTGACAGCCACACAGGCTGTCATTTGATTTAATAGTAATTATTGCATATGATCTGTTCCTCAAATAGAATAATGATAGCTTATGGCGCTCCGCTTTGTATTGAACTGCAAACTGCATGTGATCTCCGGGTCCCACTGCACAATATATCTGCACAGTGTAGTACAACATGTCTGGTGAACAGTAACAAAGTCTTTTCTTAAATATACTATTAAAAAAAAAGAAAAGTATAATGGCCTTCATCACATATAATGCTGATGTTTTGCTTAGCCGACTTATTTTTTTCTTTTTAATGAAAAAGCATTTTCTTTTGCCAGTGGCTCAATTTACCTTAAAACGTGTTCAGCTAAAATGAGCCACTCATCATCTATAATGGGCCACTGGAGCTGCAAAGCAAAACAGAGTCATTTCTGATGAACACATGCGTGTGACTTTACATTGTATTGATAAAACAATGAATAGCATGCGACACAGTGTAACATTTCATTTAATGAATACAACAATGAACATTAACAACTTTAAGAACTGTTATGCAAATGTGAACTGCTGTGTTTTAGAGGAAATTCATGTGAGTAGTCTAAGTGCAGTGCATACTGTAGCAATCAACCACAACTGTGTGTGTGTGTGTGTGTGTGTGTGTGTGTGTGTGTGTGTGTGTGTGTGTGTGTGTGTGTGTGTGTGTGTGTGTGTGTGTGTGTGTGTGTGTGTGTGTGTGTGTGTGTGTGTGTGTGTGTGTGTGTGTGTGTGTGTGTCCACTCCTCAGTGTCATTGTGTCAATGGATAGATAGATGAATAGATAGTGACATGGCCAATCACACACACACACACACCAGCGTTCCAATCGTCTGAGCACTTTCCGTAGCACTTGTATTAACCTCGACGACCTTACAGGCGTATGCAAATGCCAAATGTATGTAATTTAGATAGCACTTTGCGTAGATATAGCACTCTATAGCCCCATATGTGCCCCTTCACGTTTTGTTTAGAAAAGGGTAAGAATCGTTCCTTATGGAAACATGCGCCGTTTCTGAACGGGGTGGGAGGGGCCCAGTGTGTGACCTCATCTCGGAGCTACAGAATGAGCGTAGGGAGAGGGCACATATGGGGCTAAGCACTCTATAGTGTATACTATACTGTATAGTTTCATTGTACATAATTTCTACTTTTAGACAGATGTTAGGCTCTTAGCTTGCCTATGATCCTTGATGACTACTATTTCTATACTTTGATGTATTACCATGTGTTGTTCTTGCTTACTGTAAATCGCTCTGGATTAAGAGCGTCTGCTAAAGGCCTGAATTGTAATCTACAGAGTAGGACTACAATACAACATTTCTACAGAGTCGGACTACAATTCAATGTACGTATCTGTCCTCCACACACCATGTTCCAATCTGGGAAGCAGTGATTCAAAGACCCTGTGACATCCAAAAAAGCCATTTATGTTGGCTACATAGTACATACTGTACACTGCTGCTGTGCTAAAGCAGGCAGCACAGTACAATCCTCAGTGTTAATGTAATTCAGAAGGTGTACAAATGGGTCCAGTGACAGTCGGTTCCATTTGTAAATACTCTCTGAGTTACAAATGGATGAATGAACACCTAGGACTTTACTGTATTGAAATGGTCAAGTTGTAGCATTATATTCCCCTGAATGCTTTGAATTTGGTGGCTTTTAAAGGATTAATGGACACTTACAGTCTTGCAACATCATTTCCAGATTTTGCATTTGAAATGGTTGATGTTTACAGCCTTGTATCAGCGGGTGCTTTTTATTTTTTAATAGTGATGTATCCCCGGGAGCTGAGCAATAAACACCAATTCCTTTAGGATGATATCTGTCCTTTGATCATGCTGTTGATGTTGAATTCAAGGGCGGGGCAGGCAAAATATACCGGCTGACTGACCGGGACACATACTGTATTGTTTATTTTTGATGCATGTTCCACCCAAACGCCTTCGAGTGCATCATCAAACACTCAGTTGACCATGGGCTAGGTGACAAAATATGATCTAAACTTAGTAAAAGAGTAGGTCCTAAAGGGGCAAGCCACCATTTCACACGGTAGTTTTTATTTTACACATGAAATAGAACATGGGACTTGAGATTATAAGGCGGCAGCGGT
Source organism: Electrona antarctica (assembly GCF_951216825.1). Classification (NCBI taxonomy): domain Eukaryota; kingdom Metazoa; phylum Chordata; class Actinopteri; order Myctophiformes; family Myctophidae; genus Electrona; species Electrona antarctica. The sequence continues at coordinate 41,093,249 of NC_136795.1, forward strand.
GGCCGAACGGTTTGCGGAGCAGTCTTGATACCGGAAGGTCGCCAGTTCGAATCCCCGGACCGGCATGTTAAAATTACCACCGCTGAAGTGCCCTTGAGCAAGGCATTGAACCCCAACCATGAAATGTTCTATGAGCAGGGCGTGGCTGTAAACAAGCATCTCGAGCTTAGTCCACTTACCCTGGGTAAACAATGAACTTTGCTTTTTGCTTTGCTTTACATCCTTCTCAAGAGGCAGTACTCCAATTCAACAGACTATTGCATTTCATTCCAATGATAAATAAAGATAAATGTCATTGATTGATTAATTCATTAACAATTATCTCTCGAATGTCTATGCTATTGTGATGGGTATAAAAACATCTTTGCGTGGACGAATATTCTAGGTATTATGAATTACTTTAGGAGAGAGTATTAATCTTGTGACACATCTGTCCCAAGATGAATGGACATTCACATTGTTCAGAGGCTCCCTGAGGAATGCACCAGAAACGGTGAGGTTTTCATTTTTGCAAAGTAAATATGTGTTGAAACACATCTCAAGAGTTGGAAATGGTGCTTGCGATATGTGCCGTGTCTGGCTGCCGGAGACCATTCTTATACCGCTTGTGTCAATCAGGTCCATAAGCCACTTATCTCGCAACCACCCCGTTCTTCCATTATCATTCAGTCTATTTTTGCCAGACCAACTCTCACACAGACCAACTGGGGCTCAAGAGGTAGAGCAGGTCGTCCAATGATCCATGTGTCGGCGGTTCAAATCCCGGCTCCTCCTGTCTACATGTCGAAGTGTCGTTGGGCAAGACACTGAACCCCAAATTGCTCCCGATGTGCTGGTTGGTACCTTGCATGGCTTCCGCTGCAATCGGTGTATGAATGTGTGTGTGAATGGGTGAATGTAATGCACACATCTATGTAAAGCGCCTTGGATAAAGGTGCTATATAAATGCACCGTTTACACAGAAAAATAATTAACAAGAAAAATGCTTAAAAGAATAAAGTAAAGCTATTTGTTAAATATACATTTGACCTCTTATTTAAGCTATTTTATACTATTTTGGAACCAAAGTATAGGGAATCGTTAGGAACCAGAATCAATAAGCAGAACTTTGAACTGGTTGGCGAAAGGGCCTTTCTGTGTGGAGTTTGCATGTTCTCCCCGTGTCCCCTAGGGTAGGTACCCTCACAAAAAACATGCAGTAATCCTGCTCACTAAACTGCCTCCCCCTGGCCAGCCGGGGCGCCTGATGGAGGGGAAAGAAACTGGTTGGAATAACGTGTTCCTTCCACGCGCTACGTCCAACCAGGGAAACTCCCCCCTGTCAGGTGTAAAGGAGCAACCTGGACACTCATGCATGAAGGAAGCATGAGTTCAAGTCCGTTGCTCTCCCCAGGCTAGCGGAGGGTGTGTAGAGCCCAGGATCACAATAGATAATTGCAAAATGGGTTACAAAATCGTGGGATAAAAAAATAAAAAAATAAGCAGTACTGGAATCGGCATCAGACAGTGACTCATACAAATCCTAACGATACCCATCCCTAGCCACCATGAGGCTGTGTGCTTTCAGAGGCATCCCAAACACCCGCTTGTACTGTTTCAAAGTGTGTTCTGCCTACTTGTAATTCAGATATCTTGTAATTAGAATCAACACAAAACACTAAACAACCTGACCAAGGCCATGTTGCATGCTAACCTTAATTGGAGCACGGCTTGTTTTTAACTTATTCACAAAGACTGCATAAACTGATATTCCTTTGCAACCAATAGGAATAATTGTCTCCACCAGGCCGAAGGCATGGGGAGAGAGTATGTTTTGCACTCCGTCCGTCCGTGTGTCCGTCCGTCTGTCCGTCTGTGAACAGCTAATCTCTGGCACCGTTAACCCGGTCGATACCAAATTTTGCACACACACTCCCTGGATGCCAACGATGAACCTCTGCCCCAGAATTTCCAGAACGGCCTGTTATAGCGCCACCAGGAGGCCGCTTTGTGCAAAACAAGTTTTTGGACAGTACACCTACAGATTTTGTCCAAACATCACACAAATTTGTACACAGTCTCTCTAAAGCCATTCAACGAAACAGGTCTTTCAGATTTCTCAGACTCCATCCTGATTGGCTAAGATTGGCTTCCAAAGTTCACAGGAGTTCTCAGTTTCAAACAAAATGCTGCAAATCATGAACACATCGTGTGATTTCCGTGAAATTGTGCACGCACATTCCCACTAGGCCGAGGAAGAAATGCCACGTGAACATTTTCAACTCGGCCTCATGGTGGCGCTATAACTGGCCGAAAAGTGTTTTTACCCTAACTGCACGGATCTGTGGATAACTCCCTAGAGGCCAAGGAAAAACCTTTGCCTGGAATTTTTCACATCTGCTCTTTATAGCGCCACCAGGAGGCCGACATATGTAAAACACATTTTCTAATATTACTCCTTCAGATTTTATCTAAATTTCACGCAAATCAGTACACGTGCTCTCCATAGTCATGTGATCAAGACGGGTTTGTTTGATTTCTCATAATCCACCCTCATTGGCTACAATTGGCTTCTAAACCTTTCAGGAGTAGCCCGCTTTGTACCCGTTTTGTACAAATCGCCACAACTACTCAACGCAGCGTCCAGCGACAGTTTTCAAATCAGCCTCATGTTGGCGCTACAACAGGCCAAGCCGCGTCTCTCACACACACACACACACACACACACACACACACACACACACACACACACTTATATATTACTCCTAAAAAATTTGCCAAACATCACACACACTGGTGGAGACCTGTGCCCAGAAGGGCACTTTTTCTAGTTAATGCACTGTATTTGTCTGCTGTCTGCTATTCTTCTCATGTATATTGCTTCGGAAAACAAAAACAATCAGAAAGCAGAACAAACAATCAAAACCCAGTGAAATGGCATTTCAAGTAGGCTAATCTAAATCCAACTTTGCTATTGCACATATTTCTGAGTGATAGAACAGGAAAGGCAGACAGAACTAGACTATTCATACAATTTTGCATGTTGTTTACAGTACAGTACTGTAGGTGCATAACATGACCAGGGGTGTGATCTAAACTGTTTTGTTATCTAGATTAAAGGTATATTCAGTGATTTCGCTTCATTCAAATATCACTTATTTTTTCTTTTTATTTGGATAATCCTCCCTACTATAGAGTGTGCTGACCATATAAGGAGTTCCTCCCTGTCCCCAGTGAGACCCTGGGGTCAAAAAACCCTAGTTTCAGTTTTGGTGGCGGGTGGCAAAGCCTTCATCCAATCAGGATGAGAGGGGCCTTCCTCCAATCATGTGTGGGGGCGGGCCTTGGTGCACATGCTGTTGCACTTCCCCCCACTGTAGAGCGTGTGCATGTGCACATTTTGTTACCGGGGCGGACTGGGTGGTTTTCCAAATCACCTAAATCACTGAATGCTCATTTAAGTTATTTTTCCTACTTATTTGTACGATATTCGCTCTTTCAAGTTGTGTTTGTTGGGTTCATTTTTCTCATGTGTAAAAATAAGCATTTGACTTATTTTCATTAGGATCAAACTCAAAAACCTGTCCTTAAAAGTAATTCCAATTGTCTGTTTGGTGTGTGTTTTTTTATTCTCTGCCTCTGCTTCACAAATCACATAACCTCCCAAATTATAGTTCCAAGCCAGGTGCTTGACCTGATTAATAAAATAGGCACAAGAAATAGTACACGAACACTGACTACAGTGCCGTGCACAACTGCACATGCTATGCCATGCAACGGCAAAAGGGATTTTGTATTGTCGTTTTCATGGCCATAATCTTAGTATTTTGTTTTCTTCATCCTCGCTCAATAAAGAGAAAGTCCTGAGCCATTCTTTTTGTTTCCATGGTAACCACCCAGAGCAGGTGAAAACACTCACCTAGGCCTTGGTAGATATAAAGAGGCTTGTTGGCAAGTTGTTGTTGTTTTCCATTTGTTCTTTTGAAAAGATGCATAGAACGGACGTATACAATATTATACGATGTACACATTTTGGATACATTTGAGACGTGTGTCATGATGCAGTGCTAGTGTACCTGTCCACCTTTTAACCCATTCTGACCTGAGATCAGATTCTAAAAATGTCTTCTACATCCTGACAGTTTTCTGAAAAAGCTGTGTTTCTATGTCAGTCGTTCTTCGACTTTCTCAAAAATAGCAGACCTACAAGCTCGTAGCGCGCCACTCAGTGGCGCGCTACGAGCTTGTAGGTCTGCTATTTTTCAATAGCTAAAGCATAACATAATGCTAACACCAAAAGGGGTTCCTTCCCGCCCAAAATGGGTTAATCATGGCTGCCGTGCAAGGCTGTCATTATCGAGCACGTTTTTCATTTCGCGTCTGTCCGTCATTTCATTTCTCTCCCACTCAGATTAAGTGATAAGAGTTTCAAAGTGGTTCTGACATGTAGATGATGGACGACGGCGAGTAAATAAGTCCCAGCGCGCCGGCTTGCGCTGCTCTTCAGACAGTAGTCTGGAAGCTAGACTATAAGTGCAACAGGGGTTATAATGTCTCTGGCTGGAGATGAAAGGAGACAGTTTTGACTTTGTCTCGGGAAACGAGCTCTATATATATATGAAAGCAGCGATGCGCGACGGCACTGCTTTCAGTGTGATGCTGATCATGAAATTATAGGAAGCACAAAATCAGACCATTGTTTCCCGACCGTCTGCCTTGATGCCTACATGAAATACGGAATATTTATAGCTATAAGCCCGATGCTCGATCAGGGTACCCAATCCCCCCCCCCCACCCCACACACACACACACACATCCGCTGCCTATTAAACCATTTTGACCTGAGATCGGATTCTAAAAATGTCTTCTAGATCCTGACTGTTTTCAGAAAAAGCTATGTTTCTATGTCAGTCGTTACAATTTACAATTACAATTTAGGCATTTAGCAGACGCTCTTAATCCAGAGCGATTTACATTAAGCAAGAACAAAAAGCATGGGAATACATCACATATATAAACAGCATTTTATCAAGAAACATGCGTAAGCTAAGAACGTAACTAGAATATCTATATATAATGACACTATACATATAAGCTATACATATATATTATACTATGCTGTACTGTTATTGTGCTGTCTACATGACATGCTATAAGTCTGTTTCAAATGCTATCTAAGTCTAAAAAAGTGCTGTCTAAGGGGGTTCTTCGATTTTTCAAAAATAGCAGACCTACAAGCTCGATGGCGCGCTATGAGCTACCACTCGGTGGCGCGCTATGAGCTTGTAGATCTGCTATTTTTCAATAGCCAAAGCATAACATAATGCTAACACCAAAAGGGGTTCCCGCCCAAAACGGGTTAAATTGCAGTGTGGAAGACAGCCTTCAAACGTCTCAAACAAGTATATAGGGAGGCTTGTGATGTTGATATATCCACGTACTGGAGCCGGTGAGTGATCGTGCAGCTCATTCCAGGATGTTACTATTAAAATGCAGGATGATGAAGATGGCTGTATACTGGGCTTTTTTTATATTCCGTGAACGGAGTCGGTAATTCTTCATGGTAATTTGTAGGCTGAGCTGTAAAAGAGATAATCCACCTTGAGACAGTTCTGGAGTCAAGCTTCGGTGGCCCCCCCGTGCACGCAGCGTAGTGTTAAACCATTTTGGGCGGGAAGCCCTTTTGGTGTTAGCATTATGTTATGCTTTAGCTATTGAAAAATAGCAGATCTACAAGCTCGTAGCGCGCCACCGAGTGGCGCGCTACAAGCTTGTAGTTGTAGGTCTGCTATTTTTTGAAAAATCGAAGAACCACTGACATAGAAACATAGCTTTTTCAGAAAACTGTCATTTTCAAACAGACATTTTTTAGAATCTGATCGCAGGTCAAAATGGGTTAAACCACAAGGACTATCTTGGCAATGTTAGACTTTACTCCCACATGCAGGAGCGTGACATAGTTGCCATTATGTAGAGACAAAAACAAGCAAAGTAATTGAAACGCCCCGTGAGTCACTACAGGGCGTTTCTGGTGCACTTCAGCCACATTACCCCCTGGCATCCATCCTATTTTGGGCAAATCTGATTTTTCTTTTGAAAGATGTCCACGAATTTTTGAGAACAGCTGATCTACAAGCTCACAGCTCATCACATCGCGATGCATTCTCAGCTTAATTGTGTATCGGCTTTTTGCTATATGTCGTACAAAGGTCGCCTTCAAGGTATACAGAGTGGGTATGTGTTTGGTCCGACAGGCGTTAGTCCGAGCCACGGGTGAGTTTTAACCTGCCACGGCATAGTTTTAACATGCCACGCACGTCGGGAGCCACGGGGGAGTTTTAACCTGCCACGGCATAGTTTTAACATGTCACGCACGTCGGGAGCCACGGGTGAGTTTTAACCTGCCATAGGTTAGTTTTAGCCTGCCACGGCATGTCTGGAGCCACGGGTGAGTTTTAACCTGCCACAGGTTAGTTTTAGCCTGCCACGCATGTCGGGAGACACGGGTGAGTTTTAACCTGCCACAGGTTAGTTGTAACCGGCCACGCATGTCGGGAGACACGGGTGAGTTTTAACCTGCCACAGGTTAGTTGTAACCGGCCACGCATGTTGGGAGCCACGGGTGAGTTTTGACCTGCCATAGGTTAGTTTTAGCCTGCCACGCATGTCTGGAGACACGGGTGAGTTTTAACCTGCCACAGGTTAGTTGTAACCGGCCACGCATGTCGGGAGCCACGGGTGAGTTTTGACCTGCCACGGGTTAGTTGTAACCGGCCACGCATGTCGGGAGCCACGGGTGAGTTTTAACCTGCCACAGGTTAGTTTTAGCCTGCCACGCATGTCGGGAGACACGGGTGAGTTTTAACCTGCCATAGGTTAGTTTTAGCCTGCCACGGCATGTCTGGAGCCACGGGTGAGTTTTAACCTGCCACAGGTTAGTTGTAACCGGCCACGCATGTCTGGAGCCACGGGTGAGTTTTAACCTGCCACAGGTTAGTTGTAACCGGCCACGCATGTCGGGAGCCACGGGTGAGTTTTAACCTGCCACGGGTTAGTTGTAACCGGCCATGCATGCCGGGAGCGACGGTGTTGTCGGACTAAGGCCTGTCGGACTGTTAGTATGTCTAACCAACGTACGTATGCACCCTATACTGTATATAGGGCTGAAGTGGTTGATACCAGCCTCTCCCTCTTTGTGTCTCTTTGGATCGAATGCAAGGCACCATTACATGGTCAAACACAACCGTTTCAGAAGAGAAGACAAACATCCATATTTAATGGCATTGTTTGTTTCTGTTTCTCTTTTGTCTCCAGAGTGCCATCATCATCTCGGTTAGCGTATGCATGGTATGGGGTCGTCCGATGCCAGCTGAATTTTTCATGGAGCAATCTGTGGTTCTTTTTATGTGAACGCGTTCTCTTAAGTACCGCAAAATGGAGCGGTTTAACCAGTTGAACCCGAGCAGGGGGCTGGAGGAAGTGGGCTGAGTGTGTGGGAGGTGAGGTCTCCGCTTGAGAGCGTGCATGTAGCGGTTAGTGAAATCTGTCAAAGTGACGCTCATTTGGTCCAACATGGAGATGTGGTTTAGGTTGGAGATTATAATGTAGTGTGTCTGCTGCTCACGGTCTCACAGCTGAACCTAATTAGTCCAAAGCAACGCGTCGTTTGCTTGAAGATCAGTTCTTGAAACGCTGTGGTGTCACCAGTCGTCGAAAAAAGTACCAAGATATTTTGCTTATCAATATTGCAATGTAGAAACAAAGTTACAAGTAAAAGTCCGGAATTCAAAATTGACTTGAGTAAAAGTACAAAAGTATCCGTATCAAAATACTTAAATGTATCGTGCTTACCAAAGTAAAAAGTACTTGCAGCATGTCCCATTTCAATGCGACATTGTGAGCTTGTAGATCTGCTATTTTCAAATGGCTGAAATGTATACAGTACTATAAGGCTGAATTGGTTACTGTTAATGTTTTGTGATAATAAACAAAATCTACACGGTATAGATGTTGGTAAATCTACAAGGTATAACTAGTAAGTAAAGTTTTCAAATAATTGTGGAGTAAAAAGTACAATATTTTGTCTCTGAGCTGTAGTGGAGTAGAAGTAAAAGTACAGAAAATTGGAAATACTCATGTGAAGTACTTGAGTAAATGCTACTTTACACCACTGGTGTGGACACATTGCTGAGGGAATATGTGGAAATGCCGATTCAGAAACGGCACATTGTATAGCATTCACATTTATCACATTGCACATGCATTTGCACGTGCTTGCGCCAACACACACACACACGCACGCGTGACGCGCACACACCCACACACAGTACACACACACATACACACACACACACACACACGCACACGCACACGCACTTGCACCTGCGCACACATTTAAATTCCAGTGTTTGGTTTGCCAGGTGAAGAAATGAGTTTGGGCGGCGGTGCTGACAACTGTGCTGTAGCGGAATAAAGCATCATTTTCAGTGAGGATAAAAGAGCAATGCAATTTCTGGGCAGCAAGAGGAAATAAAATATTTAGTCCATGGTTTTGTATCGATGCTAGTTTAGTCCATGGTTTTGTATCGATGCTAGTTTAGTCCATGGTTTTGTATCGATGCTAGTTTAGTCCATGGTTTTGTATCGATGCTAGTTTAGTCCATGGTTTTGTATCGATGCTAGTTTAGTCCATGGTTTTGTATCGATGCTAGTTTAGTCCATGGTTTTGTATCGATGCTAGTTTAGTCCATGGTTTTGTATCGATGCTAGTTTAGTCCATGGTTTTGTATCGATGCTAGTTTAGTCCATGGTTTTGTATCGATGCTAGTTTAGTCCGTGGTTTTGTATCGATGCTAGTTTAGTCCATGGTTTTGTATCGATGCTAGTGAATTTCAATGCAACTGTTAAGCCACGACGTATTTCTTTCTTTCCGCTGAAATAATAACATCAACAGTGACATAAAACAGTGGTTGCCACTTGCCAGACGTTGTCATGTCAAGGACCCCCAAATCGACATTTATTTGGCCCCTATTTGAAAACATACAGTATGCCAGGGACCCACATAAGAGAAGGTTTTCACGGCTCTATAGCTGTGATTCTCAACCATTTTAATTTCAAGGACCACCAGTGTCATATGCATTAGGACTCGGATCCCCATTTAATGGCATTTCTTATCTCTGGGACCCCAATTTATATTGTAAAATCACTGTTAATTTCACTCAAACCCATAAGGGTCCATTTGGTTCCTAACTAACATTTAGCTGGAGACTCCATGGAACTCCCTCAAGGACCCCTGTGGGTCCCCGGACCCCACTTTGAGAACCAATGACATAAAATAATCACTTTTCTCTGCCATGCAAATAGTTTGAGTTTGCGGTTTAGCATTAAATAAATTATGAAGATAGCTATCATAATACTGTACGTAGTACAGTATGTATATATGTATATATGTATGTATGTATGTATGTATGTATGTATGTATGTATGTATGTATGTATGTATGTATGTATGTATGTATGTATGTATGTATGTATGTATGTATGTATGCTCAGTTCATTTGATAAATACAAATGTTGTCCTAAGACTTGGTAATGGCTTGGCCAGATTAAAAGTAAACTGGTAAGATGTTTTATGTGTAAATAATGAATGCATTGCAAATGTGTACATACATTTTAACCATGCACAGTTGCAGACGAGAAACTACTGTGCATGTGCTGCATATTGACTAACCTGTAATATAAAAAGATCTAAGAGCAGCCTTGACAGACTAACAGCCCTGCTAGCTACACCAGCCCACATCGCCATCATTAGAGCCTCACACTCTCGCTAGAGACGTTACAAATAAGAAGAGTATTAATAGTGCCAAAGTGGAGCGGGCATTGTTGTTCATACGTTAAGCAACGAGAAAAGTTTTATAAGTGAACTAAAGTAAAGTACCACGATTCAAAAGGTTTGGCCTAAGGCCTCACTCACACGGTCACAACAGATTGATGTATGCTTGTTGTATACAAAGGGTGTGACACAGCTTGCCCCAATGCATTTCCAATGGGAGTCACATGGTTTGACACAACATTTGTGTTGTATGAGGGGGAGGGGCGCAGTCGAAACACAGCCAAAAGCCATACAACAGCTTGTAGTCCAAAATGTTGTATCAAACCATGTGACTTCCATTGGAAATACATTGGGGTGGCCATGACACTTACAACATTCATACAACAAGCATGCATCAATGTTTTAAAGGTCTGAGTGAGGCCTAAGGGTGGTGCTAGAGGAAAGGCCATGTTGTTACCTAAGGGTTCATTCTCCAAGGAGCATGAATGCGTTCAGCTCAGCATGTTTCACAATGGACAGTCGGCCCATTACAGCTTGAGCTACGGTACTGTATCCTGGGTGACATACGTTAGTCCGACGTACTAATAGTCCGACATACGTGGCCGGTTAAGACTCACCCGTGGCCGCCCTCCGCGTGCGGTTAGTGTTATAGGTTAGGTTTTGGAGTAGCTAGACTGGACTGTTAGACGTCGGACCAAAGATATGCACTCCTGAATCTTGTGTGCATGCAGAGGTTTTATTATGGTGGTGGCGCTACAAGAAAGTGGTCAGGAGGTGCACGCACATCCCGGGTAAATTCAACGGGTGCTCGAACAAAAAAGAACAGACTGAAAAAGGAAGAATAAGTCTGCACACCGTTTTGAAAGCCCCCCCAAAAACCTTATTTACCAAGGCACCGGGGTAAAAACACAACGTTTCGGCCTCTGTGGCCTTCGTCAGGTATCAGGCGCTACAAGAAAGACCATGGGTTCACCACCAAAATACAGGTTCATCCTCAGGTTCATCCCCCAGCACAGCACATTTCAGTAGCGTTCGAGATACAATGTCGTGTGTTATTAGACCAGACCAAAGTGGATGGACGGACCAATTACCGACACGGATCCTTGCCCAGTAGTGGAGGTAAACATTGTGTTTACTGGTCAACACAGTATAAAATAGTACATTGTCTTCTTAAATGTGTGTAACAAAATGTGTAGTTGCACCTTAATTGACACCCTGGCACCCAATCTCTTTTTTTTGCACACAGTAAAAAGTCTTCAGTATTTCTCAGCATGTAAAAATGGACCCGGGCAATTTGCGTCTATTTATAGTCTCTCTGTGTTAAATTAACACCGAGGATATTACTGTGTATAATGAAACACGCCCCCGGAAATGTATTTTTTTCCAAGAGTGAAAGTGAAAGAACTGTTTGTGTGTGTTGTATACGTGTATGTGTGCAACCAAAGGGAGGTGGAACAACGTGGCTCACAGGTCAGATGGCAATGATGCCAGAACCTCCCAAAAGGTCACGTGTGTCATTTCTTGATTCCCCCCCCCCCCCCCCCCCCGTTTATAAAGGGCATGTGTTCTTAGGCCGTGAAGGACAGCGAGACGCGAGGGAGAAGGTGACCTTGAGGTCGTCGGTTCACCCCTGACTGTAAGAAGTACTCTCTGCCGAGAACTCGGCCAGCGTTGAGGCGGAAAGAGGCCATGCTCTTTGATTCCAAATCACTGGCGCTGTGTGCCAGGTCCAGCGGATATCACTTCACAGCTCACCCGTCACTGAAACATCCACTCTAGCCGCAGACTAATTGCTGCAAAATGGAAGTGGCCCCGATAACCTGACTCTGCTCACATCAAGCCATGGCATATTTATCTTTAATTGGGTGCAAAGAAATTTTAAGACCTCGATCTGTGCTCCATTTTAGATGACATTTAACCACTCTGAGTCTCTGACTGGCACTTTCTTCACATTTTTTATCCACAACATTTCACAAGACGAGACCAAGCTATCGAGACAGCTATCAAAAGCACTACTCCACATTCTGGTAATGACTTCACTGGATCTTTTCTGAAACCTTTGAAATGGCGCCGCTCAAAGGGAACGGCTGTTATTTAGATTGGACTTTAGTTAAAAATATGTATGCCATGCGATAATTGCATGGAAGAACACTGAATGTAGGCCTACATTATGTAAGAAATGTCCCTCAAACATAAAAGAGAGGCATGTATGATGTTGTCATGCTGTCAGCCTGTCAGGCAGAAATGTTGCATCTCCATAATTCATATTTCCATAATTAAAATTTCTTTAATAAATTAATGTCCTATTTTAAGTGTAGTGCAACAGTAGGGGAAATAGCTGGTCCACAACCTTGTCAGTCACGATGTAATCTCTCAAGACAGATTCAAAGCTCCCCAGCTGAATCTGTCGGCAACTCCCGTTGCAATGCATAGGGCAGTATTATGCGTGTCTTAAGTACCAGGTCTTATGACTTAACTTAAGACCTGGAGGCGTGGTCAATGCTGTTTGGCCACTCAGAATAGCCAAATGGCATTGATCACGCCTCCAGGTCTTAAGTTAAGTAATAAGACCTGGTACTTAAGACACGCATAATACTGCCCATAGAGTTGTTATTAGGAATGTAAACAAAGGAGCACTGCCGGAAGAGGAGGGCTGAAGGAGTGTAAACGGGCCGACATCCGGTCTCCAGGTGGGGAATTCGACGATGCAACCAGAGGCAAATTCAAAGGATCCCCCCCGCCCCGCCTTTTTTGCCTATGGATTCCCATGATTGGTCACGATGCAACGTGTTGAGCTTGAGTGTTTTTGGTTGTTTTTTTTATTTTATTTTGTTAATTCAGAGTTCTCATCTATAATGACGTGCCCAAAATAGGGATGCCAGGTTGAAAGTGGTTAAGCTTTAATATTATAAATATTTAGTATTAACAAGAGCTTGAGACTAAATAAGTACATTGGATCCATTGGAAGTTAACACAGGTTCCTTTTTTCCATTTCCTGAGAAGTATTGAACAGTTATGGATGTACAACAGCGACAATAGGCTGTGTCATATAGTCATGTATGCATCTTTTATGATAAGGCTGTTGCTTTTTATGCTTTGGCATCAAACGATTTCACACATTCTGTATCTAAACCTTAAATCAATCTGTTTATATAGTGCACTGTATTATGAGAGAGAGAGAGAGAGAGAAATAAAAGGAAACATGGCTAATCCTATGTTGGTTTTTTTTGTGGACGGTTCAGTACAGTTATCTCTAAGGCCATTCAGCTGCAGGTTACTGATAACAAGCAAACACAATACAGAGTCCAGATGATTATCTTACAAACAATTCAGAAATTTGAGGTTTACAATTTCCTGTTGTTTTTCCACAGACATGTTTTTGACACTGATAATGAAAAGGGCAAAAAAAAAAAAAAAGAAGAAAAAAACAATCTTTACAGAAGCAGAGTCAGCACAGCTGTTAATTATTTTGTCCTCTAAGGCATTGGCCTTGGGGAGATATTTGGAGGGGAAAAAAGGCTATTGTTCAGCATAATATGTGGGGCAGATTTTGTTAATTGCGACAGAAATTACAGCAAATCCAGGCAGTATAACCACAACCGGCGTGTGTCATTTCAGCAATATTGACGTTAGTTTAAAGACCTCATCCGATAACTGGCTTATTTGGACAGTTTTCCAGGTGGATTTGAGAGGGGTACAGTACACACAAAACATATTCTTTGACGTAGTTATTGGCCAAACAAGGCGGTAATGAGCCCATCATTTGTCGAGCAGGTGGTCTACCTCCGCTTGACGTGTGTGCCGTTGTTGGATGCCTTGTGCGTTTGTTTTTGCAGCAGTAGTTTCTTAAAAGTGCTGAAAGATATAACTATGGCACACAGACTGACAGATATTCAGAGGCTCCTGAGCAGCACCTCTATCACAGAAGGCACCAATAGCACACGGCGCCTTGGAGCATAGCTCATTCCAGCAGAGATGGAGTGTAGATAGAGGGAATGCAACATGCAGTCCGGAGGCATGCGGCTCATCTCTGTCACGGACAGGCTAAATGACAGGAAGGAGACGGGTCTCTCCGTCCCCACTGACTGCACTGGCACTACAGGCTTCAGCAGTGAATGCTTCCCAAAACGGTGTGTCCAGGTGCACCCTGGGGATTTTTGTGACAACCACAGATTATTATTGCAATATTATGCAACTTATCAAGAATTGTGATTTTATTTATTTACTATGTCAGTACCGGCTTGTGCACACTCAATTCCCAATGCAGTGGCCAATCCACCCCCCCCCCCCCCCACACACACACACACACACACACCTAAAAAATAAAATAAATGTGTACTTTTTTGTGCCTTGAGATTTTGACTTGCCCATTAGTGTGCCTGTCATCTTGTGCACAAAAAGTTAGGACCAAGAAATTCTGCAAGAGAGTGTGAATGTGACATGATGACATGTGTCTCATTAGCTCAGCCGATTAGTTGAAACAACTCTACCTCTTATTTAAGGTGGGCAATGCTTGCTAACCTACATACAGTAGTCAGGGTCCAAGTGATCAGGTTAATTGAAGAAAATATTTCATGGCTTTTTAAAAAAATACATAATTAGTTAGGTTAAAGTCATAATATATTGCAGTTGCCTGCATAACATGTTCTCCCTAAGTGGGTTTCTACCAACAACTTCCTCCAAACTGTTCAAAACATCACTGGCTTGCTGTTGTTTATCTTTGGATAAACAGCAATTTCAAGTTTAATCACAACTCGGGGTACAATAAGGAGCTACTTTTTTCAGTAGCAATGTCTGCCTCGTTTAATAAAGCAAGACATGCATATTAAATTATTCCAATGTCTGGCATGAAGCATGAATAATTACCAGTTATGTTGGGGATGATTTGACAACATGACCACTAGACTGTGTGTGTTCCTGTCACAAGCTGCACATTAAAGCTGCATTGGCCTGAAAGTAATCTGTGCTGTATGAAGCCTTCATATACACACTAGCCTGGGAAGCATTCCTTTTCGGGTTTATGATCCAGTCGGGAGCGGAAGGTAACTTACGGCATGTTGTAGTCACTGATTTGTAGTCATCAGGCAGGAAACCACAAACCTTAATCAGAAGTACTCAAAACTCCTTGTGATCAAGGGCATCGTAATTTGAAGGCCTACCCAATAAAAGGCGTATGAATCTGACATGTTTCAAGTACGTCTTGGAATAGTTCGTTTTTTTATATCCATATTTTATTCCAACTCGTAGCGACTGGCGAGACTAAAAACAAACGGGGTTGACAAAACATAGCAACACCGAAAAAGCTGGAAACCACAATCGGGAATACGTCTTATTTGTATTATTATTTTACGATCGGGTCTAGACCAGATCACATGGCGATTTAGAAACACGGAAAGCCTGGTGACGCGAGGATATCTACACACGGATGCACTACTGACCATGGAGGCTGTTCATGTTGTTGTTTTTTGCCACATCCTTTGCCAAGCATCAAAACGTACTCGACTCAATAATAATATTCATCCTGATATACTCTGCGACTGGCTGCCAATGCTAAATATACTGTATAATCTTTGTTAATATTAGTGCCAGTTAACCACTTTCAACCTGGCATAGAGATCCATTTTGGGCATGTCATTGTTATTGTCAAACATTATCACCTTCAAATCTCTCAAACATTTTCCAAACGTGTTCAGAAAGAGCGAAAATAAATAGACAAGCTCACAACGCGTCAGGATACGATGTGCTGTATCGTGAGCCCCTAGCTGTCTTAAGACTCCAGGCTCCGAGCTCCTGCCAGATTTGATCAAACACCTTGGCACCCCCGTCGCTGCTTTTAAAGTGTGCAACTCGCCCCCTTCCCACACCCGCTAGTGCATTATGGCATATTTTCCAGAACAAAATGACTTCTCCACTTTCGGCTGTATCCATGCAAAAAGTAATTACCGGTTAACTTGCTAGATACATTGAAACATATTCAAACATATTCACTTCATTTACACGATAACAAAACTGAAACGGCTTGTATAGATGCTTGGTTGTCTTTCTTTGGCTGCCATAGTCTGTGGGATTCTGTGTGATTATTATTATTTTTTTATAAACAAAGAATTGAGAGCCAGAGGGAAGGGGCCATGTTTTGCACTAACGCAGCTTTAAGGTTTCATATGACTACTGAAGCAGGATGCAGGGTTAATTGCCGACCTACAAGCTCAGAACGCATTGCATCTGCGACACGTAGTATGCTTGTAGGTCGCCTATTTTTGACGCGCAAAGTACAGTATGCCTCTGGCTTTAACCAGGGGAACACCGGCATGGTGTAACTTATGGTCGTGCGTACATAAACTAAAAGCACCGCCTACTCACCAACAGTTCTCTTAGAAAATGGCATCACCATTAGTTTTTTTTTTTAACTTAATTTTTATTTGCAGGCAGACGTAAAAAATAAAAAACATAAAATGACAATTACAGTGCAAGGGTTCAGACACATCATTAATACACAACATATTCCAGTCCATTTATGAATGTCCATCATTATTAACATTGGTGTCGTTTTGTTGATCGTTATAGTCAGTCCATTTCTCCCATTTTTCAATGAATAGTTCCTCTTGTAGTCTCAATATATGAGTCAGTTTCTCCATTACAAATATCTCCTCCACAATGCTCAGCCACTGCTCACAAGCTGGGGGTTCTGGTTTGTACCAACATCACCATTAGTTTAAAGATCCCGTGGAGAGTGGTGGCTCATGAGAGGTCTCTCTTAGGAGGGCAAGAGTGTTCAGGGACAGGCAAATAACCCTTTGGCTTTCACTGACAATTATTTGTAAGTGAGAGGTATGGATTCTAGTTGGAGGGAGTGAGCTATCCGTGTAAGCTTCTTGAGCCATATAGAGCTGTTGTCTGCAGACAATATCTAATCCATTTCATAGTGCTTTTGTATATCCATATCCCACTACAACGTAACTGATTGGAACACAGAAGCCTCGTACTTCTTGCACTTGTAAGATAGGTATGAAAGTAAACCCGCTGCCTTTATGTATTTATTTTATATCGCATTTTTATTTGAGTATAAATCTTACACCACCGGGGTTGCAGCTGAAAGAATAAGGCTAGAACTGCTATCAGAATACCTCTAAGCAACACATTCATTTCATGAAATACATAAATATGACAATTATAGTCAGACTTTCTCATGTTCTAATGATGGGGCAGTGATAGTATAAGCTTATTAACTTCTGCATTGACACAGTTGGTGATTTTGTTTTTGCCAGCTGGCTTAGGCCTGCATTTGGCAGCCGCGACTGTGTTGCTTTTAGCCTGGATTATGTGTTTGAATTGTTAGTATTTGTCTAATAATAATACTAGTTTGGTCTTTGTTTGTTGAAATATGCGGCTCTGCAACTTGGACACGTTTGCGATTGGTCATGTGCTGCAAACAACCCCCCTCCCCCCTCCCCTCCCCTTCGAGAACGCTGTCAATGTGATGACTTGATTTGGAAAACCTGGGTTGACTTACACTTGATTTATATTTGGATTTGACAATAGGAAAACCTGCAAGCTCACACATACTTGTAAATATGGACACTGCGTGCGTGCGTGCGTGCGTGCGTGCGTGCGTGGGTGCGCGACTGTGTGACTACAGTTCCAAGATGAAGAATCAGCATCTTTTAATAATCCACTGCCTCGGTGAGGTCAGAGTGAAAGTGGAGTCACGGTTCATAATGAGGCATGCAGACTGCAGCTGTGGACCTCGTGGTTAAGTCACTGCTCCTCACATGCACTGTAAAGCATGTTTACGCACATGCGTTGTAAAGCATGTTGACGCACATGCATTGTAAAGCATGTTGACGCACATGCGTTGTAAAGCATGTTTACGCACATGCGTTGTAAAGCATGTTTACGCACATGCATTGTAAAGCATGTTGACGCACATGCATTGTAAAGCATGTTTACGCACATGCATTGTAAAGCATGTTGACGCACATGCATTGTAAAGCATGTTGACGCACATGCATTGTAAAGCATGTTTACGCACATGCATTGTAAAGCACGTTTACGCACATGCATTGTAAAGCATGTTTACGCACATGCATTGTAAAGCATGTTGACGCACATGCATTGTAAAGCATGTTTACGCACATGCATTGTAAAGCATGTTTACGCACATGCATTGTAAAGCATGTTGACGCACATGCATTGTAAAGCATGTTTACGCACATGCATTGTAAAGCATGTTTACGCACATGCATTGTAAAGCACGTTTACGCACATGCATTGTAAAGCATGTTTACGCACATGCATTGTAAAGCATGTTGACGCACATGCATTGTAAAGCATGTTTACGCACATGCATTGTAAAGCATGTTGACGCACATGCATTGTAAAGCATGTTTACGCACATGCATTGTAAAGCATGTTTACGCACATGCACTGTAAAGCATGTTGACGCACATGCACTGTAAAGCATGTTGACGCACATGCATTGTAAAGCATGTTGACGCACATGCATTGTAAAGCATGTTGACGCACATGCACTGTAAAGCATGTTGACGCACATGCGTTGCCTGTGGCCTCACATGCAAAAACAAACAATACGTTGTTACACTGTGTGTGGATATATTAACATGAATCGATTTGCATGATTCATCGAAGGTTTTGCATATACAACATTCAGCCTGCTTGTTATATGGATAATAACTGAAACATGATCATGTGTATAATCAGATTCATTGAGTGGAAAGTTCCTTCCTGCAGGCTTTTAGTGGTTCTCCTGCTCGGATATGAAAAGGTTAATCCATTAAAGGCGTTAATAACTACAACTAGTTGTTCAGTTAATCCGTTTATCTTCTCTGGAAACGGTTTTCATTGCAATTATGGATGCAAGAGTTAATCGAATTAATTGATTATATAAAAAAAAACAAATGTAATATGATGATGAGATGAGATGCTTTATTCATGAAGCCTGTATCTGCCCTAGCTTAAAACCATTTCGGGCGGGAACCCCTTTTGGTGTTAGCATTATGTTATGCTTTAGCTATTGAAAAACAGCAGATCTACAAGCTCATAGCGCGCCACTCGGTGGCGCGCTATGAGCTTGTAGGTTTGCTATTTTTGAAAAATCGAAGAACGACTGACATAGAAACATGGCTTTTTCAGAAAACTGTCAGGATGTAGAAGACATTTATAGAATCTGATCTCAGGTCAAAATGGGTTAATGAAAAGAAAAAAGAAAAGATGCGAGCGCGCGGACTGGCCAAAACCAACTCGGGACTCCTGAATCGCTGCCCTCTACAGTCTACACCATCCTGGCTAGCATCAGGGTGCCAGTGCCAGACATACACTGTAAGCCCAACCCCTGGCATCCAGCAGCCAAACCCAGTAGTCACTTTGAGTGGCACCGCACACGGAATCCACGTATGTACTATGTCAGTATGTATGTCGGACATTGTTATATTATGAGTTGCCCATGTACATCTAAGTCTGTGTACTTGAACTTCAGATACAGTGTACTTGATATGTATTGTGTACTGCCTGTACTGTAGCATACTTTATAGATGGGCTACGAGAGACATCTCAGCGCCAGCAAGGTCAGCCTTGCTGCAGTAGTCACGGTACTTTGCCTCATATCTTATTGTCACGTCGTTATGATCCAGCACTATATATGTTCCTATTTGTGTAATAAACTTTGTGAACCTTTAGCGTGATACTGTCTCGTGTCGCGTTATTCGTTCTCCCGGGCCCGCCGCCGCAGTCGCCGTATACCAAAGGAATATTCAACCTGATTATCACACACCACCCAGCCTGCACACACTACCAGTCTGTCAGAACCAGACGAGGGTCCAGTTTAGAAAATACAACAGACATCACTAACCCTAATCTAACCCTAACCTCAGTCTTAACCGGCCACGTATGTCGGACTCCGTCGCAGTCTAAAACTCGACTATACCGGCAAAAGAAAGTTGTTTTGCGTTTGGCACAAAAATAGTGGCACAAGCAAGCAATTTGATGCCTGCAGGAGGTGTGGGTTGGGAGTCTGATTAGCGAGGCAAGCCACTGAGGCCTGATGCTGATGGTGCTGAGATGGGGCATTCGGTCTGTATTAGAATATGACAAACACCCAACTCCTGTAAAAAGAAAGAAACCTTGCCAGAAGCCCCGCCCAGTAGGGGAGGGCCCGGGGTAGGGGAGGGCCCGGGGTAGGGGAGGGGAAGGAAGCCTCCCCATATTTATGCCAGACGCCCTTGACGGGTGATTTCTCCATTCTGCGCAGTGGTGTTACTGTAGCTGTGCTGTCAAAAATAGCAGACCTACAAGTTCATGGCACTCGGTGCCGCGCTATGAGCTTGTAGATCTGATATTTTTCAATAGCTAAAGTATAACATAATGCTTAGAACACCAAAAGGGGTTCCCGCCCAGAATGGGTTAAGTAGGTGGTACGCCTATTTCCCTTCCTGGCCGTGGCTTGGGCTATAGCTGGCTCCCACAGGGTCTGTTTTCTCGCCTCCGGTTCCGACGTTTCCAGCTATGCACTCGCTGCCTTAGGTTGTGACCAGGCTTTTCTCTTCGCAGATGAGTAAGGCATGGGACCGAGGCTAGGCCACTCCAGGCAATACGTGCCCTCTGAACCTTAAAATGGTGCATTTATTTATATAGAGCCTTTATCCAAGGCGCTTTACAGAGATTGTGCATTACATTCACCCATTCACACACACATTCACACACCGATGGCAGCGGAAACCATGCAAGGCGCACCAACTACTAGCACATCGGGAGCAATTTGGGGTTCAGTGTTCTTGCTCAAGGACACTTTGACAGTAACTCTGGGGGAGCCCGGGTTCGAACTGGCAACCTCACGGTTACCATCCAGTGGTGGCTGGCTCTACCGGTGGCTCTACCCCTGAGCCACCGCCGACCTTCTGATCCTAGTGAGGGATATAAAACCTAATATTTAATACATATGAAAAAAACACTGCACCTCTAAATTATTAGATTAACCAAAAAAGGTAATTGATGGAATAAACTAAAGGCTAAGAAAGAAAATTGATAGTTGCAGCCCTAATTGCAACGCTTTCTTTTAACTCTCAAGTGGGTGAGGTGACCCACGTTTGAATCAGTGTAGCCGAAAACGGAAAGCAAACATAATTATATTAGTTGCGTGTGAAACGAGGAGGCATGAACCTTAATGAACTGAAGGAACTCATGCGCAATCAAATGCACCATATTTTAAGAAACACTAAAAATGAAATACCGTTCGTTCAGCCACATTAGATACGGTATATAATGCAGTGACAGTATGACGCACTTAATACTGTCTGGAGGGGCTGAGTTATTTAAAACACAGTGACAGTGACTTTAAATCTAGATGCTCAATATATCACGTGTAGAATAGCAACCAATAGGAGGAGCTCTTGAGTACAATAACTTCACTGCCGGCGGTGTCATCATGTGCATGTGATGGCGATAAAGATCCTTGAACCTCTTACCAACACTGGTTCCCAAACACTGGACCCATTGGCGGGTCACGGACACATTGTTGTGGTTCCCTTTATTTATTTTGTTTCCTACATTATTATTTCCAAACATTTTCCAAAAACACCCCCAAAAAAGCAAATATTTCCATGATCTATAAAAAACAAAATTCAATGAATTTCTTCCAGTATTTTCATCAAAAATCTAAGTAATTCCATAAATTAGAAAACAAATAAATAATAATAAATAATAAAAATAATAAAAATTAGAAATAAATTAGAAAACAAACAAAAACAAAGTAGTGAAACTATACACAATATACAAGCTCTCAATGTGGCGCAAAGCTACACGTTGTGTGCTTGTAGAGCTGCTAATTTCACTAGTTTGGGTCCTGGGAAAACATGTAATTTCTCTTTTTATTTGGGTCATGAGCTTAAAAGTTTGGGAGGCAGTGGGCCTCACCCTACATAATATTAACATAAATCACACATTTTGGGGCATCTGGGTGGTGCAGGGGTAAAGTAGTCACCCACCACCTGTGGTCTCCCCTGAGGAAGCACAATCTTTCTAAGTCTAGACTGTTTCTAAGACCAGATATTAAAATTGCAGATTTACAAGTTCAACTCTCGTCGTGATGAGCGTGTACTGTAATAATAAAGTAATCTGGTTGCGGACTGGGGAGCAACAGTGGAACCATCAATGTTTAATGGATAAGTCGGGAGTGGAGCGGGTGAGGGAGTCTGGGCCAATGATTAGGACTTCAGATTGATTGCAGCTGAGTTTTAGGAAGTCTCATTGCAGTTTTGATGTCGCTCAGGCAGGAGGTGAGGGTGGAGTAAGTGATGGCAGTGATGGTTGTGGAGGGGAGGTAGAGCTGTGTATCACTGGAATAACAGTGGAAACCGAGACCGTGACAGTGGCCTTGTGGTTAAAGTTAAGCATGTAACGATACACTCAACTCACGATACGATACGTATCACGATATGAGGTTCATGATACGATTTGTCACGATATTTTCAACACAATTATGACAAATGACAGATTTCTTTTTTTTTTTTTAATGATTTATCTTCCCCTCAAGCTTTTTAGTAGCATTACTTTTCATGTAAAATTACTTTATTTCTGTGCAACAACTGTAAACATGCTTTCATGTTTAAACCTAGCTCGAGTTAACATGTAAAAAAAGTTTTCTTTGATGGCATCTTAGGATAGATGTAGACCTATTTGACAGTGCAGAAACATAATTGCCTTCCTTTATGTATTAATGAGCATCAATAATGACCATCACCTGGGCACAGTCACAGACACATGCAGCTCCCCTCTGCAGGCCTCTATACTGAAAGTGACTGCATGGAGTCTGTCTCATTTCTCTCCAAAAGCAGGTGAATATGATGGAATATGATTACAGCTCACATTTCATATCATATCACACACTAGCCCCCCTAAAAAAAATAAAAAAAACGATTTTTATTTTTAATAAATCGATAAAATATCGTCGGGATATAATATCGATATACGATATATCGTTACATGCCTAGTTAAAGTGTCTGCCCTGATACTGGGAGGTCGGGGTTCGATCCCCGGCAGTGGCCGGGGATCGAATGATTCCAGAGCGTGGCACGGCTGCGGCTCATCGCATTCGCAACGCAACGGCCGACGTGCATATCAGGACAGTTTTTCGCACGATATCGCCGTGTAGATGAGGTGTTACAAGTAGTAGGACGTTGACATGGCGCGTGTCCTGCAAAATATCTGTATATTGGATATTTTTGATCAACCAGTAAGTATAAAATATGGTTAAAGTGTTTAAACTGATTTGTTATGCTATACTAACAGAGGGGACCACAGCAAATACTCTCCCCAGACCCCACTTTTTAGAACAACTTCTCTGTGGTGCCTCTGACTTGGCCAGCTGAATCCAATGAACACACAGTTGGCAGTGATTGCGGGTTTGAAGCTAGCCTGCATGGTGACTGTCACTGGCAGGTGGAAAGAAGTGGCCGGAGACTCCATTTGTATCAGAAGAAGTATGAGGTTGTCTACACCAGTGGCTCTCAACATTTCTCAGCCAGAGACCCAAAAGAGAAATTGGCTAGAAAATATGGAATATCGAAGAAGTACAGTATGTCTTCGCTGTCAGGTGGAAACCGTGTATGTCCAAAGCAATTAATTTTCATGGAACGAGAAAGAAAGAAAAACCTTCTCTCTAATGCTAATGGAGTTATGAAATTCAGTCACAGGTGTAATGCCTGGCATCGCTATTTTGGGCATGTTATAGCCGGGAAAAAGAAAAATACAAAAATACCAGATCTATAAGCTATTGTATTGTTCTTTAAACAGGGTATACTGTATGTGGTTATTCAGTTACTGTAGCTGTGCTCTCTCTTCTGTGACCAACTTTGTTTTTGACTGATAATGAATGTATTCCCACCAAGTAGCATATCATTCTTAAGAGGTGTGATCCACCTTCCTGTAACAAGGTGTATGTAGCGGTTCAAAGACTGGGCAGTTCCTAGTCTAGAATACAGACATGGAAATTGAGTTGAAGTATCGAGCAGTAGACACAAATTTGTCAATAAGAACATCCGGTTTTATTGACAAATGTAAGTTGAATTTTCACTAAAGCACAATAAACCAGCTTGTCTACACAGAGAACAAAAGGGAAGTACTGGAGGGGAAAAAAATAATGGAGAAAAATAAATGGCAGAATGGATAGTGTGTACATCATAAATGTCTAACAAAAAAATACAACCCATCATATTGGATTTGTTGATACTGGAAGTGTGTGTGTGTGTGTGTGTGTGTGTGTGTGTGTGTGTGTGTGTGTGTGTGTGTGCGTGTGCGTGTGCGTGTGCGGGGAGGTCTGGGGTGTGTCTGCCTGCACATGTGACTGAATGTACTGTAAAAGCACAGGCTAGCACCACATCAGTCTGTAGAAGTACATAAATAATAGACTGCAGGGATTGGACAAGGGAAGAAGAATGACTTCTGAGATGGGAGTTAAGGCAAGTTGTAAGCTATGCCGAACTACACCCTGAAGTCATGCGAGTGAAGGAGGGAGCTACGCTCATAAGTAAGTAAGTATTGTGAATCCATGATGTCCTGGGGCACTATTCGTTCACAGGACTGTGGGTTTACAGGGATAGGGAGCAGTGAAGGCAGACCTAAAGTATTGAAGAGCCGTATTATTACATTTTTTTGTTTGGCATGAATCCTTTGGCTGCTGAGTTTTGAATACAGTGAATAATGTCTTGGTTTTGAGTTGGAGCCGGGCAGTCAGAGATGTTTGTTGCAACAATGGTTGAAAGGAAAGCATGAATAGATAGATCCATTTCTTTCATTATAACCGCCTCAGCCCCATGCATCCCCATTCTGGGGGGAATGTTCACCAATATAGAACGTCTACAAGCTCGGAACGCGTTGCAACGTGACACGCTGTGAGCTTGTAGATCGGCTATTTTCGGCAAAGTGATTTGGTGTAGAGGGGGAATAGAGCGCACCCAAGTACAGTGCAAATCAGGTCAGGTTTACTAAGTAACTAACTAATATATAGGGTGTACCAAAATCTCCTGGAGGGGGCGTCAACATATGTGTCACGTGGTAGCTTCCGCCATACTTGCTGGCTTGTCTGGTTTGTTTACATTGAGCGACCATCCGTATGCTTGTATACGTTCTTTTTCTAAACTGACCTCACAATGGTGCAGACTTGCTCAGTAAATAAGTGCCACAGCAGGTCGCGTCGAGGAAATGAGCCAGAAAACGGAATTAGATGTTCAGCTTTCCAGCATGGAGACAGCATCAAGGAACCCAGATTGACGAGTTTACAAAAAGACGTAGAATGACTTGGATCGGCGCACGGGCGCAGAGACATAACGTTCAACAAAGTATCTAAGCACAGCCGTGTTTGTTCACAACATTTTCCTTGTCCTTGTAATGTATTTGGGCCCGACGTTCTTTCTATCCATCCTGGTGTTTGTTCACTATGTTATCGCCAAGAACGAGCTCAATATTTATAAAAACATACCACCGTCATTCTATTCTGAGTGATGCGGGCTAGAATGTAATGCCCACCAGGGGGCCGTCCCTAGCTTTTTAGACGCCGCCCCCCTCTTGGTGACGTACACGTTGGCACACGCTATAGGGTCATGCTTAAAGGGCAAAACATAATGCCAGTAGAAATGTTTGAGTTTTGTCAGCACAGAGAAAATGACGTGCCAGGTATACACACAGCTAGGATGGGGCAGATTAAGCTCTCTGAAAATAAAGTGCTAATGACTGTGTTTGAAAGGAAGGGGACTTTACTCTGTTGTGTCTTAAATTTAACAAAATGTTCCTGCCTCAGGCTTGGCTCCAGGATGACATGACTGAGGGGGGCAGTTGAAAATGGCGAGGGGGCACACATAATTTTGATATAGTAAAACAATACAGTACAGTTGGAGGCCATCGATATTGTCCTTTTCTTTTTGCTGAGGTTTGCGTGATCTGCGCAAAAGGACAGTTAACCCATTTTGGGCGGGAACCCCTTTTGGTGTTTTAAACATTATGTTATAATTTAGCTATTGAAAAATAGCAGATCTACAAGCTCATAGCGCGCCACCGAGTGGCGCGCTACGAGCTTGTAGGTCTGCTATTTTTGAAAAATCGTGAAAATATTTATTTCATAAAACTGGAGGATTTAGAAGGATTTTTTTAAATTTTGAGGTCAGGCCTAAATGGGTCAAATGATAAGGGACAATATCGGTGGCACCCAACTGTATGTGTACATGAAATTCAAATTTGCAACTGAGGGTGCCTGCAGGCTCCGTCTGGCACCCCCGTGGTGCTTGGCCTGCCATGCCTGTACCCTCTCAACATCTGTCCATTTGTGACATTGACTCAAATCGTCCTTTTCGTTTTTTGTTAACCAAAAAAAAAAGAAAAAAAACACCATGAAAATCCACCCATGCATTTTGACCGTGACCTTTGACTTTTCTGGCCTAAACGTTACTCATCTCACAGCCAAGTGATCATTCGCAACAAGTTTCATAACAATCTGCTTATCACACGCACGCAGCCACGCACGCACACACACACACACACACACACACACACACACACACACACACACACACACACACACACACAGTGAGACAGTACCGATTGCTGTGGCCAGGTTAATAATGACATTACTCAGAGGGAGCATGACGTAGTGTTAGAAAACAAACAGACCAAGAGCCCACCCCTGGGGGAGGCCAGATTAGATTTTTAGGACAAAAATGATATTATTTAGGGCAGTCATTTTTTTAAACCAAAGCGCAATAAATCAATCTCAACCTGTTTTTCTCTCTGTATTGACACAAAGTACTGATATAGTAATTACAACTATTAATACTTAATAACTTTTGTATAGTTTATTATTTGTGGTGTGGTCACGGAATCCCAAGCACTGATGTAGGGTAACAACTTGTTTATTTTAAAACGAGTCAGGAACAATTCTGGACAAACGCAGCGACACGTGGACAAAGTGATGTTGACAGGCCTAAGGCAAGGTAATATATGATAGAACTTACAATTATGTTTCAGAGGACGCAGAGTACAAGGCAGCTATAGAGCGTCGCAGTCCCGCCCCCTCGAGAGACCCGGAAAATAAATACCCGTTCATTTTCCTCATAGACTTTTCAGAAAGCATTTATTTAAAGACGTTTACACAATCTTTCGGGCTGAACAATTAATTAGAAAGAAGAAGAAAACGGCAGGTTACAACACTTTTTTTGTTGTTTTTCTACTCTAATTATTTGTTTGGTCCAAAATATAGTGTTGTCATGATTTGTCACGACAAGAGTTGGCGTTGTACGACGCTTATAAGGTCTTTAAATAAATACGTTTTGAAATGTCTATGGGAAAAATGCATTGGGAACTATTTCCTGGGCCTGGCGTCGTCATGAAAGGGGGCGGGACTGTGACGCTCTATAGGGGCTTTAGAACTCATAATGCATTTTTTCAAAAAGGAATTGACTTTTAACCACTTAAACCCTAAAGCTCTAGTCTACTGTATGCAAGGCCCCCTCATGTTCCCCTCCGCACCAAGGTTCAAGGTATCTTTTTTTTGTCAACAAATCTCTCAGAATCTCCTCACTGAAAATAGCTCTAACACGTCGCAAGTTGTCGCATCATGACATGTTGTGAGTGCACAGATCTGCCGTTTCTTTTTAGATCTGCCATCACCCCAGAATAATAGGCATATGGTTCATGTGGTTAAATAGTTGGAACCTTTTGGTTTGCTCATGGAGGATAGGTATAGACATACAGCTCAGCTCCCACCCTCAGTGCTCAGTATTGGAGGCATACTCTTTTGGATTAACATCTGTTTAAGATTCCTCGCGTTACAGGAGACACCAGAAAAACCGCAATGCAGTTTGCTCTTCCAAATCGTCTAATCTCCCCGCTTAATTGAATATACTGACGTTAAAGGAGGAGAACTAGAGACAATAAAGCCTTTTTTCACATGTAATTAAAATACAACAGATTTTAAATGATCTGGTCGAGCATTCGTTCATCGACCTGTTTAGGAACACGTCTAACAAATACATTACAAATGTGGTATTTTTCTCGTGCTTTCTAATCAGGCTTTAGTTTGCTGATGAGATATGGTGATTGATGTGGTGAACAAGTGCTAAACCTTTTAGGAATTCAAACCGGAACTAAATGTACAAAGTTCTGCGTTAATGGGGCTGAAGATGAGCTTCAATTCAATAGGTACTGTACAGTAGTAGAGGACGTGGTTGAATTGTACACCTTCCAGTAAATGATGCTGATCTAATCCATAGTATAGTTAAAGGAGCATTCAGTGATTTGGGTGATTTGGAAAACCACCCAGTCCGCCCCGGTAACAAAATGTGCACATGCACACGCTCTACAGTGGGGGGAAGTGCAACAGCATGTGCACCATGGCCCGCCCCCACACATGATTGGAGGAAGGCCCCTCTCATCCTGATTGGATGAAGGCTTTGCCACCCGCCACCAAAACTGAAACTAGGGTTTGTTGACCCCAGGGGCTCACTGGGGACAGGGAGGAACTCCTTATATGGTCAGCACACTCTATAGTAGGGAGGATTATTCCAAAAAAAAGAAAAAATAAGTGATATTTGAATGAAGTGAAATCACTGAATATACCTTTAATGGCTGAGTCACGACCCGTCTGTGCCCCCTAACAGTTTGTTGTAAGGTTACAGGTTAGCCTTTGTATATTATCCCTAGTAAAAGTGATTATACACCTTCCGCTACAGCAAGAAAGATGATAAGCTATTGTATTGCTGTCCCCGATAAATGCTCCTACACAATACCAGACTGAGGATGATTATTATTATAATAATTATTACTGATGGTGTGAGAGTATGTGAAACACAATTGTACTTTGGCCTTAATTTGTCCTTTTTTCCATCCGTTTTATTATTCTTTTCATTTTTATTTCTTGCTTTCGTATGCCTTTACATGTAAGGCACTTTGAATTGCCTTTGTTTGTCAAATTATCCCATATAACAGAGGCATTACATGGTTATTCAGAGCAACTGTACACTTACAATTGTGTAACTTGGAGAGTGGAACCGATTGGACCCTTACTTTCAAAATTAGCGTACCTTTCTCACAATAACCATTCCACATGAATAGTATTTTGGTTGTGATGTGTGACCACTTCTCTAAATGCTAGCTGCAAGGGTCCCGGGAGTACACTGGACTGTTACGGTTCAAACACACACTGCAGTGACCATGTAGCTATACCCGTTGGCTCTCACCAAATTATTGTGACAGAAAAGTCTTCATTGAAGCTGTTGGAAATACATTTCTTATTAGATAGTGTGACAGAAACTGGCAGGTTGGCTCACACCGTTATTCATTATTCATGATACAAATAAATAAATAAACAATAGTAAAAAGACTGTTGTGCTTTAGTGCTAGAAGGGAGAAGAATGGATGGAAATGTGACTTTAAATGCACACTAAAAGGTCCAGAGATGTCGGTGGTGACCTAAACTAAACGATTAAACGTTGATGAAAAGAAACATCTTGGACTTCATGAGGGCATCATGACTGTGCCCGTATTCGGGCAAGGTTTTTCCAGCCCGATAAAGTTTGGCGCTGATCCAGGCACGCAGTTGGGGGGGTGGGGGGGAGATGGGGGGGGATAATCCCCCCTCCTCAGTGCAAAAGTGGAGGGGATATCCCCCCCCCAACTCGTGAAATTTTCCGCGCGCGCAAATACCCCCAAATCTATCCCCCCCAGTTATAAAATGCTATCTGCGCCCCTGCGCTGATCGGTACAGTGATTTGGGAGATTAACGTGAAACACACACTCACTCACACAGACAAGACGAGGCGAGACAAAACAAACTCACTGAGCTATTTCTGGATGGCTTCCTAACATGATCACACGCGGTAAGAAGGTGAATGGCTGATTGGTGGCTGTTGGTGATCAGACTGCTTTATGGTGGCCAGTGTGTCAAAACACAATATCTCTGTTCAAATGTTTGAGACACAGTGTTGGCATGCTTATATCAGGCAGGTTCTATCGTGTGTATATATCCCACAAGACCACATCTCAGTTTGTTTTATTCACTTCATCTTTCCTCGCCCAGACGCATTTTGTCCACTCGCGTTTGTTCCAACTGAAATCCCTCAAGTCCATTTGAAAAGTGTTGTACTGTTCAGGAGTGCACCGATGATGAATGGTCTGCACTGTGAACTTGTTTGCTTGAGAACTGTAATTTCACTCAGGGCCCTCAGTTTTCCCCATAAGCCTTTGCAGCAGATTGTAATAAGTTCTGTAAACTGTGGCCAGGGAGTCCATTTACGCTCAACACTCTGTTAACCCAGGTTCACAGCCCGTTGTCAGAATGGAGACTGACAACAGAGACGGAATTCAATATACGGTGTGTGTGTGTGTGTAAACAACTCCCGAATTATTTAACCGGAGAATCCGCCACTGTATTCTAGGGAAAACGTTCTGTGAAAATAGCCGATCTACCAAGCTCACAACGCTTTGTGGCCCGACGCGTTGTGAGCTTGTAGATTGTGAGTTTGTGGATTGTGAGTTTGTAGATTGTGAACTTGTGGATATTTAGTGTAGAGGGGAAAATTGCACTCTGTGTAAACTGTGCTAGGAATGGCCCAGCATCTGCAGGGGTCAATAGGTTGTACTGTCTAAACAGCAGGGTCGAGGGTCCTGCTCTAAACACCCATATGGACAGACACAGGGACACACATACACATAGCCCTTTAAAGGAGACGATGCGCACCGCTCAAAAATGGAGGGGAACAGCCCTGGGGGACCCCATCAGCAACAAATAGCAGATCTACAAGCTCACAACGAGTCACATGTGAAAAAATGGTTTTAAAATGGAACTATCGGTGTACAGCTCAAGAGAAATCCAACGGAGACGAAGGCCTAATATTTGGGTTTATGTTGCCCATAAACATTTGAAGCATACTGGGGATCTTTGGCAGCAGCAGGGATTACACAAGATAATCTGTAGTGTATATCTGTAAAAAACACATTATGGTGCATTTGTAATGTGCGTGTATGGCAGATTCACTTGCAGTGTCAGGCGATACCTCTGCTGGGGAGATGAAGGATGTATGTGACGCCTCACTGGAAGTGTTTAAACACGCTGCTCCTTAAGGCCTCCCAGAACTACACTATGAGGTCCATCCCAGGATTACACTCACGTCTCAATATCAGCAAATATTATTGGCCAATATTGGCCTATCACAGATGTATCGGTACAGGTGTATCTTTATGTTGTACGATATGCTGGTGTCCAATATTTAAATTATTCTATCTGTGTATACAATAATAGTAATAGTAATAATAATAATAATTATTAGGCCTATTGTTATTATTATTGTGCACTGAAACTTTGTACAATAACGTTTATTGTTAAACTGTGTTGCGTAACTTTGTGAGCTTGTAGACCTGCTATTTTCAGTGTGCAACACACGTACACACATCTACTGTGAACACATTCCACAAAACGACCACGTTTTTTGTGGTTGCAAGGAATATACTTTTTGGACAGTGGAATTCAAAAAGCACACGCCATGCTTTGAACCTGGGACTCATAAAATATACATGGAAAATAGACACTACAGTGGAAAATAGCTCTGTTGGTGCTATACATAAAGCCTGTCCAACATAGAGGAAGACATTAAATTGAGTGGTTGGCCGCTAGCCTGTCTTTCTTGTTTCGACAGTGCTGTTAACCCACTTGCCCTCGTGTTGTTTTGAAGCTAGTGTCCTTCTTTCTCTTAGTGCACTCTTCTGAAATCCCTTCAGTCTTTGGCAGGAATGGAACCCTCTGCGAAATAGCTTGGAAGAAGCAGCCTGTGAGATTAGAGTGTTGGGTTAGATCTCGCTGTAATAATACAAAAAAAATAAAACCTACCACTGTATGGCCACGGCAAATCCAATTCCCCAGTGTCATGTCAGCCCTTCCGTGTGTGTGTGTGTGTGTGTGTGTGTGTGTGTGTGTGTGTGTGTGTGTGTGTGTGTGTGTGTGTGTGTGTGTGTGTGTGCGTGTGCGTGTGCGTGTGCGTGCGCGCGTGCCACTTATATACACTTACGTATATTGGCTGTTCACTAAACTACCCCCAGCATAAAAGGCCTAATACAGCACACGCAGTACAGTCAACATGACCTGCCGTCGGGGGAAAGACGCACAGAAGGCTCGAGATCAGCTTAGAAATGCACCTACGACACCATTAAAAAGCAGAAAGGATTTTGCCAAACATAAAAAGAGAAATATTCATGAGTAAGAATACGGCAGTTGTCATTCTTGCGTAAGAAAACTCGTGTTGAATGTGATTCCCCTATCAGTCTACAATTGTGAAAATAACTGTCACTCAGTACGTTAGAGTATGATGAGAGAGACTGGTCATAGATGGCACAGTATGCAGTAATAACAAACCCCTGCAGGAATGAAAATATAACCATAAGATGCACTTTTTGTCCTTTTTGAGAGATACTGACTGTACAATGTTTGAATAAATGCTAGTAGACACTCACAAGCGGGCGGGTGCACTATTTTTTTTTTTTTATTAATTTAACCCCCACCCACTAGTATTTTAAATTGAGCAATCTCTGCCAGCCAAAGCACAGTTGGGATTAGCAGAAGCTCCAGTGATACTAACTGTAGGTCAGCTTAGCCCTTAATGGAGCAGCTTAGGTCTTGTGTGCATGAATATGAAAGTTCTTAGCAGCCATTTCCTTACATGCCCGGCCAGATGTTCTGGGAAAAAAACATCAACATCAAACGGCTTTAAAGCCATGATTTCAATGTAGTCTATTTTATGGCACACGATGAAATCAAGGCAGTGTTTTCTTTGTGTGTTTATTATAGCCATATAGAACGCATGTCATTTTTTGGCAGAGAACATTACAACATACTCTAGAGTGGCTGTGTCAGATTGAGCTTTAGAAATTGCATATTCGTATTCATGGCATATTTCTTTGTCATTTTACTCAACGATGTTATAGGTTGCTGCACCTTCAAAGGCATTATTTAAGGGTTTTCATAAGGGCGTATATTCACTGCTCAATGATGTTGAATGTGCATGTAAATTACGTTCCTTTTATATGACCTTTTAAAATCGTCTTACACTGTGAACACACTGTACTGTGTCACACAGTACAGTAGTTCTGAATCACAGCAATTATGGTACAATACCAGCAATATTTCCTGAACCTTTATGTGGTATAGTATTACCATATGTACTATGCTGTTAAACTGCCATCCAGCTCTGCCAGTAGACTGTTCCAGTTCTAATGAAACGCATTGAGCACTGAGTGAGTTAACTCCTTCTCTGTTAAGGACGACATTGGACGAGTTTTATTAAAATTCACAGATCGCCTGCCCTAGAACGACATTGGATGAGATATTATAGGTTCTAATGCGCCTAGAATAGTCAGTTTTATTTTTACCGGTTCAATGACATCGCCTGGCAACGCTTTGCTTCCACGTTGTGACGTCATTGAATATTTTCCCTCCGTCCACTGTAACTTTAGCGACGATCTTTAGCGATGTACAAGCTCACAACGCATCGCTTTGCAAAATATTTCAAAAGATGTTTTATACGTACATATCGATGTGAAATGGGACATTCTGCATACTTTAACTTTTGGTACTTAAGTATATTTTATGCGAATACTTTTGTACTTTTACTTTTACTACTAAGTACATTTTAAATACCAGATAAATAACAGATCATTTCTACATTGTGGTATTGGTACTCTTAAAGGGAATAAGGGATATTTCACTTTAAAAAAGTTAACTGTTTTTAAGTTGCTTGAGTTGCTTGATTCAGTATTTAGATATTTGATACGTATCTTTCTATATTTGATACCTTCCTATACAAACCCATTGTAAACCCAAACCACACCAATGGGTCGAGACACAACGAAACGGTTTTAGCGTTCGTCCCAGCGGTGTGATAAAGTATGTGCTGTTGCACGTTGGCTCATGGTGGCGCATGTCGACGCAAGTCGACCCATGTGATTCAATTGGTTCAATTCAATGGTTGCTTGCAACTACAGTACGTGCGTCTATACTGTCTACTGTCTAAGGAGTTGCATGGCGACCAATTGGTGTGGTTTGGGCTTTACTTAACACTTTGTATAGGAAGGGGGAGGGTGTCTGATAATATGAAAATTAAATATCTAAATATTGAATCGAGCAACTTATAAACTGTCTGGGGTGTTCACAAAAGCCTGAGTAGACGAGAAAATCCCCCAGCATTTTTGTGAAAGTGAAATATCCCTTTAAGAACAAAATGTAAGTACTTCTTACACCTTCTATAATCTATACTGTGCATGCGTGCGTGCAGGATCTCGCCTGCTCTCAATCTTCTGTGTAATCTCACCTGCGCGCGAGTCCAAAGACTGTATCGTCAATAATCGCACATGCCTGATACTCTGCAGCACTAGATGAATCAATAAACAGCCAGACAGGTATACGTACGTGCTAAAGGCCAAGAAAAAGCTCATCATCGCAGTGTTACAGTTAAGAACAGAGATTAGTTGAAGAAAAAAGAA
This sequence comes from Electrona antarctica, assembly GCF_951216825.1. NCBI lineage: Eukaryota > Metazoa > Chordata > Actinopteri > Myctophiformes > Myctophidae > Electrona > Electrona antarctica. The sequence continues at coordinate 41,127,584 of NC_136795.1, forward strand.
AAAGAAAAAAAAGATCCATTCGACTTTTTATGCTGTGATATAATTTATATTTATATGGGAGCCGCCGTGCTGTGTCCTCAGTGAGAGACAGGGCCTCGTTATATCTCCAATGATAATAATAATATGAGCTCTGCCGGGCCATGGTTGAATGTGACATTTCAAACTTCACAAATCACCTGTTTCTTGTGCAGCCCCAGAGCTAGCAAGCTCATATCTCTTAATATTTAACGATGGAGTGCCGTGATTTTTCACCCCAGAAAACATGATCATCAGGTACTACCGTATATGATTATACTAGGAGGAAGAATTTTTTCTTTCTTTTTTTTTCAAAAAAGTGTACAGAAACTGTTAAAATTATGCTTTTATGTGGCTATACCAACCAGTTCATTAAAGGACCACTTCACCACTTTTCAACTTCTCTTCCTATAATTGGTCCTAACTAATGTTCATGATAAAATACCACCATTTTTTCCTACTCAGTCTGTGTCTCATAGGAAGGCTGTGGGCAGTTCAGAAACCCGTCCACCAGTGACATCATCGATGGTGAATCCAAGCTAATAGAAACGGCAGGCTTTCTTTTCCTGAAAAGTTGCAATGCAAAAGTTGAAGCCATCGTTCTCACGATAATAAAAATCTAAATATATTTTAAAACAAATCTTGTTTAAAAAATAATCTGCCTAATGATGATGTCACTGGTGGACGGGTGTCCGAACTGCCCAAAGCCCTCCTATGAGACACAGACTGAGTAGGAAAAAATTGTGGTGTTTTATCATGAACATTAGTGAGGACCAATTATATGAAGAGATGTTGAAAAGTGGTGAAGTGGTCCTTTAAGTATACCTGGTTTTCACCTTAGCACCACAGCTGTTGTTGTATGATAATGGCGGAGGGGTTAGGGCAGGGTGCCCAAAAGGTCCACATGGAAACGATGTTATTAACCTGTAAAGTTTACATCAATTGTAATTGTGTTTAAATTACATTTCTGTCCCTCGTCTCCGTTCTAGCACTAAAGTAAATATAGTCTTTTTAGTACCGGTATTCCTTTCTTTCTTTCTTTCTTTTTTTTGGTATCATGAATCATGAATAATGAATAGCGGTGTGAACCAACCTGCCAACAGTTTCTGTCACACCTTCTAATAAGAAATATATTCATTACAGCTTCAATGAAGACTTTTCTGTCTCATTTGGTGATTACTTTTGAATCCCATGCCCACAAAAATGTGACCACATTTGACTGAGAGACTGCCATTGGATTTTTTTGAATTTTTGTTTTTTCATGTCATATGAAAGCAGGGAATCATAGCTTCAAATTGACATATTGGTTGTTCAGTTTGACCCACCAGTTTAGGAGATATGGCTTATAGAGTAATGTCTTGCAGAAAACAGCGAGTTGAGAAAACAGGCTTGAAAGGTTCACTTCTGTGGTCTCTAACATTACACCTAGCTACATGTTTAAGCATTTATTTCATATTTACATGTCGATTTCAGCTCTTGACACTTATTTCAGACATGCTCTAGTATGTGAAGAGTCTGCCTCAGTGCCTGTGCTATTAACTCATTTTGAAAAGCTGGTGAAAAGCTGGAATGTGCGCGATGGCAGGCTCTCAGTCAAATCTGGTCACAAATAAATAAATGATAATTTCCTACTAATCCATGGAGAAGTTTAGACCATGGTGTTTGAGCGGGACACCTAGTGATCTATCTCAACGCAGGGATTTTGTCTCGGGAAGAGTGGTTTAAGCTTTATCTCCCATGCAGGCCACCCACCCTGGTTCAAACGTCGGCTACAACATGAAACTTATGGATTGCAGCTTTAGGTTTATTGTACGACCAGATGATACAATAACCGATAGGATGATACGTGTCATAGCCACAGTCACTTTGCATGATCTTTGTCAAATAAGCCTCTGTCGCGCGCCATTATCTTTGGTTGCTTAAATACTCACTCACTCACTCACTCGCTTACTTACAGTACTTACTTACTTACTTACTGCCCTTTATGTAACAAAGGATCTCCGCTCCTGTCTGTTCTGGGCCAGAGACTTTTATATCTTTGGTTGCTTAAATACTCACTCACTCGCTTACTTACAGTACTTACTTACTTACTTACTTACTTACTTACTTACTTACTGCCCTTTATGCCGGCTGCCTGGCATGTACAGGAGGGAAGTAACAAAGGATCTCCGCTCCTGTCTGTTCTGGGCCAGGGTCTTTTATATCTTTGGTTGCAAAAGACAATAAATAGTCCACCAGGGAACGTGTCACATTACACGTGGTCTCCCGTTGCCAGACTGTTGCCTCTCGCAATTTGCAAACGCTTCCGTCATACAGTCTGGAGCACGGAAGCTCTGATCATGAGTAAGCGATAAAGCGATTTTTCCACTTGAAAATATATTTCTTGAACAGAAATGCCAGCTTCCTTACTCGGATTTCGGGAGGTGTAGGGCGGCTGTGGCTCAGGAGGTAGAGCAGGTCGTCCAATGATCCCTGGGTCGGCGGTTCGAATCCCGGCTTCTCCTGTCCACATGTCGAAGTGTCCTTGGGCAAGACACTGAACCCTACATTGCCTCCAATGAGTTGGTCGGTGTGAGCTTGCCACCATTGGTGTGTGAATGTGGGAAGTGAGGACGCTGGCGTCGACTGTTCGCCGCTTCACCTCCCAATGTATGAATGAATGAACCATTGTAAAGCGCTTTGAGCACTTGGAAAAGCGCTATAAAAATGCAATTCATTATTATTATTATTAGTTCCAGACTCTCTATAGCATTTGGAGATTGTGGAATAGTGGAAGACTACATTACACGAAGAAGAGGACAGATCTGAGCACTCAAAATATAATGACGGAGGAGAGGGTGTAAAATCAAGGTACTTTAATCACAAACCTTTTACAACATGCCCTGATTAAGACCTGTCGCTGGTCGTAACACGTCGTAAACACAATTAAACGGCCTCTCCTCCATTATTGTTTTGAGTGCTTGCGGATCTCTCCTCTCCTTCAAGGTTTGGTTTCTGTTGATCCTAGCTGCACCCATCTACGTTTTTAAACTAAACTTGTATCTCTTATGTCACATTGCACATTCCAAACACACTGCAAACTTCACTGGGGGGGGCGCCCACTGGCCAAGTGGTCCAGGCGCATGCCACATATATAGGCTTTGGCCTGACAGCGTGTCGCGTGTTCGAGTCCCGTTCATGACGACCTTAATTGCTGCATGTCTCTCCCCTTCTCTCTCTCCCTCTTTCCTGTCCATCTTCACTTGATACTGTCAATGAAGGCAAAATGCCAGAAAAGCCTAAAACAAATCTTAAAAATAAAAAAACACTTCACTGGAGCGGCAGTGGCTCAGGGGTAGAGTGACCGGATGGCAACTGCAAGGTTCCCGGTTCGAACCCGGGCTCCCCCAGAGTTAGTGTTAAAGTGTCCTTGAACAAAACTCGAACCCCTAATTGCTCCCGATGTGCAGGTTGGTGCCTTGCATGGTTTCCTCCGGCATCGGTATATGAATGTGTGTGTGTGAATGGGTGAATGTAATGCACAATCTATGTAAAGCACCCAAGACGCTATATAAACGCACCATTTACCATTTACTGCAAAAATGAAATGTGATTGGGGCATCATTATCCTGGTAAAAACATGCGTATGCATCAGGGCATCGCAAGCACCCATCTTAAAAGGATGCAACATGTGTTCCTGAAATGAATAGGGAAACCCCAATATTACGCCATTACCAATGCCAATATGTGATGAGGACAGTGGCAATAATAACATATCACCGGACCATTTTCACTTGACGAAAATCACACATGCGTTACACTATGAATTGCTATGCTACATACATGTACAATACTACATTTAGAAGTAGGCTAGAGAAGCCAGAGAATGCAAGGCATAAAAAAAGTGATGATAACACAGTTCATTTGAATGGCTTGAAATCAGCTGACTCAGATTACACACACCAGTAGGTTCATAGGTTGGCATGCTTTGCTTCCAGGATTTATTTTATTTTTTTGTTACATCAGCTATAGCTCAGTCTTTCAACCATTTACTGTTAATTTAATACATGATGACTTGCTCTCTATATCTCTACAGACCTACATGTGTCTTATTTCCGTGCCCCTTCGTTTGGTTCTCTGCTATGTTGAAGTTATATGTTCTAGCATCTAGGGGCTGTATTTTGAGTGTCTTAAGTACCAGGTCTTATGACTTAACTTAAGACCTGGAGGTGTGGCCAATGCTGTTTGGCCACTCAAAATAGCTAAACAGCATTGGCCACACCTCCAGGTCTTAAGTTAAGTCATAAGACCTGGTACTTAAGACACTCCAAATACAGCCCTAGCATACCAACTGTCCAATTTCCGCAACATTTAGCTGAAAAATGTATCATACCTATCGCCTTGACTTGATGTTATTGGAGCGTGCAGATTAGAGGTTGACATGAACCCCATATTCCCTGGAGTGAACATTCATTGGAAACAGCATTGTGTCAAAGTGCATTGTGACATAACCGGTTGTGCGCTTGTAGATTGGCTATTTTCTGCTGGAAAAACTGGGGGCCTAGTGTAGACCCCCGGGGGACTCCGGTCAGCAAAGCATATTTAAGAGGTTAAGTCTTGCATGGATATTGTTTTGCTGTTATTGCGCTTCGGGGGTTTTCCCATCGTATCATAAACGCTGCACAGTTTAACCGAGAAGTCGTTTCCAATCCCGTCACGAGATCTTCTTCTGAGAGGGTGGCACAGTCAATCAAACTCTGAAACCCGCTGTCACCTCGAGTCATCTCATTCACTAACAATCAGGGGTGGATTTAGTGATTTGGGCCTAAGACAGGTACTTTGTATGCGGCCCTCCTCAGTATCAATTCTCATCTCACCACCTTTAGTGCAAACAGCAGCAGCAGGAGCAGTGGTGTAAAGTGGCTAAGTACATTTACTCAAATACTGTACAATTTTGATGTATTTTTACTATACTGGAGTATTTCTGATTTTCGAAAGTTTTACTTCTACTCCACTACATCTCAGAGTCAAATGTCCACTGCAATTATTTGAAAACTTTAGTTACTTTAGTTACTTTAGTTACTTTAGTTACTTAATTTGTAAGTCTTTTTTGATTATTATTACAAAACATACATTACCCACTTCAGAACTATACGGCCATTTGAAAATAGCCGATTTACAAGCTCGATCACAATGTGATGCGACACATTGTGAGCTTGTAGATCTGCTATTTTCAAAAGATTTTTTTAATACATTTTATACATTTGAAAACTTGTGAAATGGGACATTCTTAATGAGTACTTTCTAATGTTGGTGTTTTAACCCATTTTGGGCGGGAACCCCTTTTGGTGTTAGCATTATGTTATGCTTTAGCTATTGAAAAATAGCAGATCGAAATGGGTTAAGTACATTGTGATACCAATACTTTTGCACTTTTACTCAAGTCAATTTTGATTACCGGACTTTTACTTGTAACAGAGTATTTCTTCATTGCAGTTTTGATACTTTTATTATGTAAAATAATGTAGAAGTTTTTCCACCACTGGTCTCAAAACCATAACTTTTCGGAGGTTGCATAAACTTTACTTTCTTTTTTATTTTTGTCCTTCATTCTGTCCCATTTGAGTAACCTCTTGTCATTGTCTGTAGTTTGCATTCCTGTACTTTAGTCTCTATGCATGCTAATCAGTCTGTCACCTCTCACCTCTCTCACGCCGTTTGATTGATTGATTGAAGAATTTATTAACAGTTTTGGAGAATTACAGTACATTTCAAGCACAATTCAATACAAGACTGTTAACTGTGGACGACACCATAAAGCATTCCACTTGTTTACAATAGGGTCCACAATGTTCAATTCATCATAACATTTAGAGACGTACAATACAAATATACACTACTATACAGCAAAAAAATAGGAAATCATCATAGAGGAGGTAAAAAGGGGGGAAAAAACATATACAGTGAGGAGAAAAAGGGGTGGGTTGGGGATTCAGATTTTACGGGGGCCAGTTTAGAATTGCAGCCATCCGTAGGTGCCCTTTGAGAGCGGTTTTGAAGGAGTCAAGGGATTCGCATGTCTTAATGACTGTTGGTAGGGCGTTCCACATTTTGGTGTCATAGGAGCGCAATTAATTTAGTTAATTTAGTCGAATCTGGGTTGCACATGGTTTGTTGAACTCCCTCTGGTGTTGTGGGTGTGGACTTCGTTGACATTAAGAAAGTATTTAGACAGGTACATGGGTATCTTGGTGGTGTGTCGTCACGCTTCAGTTGTGTCCATTATAGCCTGGACTGGGAGAGCTAATTTGGAAAAATTAAAACCGCTTGCTGTATGACAAAATAGCAAGATCTACCAGCTTACATCACGTTGCACATTGTGGCGCGCTGTATGAATGAATGAAGGAATAGTTTTATTTCGGGTCTTAAACCAACATGTACATGATTATTACAGCAGCAAAGGCATTTTACAGGACATGTTTGGACCGAAAAAGGTATAGGCTGAAGCCGTAGCTTATATAGTGCCTATCCTTTTTGCTTGTGATCAGTACCCTAAATGTACCTACTGCACGTGTAATCTAAAGATTTATATTCCAGTATATGTCAGTTTAACTGGCACGTTAAAACTTGGAGATGCAGCTAAACTATATCTCATTCCTGGAAAATAATAATTCATATTGATAATTATTACAATACAGTGACGAGGTCACCAAACTTCCAACAAAAGCCTATCCGGAGTGTCTGCCTAACATCTTGCACTTTTCTTCTATGCAAGCTGGAAATACGGCATTAACAGGGACGATAACAAACGCCTCCAGTCAAAGAACAGGGAGTTTATCTGACGTGATTATTTTTGACAAGAAAGTCATCTTGGATCCGTTCTGATTTGACAGTGTCTGTCGGCGACAGTCAGAGAGAGAGACACTCAAAAATAGGGAGGAAGCTAGTGCCGACTTTCAGGAATTAATTGGGGATAATGCCACAGTATCCCCGGTGGGATACAGGGCCCGGACGTTCCATGAAATGAAATTGTCGAAAAGTGATTTGATGAGTCCAGACTACAGTAGAGCAGGAATATCATCTGATAGATTCGAAATAGTATATTCAAAATAAAATCAGTGACAAAAAAATGGCTGCATTGTTATACTGTGATGACATGTTGTTTTAATTTTAACTGAACCTTAAAGAGAGCATACTCGTTGCGTCTGCTCATAACAACTTGATAGGACTTATTTATGGCTTGCGATGTCAGACTGCTCTGTTTTGTTTTTTTGTTTTACTGTTTCTAAAATGTCACACAGACAGAGCAAGTATTCAACTGGGGTTGAATCAATGCTGCCTCCAAAAATAAAGCACCATCCTATATATATATATATACTGTGTATATATATACATATATATATATATATACACACACACACACACAATTTATTTTTGCTTTCAGCTTAACACCTATGTGTGAGCAATCAACCAAAATATGACAATCACAAGGACAATATGCACTGTGGGAGATATGGTGAATTTATATAATACCTTATGTGCATTATATTCATCCAATCACACATGCCAATGGCGGAGGCAGCCATGCAAGGCAAGGCATCGACCTGTTCATCAAGGAGCATTTAGGGGTTCAGTGTCTTGCTCAAAATGGACACTTTGACATATGGAGTCTGCAGGAATCGAACCGGGAACCTTCCAATTCCAAGCAACCGCATGCATGGCCTACCAGATTTATATTAGTTTTCTGTATATTGAATTCTACGCTCGAGTCAAAATAAATACAACATATGCTGCAAGGCTATCCACATCCTATTTGAAACATCCATTTTCAATATACCCCCATGGCACAAAATGAATTGTGATGCGAGCAGATGCTCTTAAAGTCAATGTCTCCGGTGACTGGTTTGTCGCCACTCGCTCTCCCGGTATGACATTAGCCATATGGGTCCTGCACGCTGCCGCGGCGTGCTTTTATGTCTTCTCTGCACGCATGTTTATTTACACGCTAATGGATGCCCTTCGCTCTTGTCACCCGAGCAGATGTGGCGACACTATAGGTGTTTCAATGCAAACGGTTAGTATATAGTGCCTATATATACAGCTCGCACGGTTCAGAGCTGTGGTTCAGACTGCGTAACAACGGCTTCATAAAGCTCGTTATCACAGCTGAACCTATGATAATGCTCTTATGTGCGGCCAATATGTTGCAGTGTACACGACGGTAAGACCTTCACTGTTAATGTATCCATTGTTGACCTGGAACAGATCTATGTCACTTTAGCTTTTAACCACTTTTAACTATTAAAAAACAGATCTGCTGTTTTTCAAAAATCATGAAAACGTGTGCACATATATATACACGTGTATATATACACACACATATATATATATATATATATATATATATATATATATATATATATATATATATATATATATATACAATTTAGGCATTTAGCATATATATATATATATATATATATATATATATATATAACTCAAATCTTTGCTTCTGGGGGTCCCTGGAACAACATATTTTGAGATGGGGGTCAGTGGCCAAATACATTTCATTTTGGCAACCACTCTTATAGAAACATTGGCTTTTCAGAAAAAACTGTTAGGATTTAGACCATCTGGGAACCCATTAGGCGAAACGCAGGAAAAACAGCGCCCTCTTCAGTCTGTCTCGAGAGACTATAGGATTTAGAAGACATTTTGTAGAATCGGGTCCTCATTCTTAATGGGTTAACTCTGAGAGTATGCAAATGCAACCAAAATGGAAACCTACGTGTCCAATTGTGTTAATTTGTACGCTCTCGAGAGTTAAATTAACGCTGATGATTTTTTCCCACCGGTTTCTATTTTAACCATGTTTTATAAGGGTGTCACAGCAGCTGCCTTGCAGCATCACTGTGGACTGTGGAGTTTGAGTCAACCTGGGTAGAATGATCTCCCTAAGTCATGTGGATGAGTGCTGGCCATTTTCCTCCGGCTGGGGGAATCTGTCTCGTTCAAACTGTCATATTAATCGGTTCTGGTTAACTGAGCCAGATCTGTAATATAATATTTCCTGGAGGTACGTTTTAGCCTTTGCCTCAGGCGTAGTCAGGTATGACTTCCATTTACTGTTCTCTTTTAAGCAAATACATCCTTCACAGTCATTTTAGATGGTAAACGGATAGAATAAATACTCGTCTTCTCATATCTTCCCCCCCCCCCCCCCCCCCCTCTCCTGTCTGTCGTCTCTGCCTGGGAGAGTGCAACAAATCATCACGTTATATGTAATTAATATCATATTAGGTAATGTTGTGATGGAATTTTATGTACAAGCCTGAAGCCTAATCAGCGAATACAAAAACAAATTGCATCAGGGGCTACTGCCCCTTAATAATCAGGCAAGTGGCGGGCTGACACTGGTGTAACACTGATGAAGTTTAGGTCAGTATATGTGTTCGCTATTAACTTTAACTTGGTTTCTCAACTTTAAGGAAATACACCCCCCCCCCCCCCTCAATGCCAAATCCCCATGTTTGTAACTACTGACCCCTAGTGGTAATCTTAGGAAGGGTTTAGGCGAGCACATCTCCTCCAACCATAGAGTTGTGTATTAACTATAGAGCGGAGAGGACAGTAGCCCCCCCCCCAGCTATTCATTTCAATGGAAGTTGCTCAGTGGCGTTTTGAAGCACCAACGTCTTCCGGGAAGTACCTCTGTTGGCTCGATATAATTGGTTGGAGCATATCTCTCGCGCTGCTCTTGTGGTACCTCTACGTGACATCACCCCACACGTTCACAAAGCAAAGACCCAGTGGCACGGTCTCTTGCTCATACATGTAGGCCTATTGTGTGCCTGCTTGCAGTTCCAGCTTTTTTTTTGTGGCTTTCGCCTTTATTTTATATTTTTGAGTGTGCAAACCACTCCAACAACTGGCTTTGTACCCGTGTACCCGTGTTCGTACCAAAAAAATGAGCATGGTTACTATGGTCACTGACATTACGTCAGACCACCAGGCTATATAAGACCTTGCACCACTCAGTTCACACGGGTGTGATTTTTTTATGGAGGGACAGACAGTAGGCTGCAGTTCCAGCTTTGACCAGTAAAAATCCATTGCTTCTCTATTATTCAATTATACGTTGGTTAGTGGTTCTAAATATCGGTTTCGATATAATTCTGCCCTGCATGCCCTGCGCCACCCGAATATCTGTGATATATCGTTATTGGCTTTTTTTTATTCCACCCGAGCGCACTCAGGAAATACATTTTGACTGTATTTCCTCCCGAGTAAAACACTCTGTCGAAGGAAGCCTTAAATGATGGTTTTACTTGTCAACATTGCAACAGTGTGAAAACAGTGTGAAATAAATAACACATGCTCACTTGTTTGTGTAACCATAACATGAATAATAGGATTTTTGTGTGCGTGTGTGTGTGTGTGTGTGTGTGTGTGTGTGTGTGTGTGTGTGTGTGTGTGTGTGTGTGTGTGTGTGTGTGTGTGTGTGTGTGTGTGTGTGTGTGTGTGTGTGTGTGTGTGTGTGTGTGTGTGTGTGTGTGTGTGTGTGTGTGTGTGTGTGTGTGCGTGCGTGCGTGCGTGCGTGTGTGTGTGTGTGTGTGTGTGTGTGTGTGTGCGCGTGTGTGCGTGTGCGTGTGCGTGTGCGTGCGTGCGTGCGTGCGTGCGTGCGTGCGCGCATACAGTATGTGCAGGCTTGCGTGCGCGTGTGTAGCCCGAAGCATTCATCAGCTCATCCAAAGACAAATAAACAAACGCGAGTCAATATTCAATTCTGTGGCAAATTGCTATTTGCTGTACTATGCATTTGAGTCCTAATGAACAATTATGTAGGGCTTTTATTTTTGCCATGGGCATTGTATGCTCGTGTCTACACTGAGAAAGGAGACCACTACTGTCCTTTTCAAAATGCCTCCATCACTCTGACAGAGACGTAAACTTGGGTGGCGCAGGGACATTTTATTTTGGGTTTTTTGTGAGATAAGGCTGCCATGAACTGATGATGCAGTAAATTACGATGTTCCAAACACCCACATAGTTACCCCCCCTACCCCTACCCCCCCCACCCCCCCCCCCCCCCATTCCACTCCTGCCCGTGCTTCATTTCACGATGTTCTGTGTGTCCAAAGGGCATTTGAACGCCAGCCTCAGATCTCAGTGCTTGCAGACAGTCTGGCGTTCTTCTGGGTATAGAGAAGTACCTGGCTCCCCCGCCATGTTGGATGTGAAACGGTCTTTGGGGGGATCTTGGAGGAAGAAAGGATGGAACAGGGTTTTGATCAAGACCAGCTGTCAGTTCTATACTCGACGCTGCTGCCGTTGAAGCTCATAGTTCTACAGGAGTGTTATAATGGGCCTGCGTGCTGTGTGGGGAGGCTGTGTTATGTTTTAATTAAAGCAAACTGACTCGCTTCTATACCCGCCCGCTCGGCGATGATGTGTTTGTAACGATGTACTGTATAGCCACGGATTTCATTACAGCGCTTTCAAGATAGAAAAGTTTTTTTTTTGGAAAACCAGCTACTAAAGTTGTTTGCTCCGTGAGAATTGTAAAGTACAAGTATGAAAGTATTAAAAAGTATTTTAAAAGGACTAGGTCAAAACCTAGTAGCCTATGTATCTGGACTGTAAAGGATATCTATCGTCTTATCAATGATGTTATTTCACCAATAATGAGTGGGTTACATAGACACTATAGTCTCTAGAGACAGACTGTTGAAACGCGTCATTCAAAGAAAAAAAGGGCGCTGTTTTTCCTTTATTTTTTGCGGATGAGTTCCCAGATTGCATAGACACACACACACACACACACACACACACACACACACACACACACACACACACACACACACACACACATAGACACACACACACACACACACACAGCAGCTTCACGGGGGTGTGCTGTCCAGAGGCAGTATGCAATTATATCAATCCAAACAGATGACAATAATCATGTTTTAGGATTGCTTACGATTATACAAATTCATGGGGTTGTTTTTTAGTTGTTGTCATTTAGTTTTTGGGGGGCGCTAGCCCCTCCTATGGCCAGCGTTGTCTGTTTGTGTGAACACAAAGATGATATTTTGATTGGCTGAGCAAACTACATTTTTGAGGATAAAAAGTGAGGGCAGAAAAGTGAAGACGCCAAAGGTGATTGGCTGGAATGACGTTTATGATGATTTGATTGGCTGAGCATGGAAAGTGATGTATGATGATAAGAGCGCCCCTCACTTCACACAAGTGTGATTTGATTGAAAAGATTACGAGAGGTCGTAGACACTGACTCTGTGCTCGTATATTATTCTTTCGGTTTGCAATCACTGCAGAGTAGAGACCTATACAGGGGCCCAAAACTCCAACCCTGCTGTCCGTGGTGTTCATGAAGCACAGCCTGGCCCAAATGTGACACCGCCAGGGCCCTATAGAGACATGACACCAAAGACCAAATAAATGTAATCTCTCTCTCTCTGATGTGCGCTTTCTCTGATGCGTGCAGCCATGCACGCTGTGATGCATGCTGTCTCTGTGTTCTCTGATACCTGCAAACTCACATCACATATACGTTGCTGAGAGGTAAAACCTGCATGTCGTTTTATGAAACACGATAACTACAGTACTACAAGTGACATCAATGCTCATTGCTCACATATTAATGAATAGACACATGACGTATTTCAAATTGGATTGAATATACTGTCTGTCCCTCCATAAAAAATATAAAATAAAAAGGTGAAAGCCACAAAAAAACATGAAAAGAAAAAGAAAACATTGCATTGAATATAGGAGGGCCGATCATAAAGCTTCTAAAGCTAATTTCTCATTAGCTGGTAGTGAAACATCCAACAAGGAGGTGGGATCTGTTTTCACCTGGAGATGTAATGACATTCCAACCATCCATAATGATGAAACAGCAGAGCTGTGTCTCTTGGTCGAGGTGGTGTGCACATTGACAGAGCATGTGTCTCTTGGTCGAGGTGGTGTGCACATTGACAGAGCTGTGTCTCTTGGTCGAGGTGGTGTGCACATTGACAGAGCATGTGTCTCTTGGTCGAGGTGGTGTGCACATTGACAGAGCTGTGTCTCTTGGTCGAGGTGGTGTGCACATTGACAGAGCTGTGTCTCTTGGTCGAGGTGGTGTGCACATTGACAGAGCTGTGTCTCTTGGTCGAGGTGGTGTGCACATTGACAGAGCATGTGTCTCTTGGTTGAGGTGGTCTGCACACTGACTGCGGTCCGTCGGACCCCCCTGTCACCTTGAGGGTGTTCCGGGGGTCCCCAGGAAAACAAAATATACAAATCTAAAGTTTTACCACTTGAACCGTATTTCATTTTTCGGCTATTAAAAAAACATGCCGATCTACAAGCTCACAAAGCGGCCACACCGCAACACGTTGTGAGCTTTACATGAAAAGGTTTAAATGTTTTGAGAATTAACCAGTGCCTTATACTGTCCATCATGTACAGCACAGCATACCTGTATTTGCATAGAACTTGTTAGGGCCACTAACTGAACCAGACCTTCACTAAAGTCATGTCAAATGCAAAACCGTTCGCCGAGACGCAGTTCATAATGGACTGTTTGTATCGTCACAGCGTCGGGGGTTTCCGTCACGCACTTTGACTCACTAAAGGAAATAAAAAGGCATTTTGATTTTTGTGCAGTCCCTGATTTCTGTGTCCTTCTGGGAGGAGAAGGCTGTTGCCAAGTGAAACGGAGATATCTTTTATAGCCCGTACTTGGGTTCTTTCCGAGATAAGGCCACTATATGGAACCCCATCACTCCACAAGGCACAACAGAGGCCAAGTGCTTCTATATGGTAATGCTTGTTGCAGTTCTGCACCACGGATACGCCTAACGTACTGCGTACAGTACTAAGTTACTAACGTACTACTGCATACAGTGCTACCGTGCTACTGTGTACAGTACTACCGTGCTACATGTGTACAGTATTGGAGTAAAAGCTAAATGATTAAAAATGAACCTACTCCAGTAAACTACGTACAGCCTACATCATTGTACATGAGTACAGCCTACAGCATTGTACATGAGTACAGCCTACAGCATTGTACATGAGTACAGCCTACAGCATTGTACATGAGTACAGCCTACAGCATTGTACATGAGTACAGCCTACAGCATTGTACATGAGTACATCCTAGAGCATTGTACATGAGTACAGCCTACAGCATTGTACATGAGTACAGCCTACAGCATTGTACATGAGTACAGCCTACAGCATTGTACATGAGTACAGCCTACAGCATTGTATTGAGTACAGCCTACAGCATTGTATTGAGTAAAGCCTACAGCATTGTACATGAGTACAGCCTACAGCATTGTACATGAGTACAGCCTACAGCATTGTACATGAGTACAGCCTACAGCATTGTACATGAGTACAGCCTACAGCATTGTATTGAGTAAAGCCTACAGCATTGTACATGAGTACAGCCTACATCATTGTACATGAGTACAGACTACAGCATTGTACATGAGTACAGCCTACAGCATTGTACATGAGTACAGCCTACAGCATTGTACATGAGTACAGCCTACAGCATTGTATTGAGCACAGCCTACAGCATTGTACATGAGTACAGCCTACAGCATTGTATTGAGTACAGCCTACAGCATTGTACATGAGTACAGCCTACATCATTGTACATGAGTACAGCCTACAGCATTGTACATGAGTACAGCCTACAGCATTGTACATGAGTACAGCCTACATCATTGTACTATGAGTACAGCCTACATCATTGTACTATGAGTACAGCCTACAGCATTGTACTATGAGTACAGCGTACATCATTGTACTATGAGTACAGCCTACAGCATTGTACATGAGTACAGCCTACATCATTGTACTATGAGTACAGCCTACAGCATTGTACATGAGTACAGCCTACAGCATTGTACATGAGTACAGCCTACAGCATTGTACATGAGTACAGCCTACAGCATTGTACATGAGTACAGCCTACAGCATTGTACATGAGTACAGCCTACAGCATTGTACATGTGTGCAGCCTACAGCATTGTACATGAGTACAGCCTACAGCATTGTACATGAGTACAGCCTACAGCATTGTACATGAGTACATCCTAGAGCATTGTACATGAGTACAGCCTACAGCATTGTACATGAGTACAGCCTACAGCATTGTACATGAGTACAGCCTACAGCATTGTACATGTGTGCAGCCTACAGCATTGTACATGAGTATAGCCTACAGCATTGTACATGAGTACAGCATACAGCATTGTACATGAGTATAGCCTACAGCATTGTACATGAGTACAGCATACAGCATTGTACATGAGTACAGCCTACAGCATTGTACATGAGTATAGCCTACAGCATTGTCCATGAGTACAGCATACAGCATTGTACATGAGTACAGCCTACAGCATTGTACATGAGTACAGCCTACAGCATTGTACATGAGTACAGCCTACAGCATTGTACATGAGTACAGCCTACAGCATTGTACATGAGTACAGCCTACAGCATTGTACATGAGTACAGCCTACAGCATTGTACATGAGTACAGCCTACAGCATTGTATTGCGTACAGCCTACAGCATTGTACATGAGTACAGCCTACAGCATTGTACATGAGTACAGCCTACAGCATTGTACATGAGTACAGCCTACAGCATTGTATTGCGTACAGCCTACAGCATTGTACATGCGTACAGCCTACAGCATTGTACATGAGTACAGCCTACAGCATTGTACATGAGTACAGCCTACAGCATTGTACATGAGTACAGCCTACAGCATTGTACATGAGTACAGCCTACAGCATTGTATTGAGTACAGCCTACAGCAGAACAGTGACACTCAGACCCTCTAATGTGGGAAATGATAAACACGGTTGGCTTTGTTTCTGTACTCTTCAAACGCTGAGACCACAACACAGGAATGACTCACCTGACCGACGGCCATCCTCTTCTCTGTAAACCACAGGCATTGTTAAAGTGTGTGCGTGCGTCACTGTTACTGAAAATATGCACCAGCTAGATGCATACAGTGCATGATACGATACGGAGATTACGCGCCGCATAATTGCCAAAACATGCACCATGTTTCTGTGCATCTCTTGAAGTGTCGTTGCTCATAATAACAAAGATGCTTGCAGCGTTTTGTTTTTGTTTTTCCCCCTTTCATGTTTGCTGTCAGACGTTCCATAGGGCTGTCTGTTTTACCTTGTGTGTGTTGTTTGAACGAGAATGCATGATAAACCATTCATTTTGCATGGTAGGCCTATATTTGGTTAGCGTCAATGGTTAGTCTGTGTGCCCCGCGGTATCCGTTAGCTTCAATGACAAGATTGCTCGGAGAGAGAGTCGAGCTGACTTAACAATGGAAACGGAAAGTTCCCCAGAAAATGTGTGTTGAACCACTTTAACCCCAGTTATACCCCAGAGAATAGCCTGCTCACAATTAACGCATCGTGACAAACTTCTTATCTCTGCCACAGACAGACAGACAGACAGACAGACAGACGAGAAAGCCATTTGACAGCAGTAAATGTCATTTTGCATTCATAAAGTGCAAAAACAAAGATTATCAGCGGAAGCATTGCATAGTACAGTACATTCAACCCCTTCATTCGCAGTCCTTTTTTTTTTTAGCAACTATGCAAGCAGCAAAACAGGTGAAATCTAATTGAATCTGAATAAATTATAGATACTGTAGATAGATACAGTTGGAGGCCATCGATATTGTCCTTTTCTTTTTGCTGAGGTTTGCGTGATCTGCGCAAAACCCCTTTTGGTGTTTTAAACATTGTTATAATTTAGCTATTGAAAAATAGCAGATCTACAAGCTCATAGCGCGCCACCGAGTGGCGCGCTACGAGCTTGTAGGTCTGCTATTTTTGAAAAATCGTGAAAATATTTATTTCAGAAAACTGGAGGATTTAGAAGGATTTTTTTAAAAATTTTGAGGTCAGGCCTAAATGGGTCAAATGATAAGGGACAATATCGGTGGCACCCAACTGTAGATAGATAGATAGATAGATAGATAGATAGAAGGCAGACAGACAGACAGGATAATGAACATGGTGACATGTTATTTCCATTAACTCTGGACTGGAACTACAGTGCACCACTGAGCACAAAGCCACGGAGTGTCTTGCTGTATTTATTTATTTAGTTTTTTCAAATTGCACCACTGTTACATCGTTAAGTAATTATGCAGCGCTGATGTGTTTCACGAAGTGACTTCCACAAAGTGTGCTTTGTCTAACAGCTCTTTTAGCATAATGCAGTATAGGACCAGATATTAATATATTACGGGGTGATGATGCTCTTGCACTCAACTTACTGAAAGTTGATCTGCTAACCTAACCACCAGGTGCACGAGAATGTTACATATGGAGAATATGTAATAAACTAGGGCACAGGATTGTTCCACCTTAAACCTCATTAATATGTATGTTTTTAGTGGGAGGTGAAGGGGCAATAATGGGGGAGTTATTTAAATTGCTCTGTATGATTTACTAAAACATACCTTGACTTCTGTAGCCTATACGTGTCTCTGAATTAAATTGCTCTGTATGATTTACTTAAACATACCTTGACTTCTCTCCGTGTCTCTGAGTTAAGCTACCATTATCTTCTGCATGCAGACATGCTCTACACAACGTTGCATCGTGCATGTAGCAGAATGCCTATACGGATGGGATTCTCAAAGTGGGTGCCGTGACGCGAGTATACAGGGCCTTTTTTTACTATTTTGAACTAGCGACACGGTGTGAGCTTGTAGAGCGGCTTTTTGAACTATTCAAAAAATATTTTTGGCTCAAAACAAGCTTTATTTGCAGCTCATTTCTCTAAACGATATGACCCCCAGAACCTAGTCTGAGCCAACGTGTTAGGTTTCTGGTCTAGGCGGGCGGGTCGCGGCTGAGATTTGCGCACGCCCTGATTGGTTCACCGATCTGTCCGTCAGCCCCGGCCCCTCCTCTCCCCCCCCCCTAGTGCAGCACTACGTCACATAATTTGCAGCGACGCCCACCCGGAAGGGTTGACTCCCACTTCCAGAGCGGCCAATGCGTTTCCCCAGGCTTTCATGTTTTGCGCCAACGAAAATGAAAGCCTGGGTACCGAGGCTACCCAGAACCTTACAAAGTGTATGTTTTGGGTGAATTAAATAACAATCGAGGCACCCGTTACACCATAATTCACTTCCTGACACTCTTCCGAGTGAAACGCCTTTAACCCATTCTGACCTGAGATCAGATTAAAAAAATGTCTTCTACATTCTGACAGTTTTCTGAAAAAGCTATGTTTCTATGTCAGTTGTTCTTCGATAAAAAAAAATAGCAGACCTACAATAGCAGATCTACAAGCTCATAGCGCGCCACCGAGTGGCGCGCTATGAGCTTGTAGATCTGCTA
>NC_136795.1:41151004-41160539 GCF_951216825.1 Electrona antarctica
ATGTAATAACACAATGCTTTATTTTGTCAATATAAAAATGGTAACCGTCGAAATATAAGACGTATGAATGATAACTTACCTCTAGCACTGATTGATTCCACCAGCTCTTTCTCGGAGAAAACGTGACTGTAATATTTGTGACCATGGAGAAAGGCGTTCCCGCCAACCCCATACTGACAGGACGCGGTTCCACAGACGGGGACATTTCTAAGCTATACAGTTAATGATCACACAATGACACTCAATGATTACACTAGTGTTCCCTTCATTGAACAGCCTCTAACCTTAAACATTGGACAGAGAGGAAAGAGAAAGTGCCATGCTGCTCACAAGGCATGCATGTGAATGCTGAGGAATGAGACTCACACACACACACACACACACACACACACACACACACACACACACACACACACACACACACACACACACACAGCAGAGCGCAGTGGAGCCTCGCACGCATAATAAATGTATGACAAAACAATACCCCGGGCGCCACAGTATTAATGATATGCAGCGAACTCATTATTAATGTTCCAAAACAGCTCCTGGAGTAACACAGATGGAGTCAATTAAGCAATGAGCATACTTGTTCGCCTGCCATTTTATCTCCCTTTCTTTTATCTCTCACATATTGCTCCATGGATGTAATTAGCTGTACATTCTTCCTCAGAACATGACGTCCAGTGATGATAACGCTCATTTTCACTTGTACTTTCAAATAATGTTGTGTTTGATAAACGTCATGAATTTGCTTGCACAGTGTAATGTGCGTCACATTAGGGCATAGTAGTGGCGGCCATTTTGTGGTTCAACAGATAGACAACCCTTTTTTTTTCATAGATATTTCCGGAAATATTTATGTAAATTATTTCCAGCTTGGAACCAAGCCACCCCGGCACCTGGTGAATCATGATCCTAAAACATTTCATTCCGTGTCCAAAAATATGTGAAAACAGCAATAAAAATATGGTATTTTTTGCGACCGTAGGTCACATTTACTATGAAAACCTGCATCTCCCGTCCGTCAGTTAGTTAGTCACGCCTCAACGCCTCCATATATGGTCACGCCTCGTGACATCACGCCTATATGGTCACGCCTCCATATATGGTCACGGCTCGTGTGTGTGTGTGTGTGTGTGTGTGTGTGTGTGTGTGTGTGTGTGTGTGTGTGTGTGTGTGTGTGTGTGTGTGTGTGTGTGTGTGTGTGTGTGTGTGTGTGTGTGTGTGTGTGTGTGTGTGTGTGTGTGTGTGTGTGTGTGTGTGCGCGCAAAATCCCTATGGGAACATTTTTGGGTTGACCCGATCACGTGATCGGAAATCGGGGCCGATCACATCATTTTCAAATGATCGAAATTGGATCGGGATACCATACCATGATATTAGACTGGACATTGTCTGTGATTTTGGATATTGTACTATTGTGATGTGTTCTATAAAAAATATAAATATTGGATCGGGAAAAATTCGGTATCGGCAGATATCAAGTGATCGGAATTGGATCGGGAGCAAAAAAAAAAAAACGTGATTGGGACATCCGTAGAAATAATAATAGGTTTTATATATGTGGCACCACAAAATGGCCACCACTGCGATGCCCTTCTGTTGTTGAATGTCACATTGGTCCTGAACTAACTGTCTGTCTGTCTGTCTCTGTATCCTCAGAGACCTGATGCCTTCCACGCTGGAGGGCCAGATCACCATGGAGAAGACGCCCAGCTACTTTGTGACCAACCACGCCCCAAAGCGCATCCACACCATGGCCAGGGACATCAAGCTCATCATCGTGGTGCGCAACCCAGTCACGAGGGCCATCTCAGATTACACGCAGACGTTGTCCAAGAAACCCGAGATTCCGACCTTTGAGGTGTTGGCGTTTAAGAACCGGACGCTCGGTCTCATCGACGCCTCGTGGAGCGCCCTGCGCATCGGAATATACGCCCTGCACCTCGAGAGCTGGATGCAGTACTTCCCCCTGGCTCAGATGCACTTTGTTAGCGGGGAGAGGCTTATCGTCGATCCGGCGGGGGAGATGGCCAAAGTGCAGGATTTCCTGGGACTGAAGCGGATTGTCACGGATAAACATTTTTACTTCAACAAAACGAAAGGGTTCCCGTGTCTGAAGAAGCCAGAGGACAGCAGCACCCCGCGGTGCCTGGGCAAGTCGAAAGGGAGAACTCATCCCAAAATCGACCCCGACGTGATTCGCCGACTGCACAAGTTCTACAAGCCCTTTAACATGATGTTCTACCAGATGACTGGCCAGAACTTTGAGTGGGAGCTGCAGGGGGAAGGTGGAGAACCCCGTTAGCTCTCAGGACTAGCAGACAGGTGATTCAGTGGGAGCTGGGGGAAGGTGGAGGACCTGTATAGCTCTCAGGACTAGCAGACTGAGAGCTGGGAGAAAGGTGGACAGTCCCGTAGCTCTCAGGACTAGCAGACAGAGAGCTGGGAGAAAGGTGGACAGTCCCGTAGCTCTCAGGACTAGCAGACAAGTGATTCAGGCACATATAGCACAGCCACACCACCAGCCTTCTCAATAAAACAACAAACTATCGTTTGGCATCTGCATCTTCAGAGAGACTGCTTGAGCACGTCAATCAATCATGACTATGTCTTTGCAATGTCTGTATACCCATCGGCAAGAGTTTACTGACATATGCTTTTTTTGTTCTCTCCCCCTCAATACTAATGTTGTTGGTGGCAAAACATTATTGTATATATTATACATAAAATATATTTATATTTGTGAAGAGGAGATGATTTATTCATTTTGTTTTTAAAGCAAAAGAGCTGATCTTAAAAAAAGGAAATCCTGTTGACTATGGCAATGCATGCGATGATTTAAGTGTCCTTACCTCGTGAGCCCTAAGGGCAAACTATCTGCCTGTTTTTCCCCTCCCTTTACTTTCCTTGCAGTCTGTTGCCCTCACACCCACTCACCAGCATACAGTTTATTACAGTAGAGAAAGACATTCTATTCAAATGGCAATGGAGGCCAAGAAGTGCTATGGATTATTTCTTTTGAAACTGTCCCGCTGTTGTAGAGAAAAGAAAATGAAAGGAAATTGGTAGACAAATAGTACAATAATCCCTTGACATGCACTCATCTTTTTTTCAGTTGTCAGTGTTTGTATTGTATGTGGAGACAATCCTTCTGTTTTTTTTTTCCATCATCCCAGTTTGACCAAAGTGTTCATTTCCTTGGTGTCGATATCTCTGTGGCCCGCACTCAGTAATTGCACACACATTCAATAGCAAAATAGATGTTTGGCGCCTGCCATTCACGTTCAATACTTGGTTTTGGAAATTGGCTGCATAGTTCAGGGGTTCTCAACGTTTTTGGCCGGGGACCCCCGAAAATGCTTTGGCAACGTCCCGACCCCCCCGCCCCGCCCCCTCCCGACCCCCAATATAAATTGACTGCTACAATAACCTTAAACCATTTTGGGCGGGAACCCCTTTTGGTGTTTTAAGCATTGTTATAATTTAGCTATTGAAAAATAGCAGATCTACAAGCTCTTGTAGGTCTGCTATTTTTGAAAAATCGTGAAAATAAAACTTTTTTTTTTTTTTTTTGAAAATATTTTGGGGACCCCCCAAAATAATTTGGCGACCCCCCGAGGGGTCGCGACCCACGGGTTGAGAACCCCTGGCATAGTTGACTGCGTTTTAGCGTCCTCATAGACCAGGCACTCTGTAGTACGTGGTGTAGTATCAATGACTTTAACATAATGACATATAATTTGTTAATTGCAAATATCAAGAGGATTGTTGTATGCTTTCAATCATGTTACACCCTGAACGTCAACCATTTTTCATGCCAAAACATGCTTGATAGACCAGAAAAGATAAATCTGACGGTTCTCTACAGTCTACAGAGTCTGATTGCGTCCCCCTTTCTCGTCGACGTAATGCAGGTTAATGAAGGGTGAAGAACAACACAGGACGACTGCACAGAAGTTGTCTGACAAACATCTGCCGCGGTGGCGCCGTTTGCCGTCATTCGAGTTTTATTGGCCTATTGAGTGAACCTGTCAATGTCAAACAATGTCAAAATGTGGATTTTGCTAACGTATCCAGATAAATGACTGAGCCGTTACTGTACTGTATGTATCTAAATCAGATCGACTGATGCTTGTCAGGGACATGTGATATACCTAAAAGTTATAGCCTACTTCCACCTGCTTGTGATCAACAGGACAAACTGGGTCGTCACACACATGTGGTTTTCAAAGCCGGCCGGCGTGGCCGCAGGGGGGGTGGAATTGGGAAAGGGGAAAGAAAAAGTCTAAAAATAAATGATATATACAAATTAAAATTATATATTATATTATATTATATTATATATTCAAATTAATCATGATCAATGAGATTGTTGGCATCCCTATTTTGGGCATGCCACACAATTTCTCATTAATTATCAAACGTAGAAATCTTTTGAAAATAAGGGAAATAGCAGATTTACAAGCTCACTATGTGTTGCAGCATGACACATTGCGAGTTTATAGATTCAATATTTTCATTTTTTTTCTTTTTTTTATTGTTTTGGGTGAAGCCATTTCGCAATCCACAGCCAGAGGCTCCGGCTGTTTGTGGGTCCTTGGCTTGGAAAGGTTTTGGAACCACTGTGCTATAGAGTAAAGATTATAATAACAGGGTTTCGGCAGGTATTTGCTCCGCTCTCTGAATCCTACTTTATTCATGCTTATCCAATGAAATAAGAGTAACATGACCCATGATCTTGTTTTGCATAACTTGCTGTGCATCTATCTGTCTGTTGTCTCTGGACTTTTCATCAATTGAGACAATCAATAGAGTCAATGAGTCAATAAATACAGTCTGCTACACATCAGTGGTTTGGCACAGCTATGATGCATTGCACTGTTAATCTCCCCTGTTCTCCGAATACAACGCAAGGTTGGATTGGTTCACTCTCTGCAGACCTTCCTGTCACTCTGGGGAGGCCCGGCACCGCCAGCTAGTTACGCGGAGCAATTGATTCAATCAAAGTAAGCACTTTACTGCCCTTTGTAACACCAAGTCTGAACACTTACCGCTGAGTCTCACTTTCCCAGAGACACAACTTCCACTTTGAGGTTGTTGTGTGCAGCCATCCCTTGGTGTCCTCTTGGCAATCACTCTGTCTGTCTGTGCATGTCTTTCTCTCTCTCGGTCTCTCCCCATCTTGATTCCTCTACAGTAGCTCCCTCTCTTTACTCTCACCTCATATAACCTGCTAAGCTGATAAAGAAAAAGTGAATAATATTTGCAAATGATTATGGCTCACACACAGCTAGAGCTGTTTAAAAGCTGGATGAATTAAAAAAAAAAGAAGGAAATTCGTATTTCTTTGAGAAACAAAGAAATATGATAATCACAACCAAGACAGGACTCCTCAGGAGAATCCGCAACGTTTCACACATACATCCATCCATAGCCGAATCACCCTCAAACCATGCAATCTGTCTGCTAGTAATTCAGTAAATTCACAAGAGAAACCTGCAGCGTTATTAGAGCAGCTGTAGACGTGCGTTTGCAATAATGCCAAATGTCTGAGTTCACTCTGTGCTCGAAACTATAAAGTGACAGCATTTGCATTTTTGCCAGGCACACGTGCACGAGGGACTTCCTTCCTTGTTGCCACAAGTTTACGTGTGTATTTTTAACCCATTTTGAGCGGGAACCCCTTTTGGTGGTTACCAAATTATGTTATAATTTAGCTATTGAAAAATAGCAGATCTACAAGCTCATAGCATGAACTTGTAGGTCTGCTATTTTTGAAAAATCGTTAAAATGCGCCTCAAATCTTTCAGAAAATTGTCATAATAATAATAATGAATTGCATTTTTATAGCGCTTTTCCAAGTGCTCAAAGCGCTTTACAATGGTTCATACATTGGGAGGTGAAGCGGCGAACAGTCGACGCCAGCGTCCTCACTTCCCACATTCACACACCAATGGTGGCAAGCTCACACCGACCAACTCATTGGAGGCAATGTGGGGTTCAGTGTCTTGCCCAAGGACACTTCGACATGTGGACAGGAGGAGCCGGGATTCGAACCGCCGACCCAGGGATCATTGGACGACCTCCTGAGCCACAGCCGCCCCATGATTTTTTAAATTTCGACGTCAGGCCTGAATGAGTTAAGCTCTCGTTAGCTGATTCAGACGCTTATTTTTTGCAGGTGAGGATCGGTGTTGGTGGGCACGCGGACGCGGGGTGCTTTGATTCATCCTACGAGAGTTCCAGCGCATGAAAGACTATGCTAAGCTGTCCTCCACGTGCTTCTCCCTGTGGGGGTCGTGTGGTGCTGTGTGGTTCACCGCTGGTTTTCGGCGTACAGAAAAGGAAAGACTCGGATGACAAAGAAGTGTTTCCTGCTCATTATATCATATGAGCCATTGCTATCATTTTACTGAAATGTACTAATGTACTAATGTTGTCTGGTGGTGGACAGAAACACAGTAGGCCTATATTTGCTTGAGCACTGCGGTACAATACAGTAGGTTATTTTTGGATACTATATTTTTCCAAAGACAAATATTGTACTTTTGACTCTTACATTTTCAGGAAGCATCTACGTTTACGAGAAAGCATCTGTGTCGTTTTAGATTTTAGCAGATATATACAAAAAAAAAACTTTTTTTCTTTTCTTCTGGGGATCCCTGGAAGTACATATTTTGAGATGGGTGTATGCGGCCAAATACTATATATAATCTTAGGGTTCTCAGGGGTCCACTGATATTCTAGAAGACTGTTAGGAGTTGTAGAATCTGCCTCAAGTCTTAATGTATTAATGCGTGTCGCCCACGACTGGCATGAACTGAAATAATGACTCGTGTATTCCCTGGCCACCAAGTGCACCCGACTGACCTACCAACCAATAAGGATATCAACCCTAGCTGAATTATTTATGCAATGCGCATGTTCCATTGCAATGTGAAGGGTTTCTGTTAATTATTATGGATGGTTGGATGTGTCGCATGCTATGAATTATACATACAGTAACTATTTTATATAGACCTGATTCAACCCTGAGACCTGAGGCAGATTCTACAAATCTGATTCTAAATCATTATTGAAAAATTATAGTGGTGCTCAAACTTTTAATGTCAAGGAGGACTCCCAAATATATGTATTTATATATATATATATATATATGGCCGTGGACCCCCATATCAAAATATTTCGTTCCATGGACCCACAGAACCAAAGACTTAAAAAATAATAGAAAAAATAATAATAATAATTGTGTATACATATATAGGTTATTACCAATGCACATAACGGAAATCTAAAATTACATGAGATGAATGGCATATTATTTAAACCGTAAAGTAGAATAGACCTAGTAGGTTGTCAGTTGGCACTTAATTGGCAATTAGGTCCAAACTTCACTTTTCAAGTCTATTAATAATCCCACAACTTGTCATTTCATCTAACTGCCACTTAAGAGGTGCGATGCTATTAAGGACACTGATAAGTACTGTACAGGTTTACTATGCAACTGATATCTCTTCTGTAATATGTCTCCGGTAGGAGACTCAATGGAGTCTCTTTGAGTCTTCACTGGTCATGAAATTATTGGCTTAGGAATGTCACAAAAACAAAACAAATCTCCATGAATTCAAGGCTCCATGGGGTGTGTAATTAAATAATTGTTTTGGGTGAACTACTCCTTTAAGCCTCAACAAAGCATGTTGTGAAATCACTGAAGAATAGAAAGAGAATGTTATTGTAAAGTCTGCAGTGGATTCCCGAAACTTTCTCTGAGGATGTGCAGTTTCACTACTAGCTAGACGCTCACACAAGACACAGCTATGTGGGCAGGGATAGTGAAATAATCAAATTGTTTTAGGCATTTTATAACAGAAGGCACATGGCCACGACATCAGTAAGAGCACACATGTTACCAACACAAACCGAAACCTGTATGATGGAATGCCAAGGGTGAGCCAGAAAATAGCAGCCAGGAGAATGAGACTAGCAGGACACTGCCAAAGACAGTGTCCTGCCGGGCCTAGTTTGCTGCCGGGCCAGCAAACTAGTGATGTGGGAACCAACACATGGGCACCGGTCACAAGGACGTCCCACATTAACATTATGTACTCAAGAACGACGCAGGAGCGCAAAGCACCAATGAGCTGGCCAGATGTATGGAGAACCGGAATGACTGGAAGCAACGATTGAGGGCTCGTCTGAAGACGACCTAGAGAGAATTTATATTTAGTCTTTGTTTAGTTTTAGCAATTTCAAACAAATGAAGAAAAAAGATCTTCCAGTCTCGTTGCATGATGATGGCTGATTCTAGAATGGGTGACCTATTTGAAACAACATTTCAATAAATGCACTGATGTACGTACAACATAATGCACCATAACACTACAAACCACAACAGTTGTGTGGTTAGATCGTAAAAATTGCATTGTTTTGATTCGATAGTTTCAACAGTTTAACTTTTTAGTAAATTGTAAGTAAGTCAATTTTATTTATAAAGCACCTTTCGAAAAAAGGTTACAAAGTGATGTACAATGAACACAATATAATCAATCAAACAAGACATAGTGTAATGATGCAAGGAAAAATGGAGTACAACAAGCGATAAAACCAAACATAATCAAGAAGGTCAAATAACATCGGGAAAATGTTTTCGACCTCAGAGATCTCACATTGTCCTTGGGGGACAGAAGATCAGAAATACAAGGTGCAGGGGCCAGTCCATGTAGAGCAGGGGTGCCCAAAAGGTAGATCGCGATCTACCGGATCGCATGACATGCCCCTAAAGAGTATTTCATTTAAATATATTGAAGAAAAAAAACAATTAAAAAAACATTTCTTTACCTCTATTTCCCAAGTGCATTTGTCTTATACTGTACAGAATGTAACACGAACTCTACTATTCCGAAGCCCCCTCAGGTACATATTTAAACTATTTTCAGCAATGGTATAATAATTGATTTGGTGGGTAGATCTTGCCGAGCTGGTCATTTTGAAAGTAGCTCTCAAGTCAAAAAGTGTGGGCACCCCTGATGTAGAGCTTTAAACGTGGTTAAAGGGATTTTAAAACCTATTCTAGCCTTGATGGGTAGCCAGTGGAGTGTGGCTAACACCGGGGTGATGTGTGCTCGACGGATTCTGGCTGCTGTGTCCTGTACAAGTTGAAGTTTGGATAATGAGGAGCTGCTTAGAGTGGTATAGAGTCCTTTAGACATAAATGTTTCAAACTGAGTTGTCCGAGAGGAACATCCAGCTGAATTTGACAGGTTTTGGTTTTCTTTTTTTTTTGTCAAATAGGTTTTTATTGAGAACAGATTATAAATTGTTACACAAACATGATATGAATTACATTTTTCTTTTATAGAAAACAAAAAAAGAAAGAAAGAATACGGACAAATAAGGACAAAAAAAGAGAAAGAAAACCCTCAACCCTCCCACCCATAGTGCTCAGTGACACCACATACTATAGAATAAAATAGTAATTTGAAAAATATCTGAAAAGAAAATGGCGTACAGTCAACCATATCAGTGGTAT